>NW_027467782.1:13894730-14027679 GCF_004210375.1 Tachypleus tridentatus | reverse complement strand
TCACTTCACCAGACTATTACAGTCCATCCTTAGATCATTTAACAATAATCAAGCACTATCGCTGTCAAACAGCAGATGGATTTAATGTGAGAGCGTGCTAAGTATTTCTTTGCTGATTTTTCTTCCAAAATGTCAAGATAATCTTGTACGTTTATCTTGTAAACAAGTTAAAAACTCATATGTTCCCGTTTTTTTAGAGTTGCTCTTGAAAAGTGGAATTGTTTTTTTTGTAAATCAGGAATGTTACCGTTCTTGTTTTATTAAAAACAAAATAAATAATCGAACTATTTTTATTTTGAAGCATCAAATAAGCAACCAAATTATGAGTTTGATAATTCATTTTTGAAAATACTTTAAATAATGGTAAAAACGTGACGTGATATAGGGTGTAGCGCAAAATGCATGGAATTACCCTAGGAATATTATAGGGCCCCCTCCTGTTATTTGGAAGTAGTTACTTCCCCCATGACTAAACCTGTTTCTTCATGAATACTTTATAGTGAAGCAAATAATAACTTTGAGGGGAATAACATCCTCCCGCCCCCTAACTAACTAAGTTGTACTTATTTAGATTACACGTACTTAAGTGTGCTATTTAAGGAGCTAACAACGATTAACGTTTTATTTTCTATAGAAATCTATATGTGTTGTATATTTGATTCGTATTTTAACGTGTTTTTTTTTTCAAAAAGTTGAAATATAATTCGTAACTTATATTTAATTTTAAGGTATACGTGTTTAATAGTGTGATTAAAGTTTTAAGAATAAGTGTGGAAGTGTTTAGTTGTGAGTTGATTCGTTTTAATTCTACCAATAGCAGAAGTGTTTAATAAGGAGTACACAATGTTAATGTATTTTTGTTTTGTTTATCTGAAAAAGTTTTGGTGAGATGGGTTCTAGCAGGAAAGGTGAACAACACTCTCAAATTATCTTCAATAGGTTTCCTAATTCTGTTAAAAAAGTGAAAAGAAATCAAAATAAGAAAACGTTTTCGAAATTGAAACGGGTATGTCTGATATGTAAGAAGACTTCCTCGCTTTATAAATTTTTAAACTTAACCAATTAAATTTTGTCTTTCTTTCCAATGTAGTTGGAAACTTTAAATTATTAAAAATGGGTAAATTTAAGTTAACTTCGAATAACTTGTTCTTTTAAACAAAAAAACTGGAACAGTTTTATCATTTAGAAACAATTTGCTCATCTTTCCATCACTAACCGTTCTTTTTGTTACTCTAACTTTTGTTTTTTGTGAGTTGTCAAACTTTGACATATATCCCAGTAGGCGTCGGTTGGTAAAAATAAACTACTATTCGGAATCTTTTTGGAGATTTGATATTCGTGGAGTATTTAAACCAAAAAAACAATTTCTTTAGAGGCTTTAGTGTTCCTATCTTTTCCACAATCATCGTATACCTAGACTTGCTTTCTTCTATTAATCTACTTCGATCTTGACCTCTCGGGTCACTTGCTCTTCTCATCACTCCTTTCTTTATTTTCAACATCATATCTTACTTTCCAATTGAAATACTTTGCTCTGTTTGCTTTGTTTTTTTTTTTTTTGCTTTTCTATATTTATATTCCTGGCAAAGCATTTTGCAGATTTTGCTTGAATTTATTTCAATCTTAAGTTGTTTTCTATACTACTGAATTACGGTTACGTGGTCTGGTGCCTCTAATTCGTTTTCGGCTCTGATGTGTTTTAACTTTTTATTTTAAATTTGGATCAGGTTTTGCGACCAGGTGGTATTAATTATATTGCCTATCTTACTGTCCCTAAATGTAGTGGTAAGCCTATAGAAGTACGAAACTTTGGGTCTATGGTCTTCATTCCTTTATCTTAAGTGAAACATAGAAATCTCGCTAGGGCAGTTAGTGTCGTGAGTACTTCATAACAGCGATTAATACAAATAAACCTTGTTTTAGGCGGACTAAACCAAATGATAAATATATTTTAAGGTTGCTCTTCTTAATAACGGTATTGTTAGACAATTATTTAAGAAGGGGAGTGAAACCGTGCAAATAATAGTATTACAAACTTCATATTTCCTTATGCATATTAACTATTTAGTTGTAATAGATGTTTCTTAATAACAAATCTGTAATTGTTTTTCTTTCTTTTGTCTTAAAATTAAGATGATAACGAAAACCCAAAAGCGTATTGGACAAAGAATTTGTTATCCTTTTAGAAAGACATGAAGTTAAAACTCTTATAAAGAAGGTAAGCTTGGTGTAATAATAATGACTTTATTAATATAACAAACTTCAATGTGTCTATACCATTAGGATGGACGCCTAGGTCTTTGGTTTTATAGTTGATTAAGAGGGCATTTTAACAATACTAAGCGCCTGTGCTGACAACGCGGCATGATAGTGTTTGTTTTTGTGCAGAACAATTTTGGGCTTTCGTCAGGATAACACTTCTGTGGGCTATTGGTTTGGTTAACTTCTGTCCTCTCGGTTGTTCGTTATCGGAAAGCAGTGCAGACTAAACTTTAATACGCGTTTAGAACAATGAATTGAACACTGTCCTCATGAATGTCCAACGTAACTGTAAGATACCCATTGAATTTAGTAAACGGTATCTGAAAATTCCATTCCTTCTCAGTAATCATGGAAGTAAGTAAGAAATAAAGACTAGAATTTCTTGTTGTGGGTTTAACGTGTGGTGTTTCCATGCAAGTATGGATCCAGTGTGTGAAAAAATATAAGTAGACTTATTTTGTGAGTGTATGTATGTCGTGAAGAGTGATCTTCGAAAATAAGTAACAATTTGTAGAAACTACCAAATGGATTCTAATATTACAATGTTTTTCACGCATAATTTAGCTTCATAAAATCTAATATTGGGTTATTTGGTCTTAATTTAGCAACCAGAAATCTCCTCAATAAAGAAGACTTGAACATTCTACATCAAAGAATACTACAAGTAACTGACCATTTGGAAAGGTTATCCATGTATCAGTATTTCACCTCACCTGAAGATTATTAATTTTACTTTTTAAGTGTATCTGATTATGGGTTTTTTATTCAATTTATATAATTTTACAGTTTTTTTACAATAAATTATTTTAATTTAGTGAAAATAAAACTTCGTTTTATATTATGAAGATATGATTATTATTATTATTATTATTGTACACAACATATACGATATCAGACGAAAAATGACCACACCCAATAACGTTACTTCAAGACGCACGTTTGACAAACGGACCTGCAGGTCACGTACACAC
Organism: Tachypleus tridentatus; assembly: GCF_004210375.1. Classification (NCBI taxonomy): domain Eukaryota; kingdom Metazoa; phylum Arthropoda; class Merostomata; order Xiphosura; family Limulidae; genus Tachypleus; species Tachypleus tridentatus. The sequence goes on along the minus strand of NW_027467782.1, from coordinate 14,024,446 downwards.
GCTGTATATATAATTTAACTTCTCTAGCTCCGATTATGTTACTCGAAACTATCGCATATTTTTATTGAATATACTCTCTTGGACCATTACTTCTTACTAAATTCTAAAGCATTCCATTATAAAATACAGTAAGTATAAAATATGCAAAGTTGATTGATTTTGTTGTTTTCTTTCTGCGCAACGAAATAACAAATCTTATTTGATAGAAAAACATAATTAACTTTTATGGATGTTTTTCAAATTCTATACACATGTAGATCTTTACATCCTATAATTATATCTTGAATGTTTGCGTTGATTTTAATCTCTGCAAACTCCGGAGGTGTGGAGTTAAAGAGCGAATAACTCCAGTTTGAGTAGAAAAGAAAACTGTAGTAAAAACTCTTTTTCACTACCTTGACAGTGAATAGTCTATAGTTGTAGAGTCTGAACTAAGAGTTTGAGATGTGTGTTACGTGGTAGGTATTCGGGTTAAATTATTAATTGGTACTCCTAAGGGAGGCGAAAAAACCCCGGGGCGGTCAGAAACTATTGTTTCTCTTCACCCTACAGGCGGCTAGAGTTAATTTGTCACATAATTTCGAAACTTAATCACTGAATTAGGGTAGATCTTGTTTTTTGAATTCGAGTGGTGGTTCCGATTGACCTGATGAAGTTCACAGATTTATTATATCTTTGAGGAGCGTCGATACGAGCTGCGAAAAGGGGTCGGCGAGTCGGAATGCGTGTGAAGAGTGTAGGGAGAAGTTCAGCTTACAATTTCTTGAAGATCTCTTGACGTCGATATGGTCGAAGTGGAAAAAGTAGAGAGTTTCAAACCAGTATGTCGACATGATTTAAACACATGACATTGGTTAACTAAAATTTTGATACTTACAGACGGGCCTCTTTTTTTTTTTCTGGATTTGTATCTATAGATCCAATGAGACTGAAAATTTAGCAGTGGTGGAAAACGGCAGTACCCCGAGAAAACCCACTTTTAGGGCCAGGGCGTCAAATAAAAAAGCCCTGACTGTACCCGGAAAGAAGCTGTAAGGAAGACATGTAAGAATTAATTGATATCAACATGCAGTACAAAAACAGAGAAGTTTGAAATGTGACTGGAGAGGGAGTTAATATTGTTATCGCGATACCTCTTTAACTACACAGATAGAAAAGTGTGTATTTCATGGTCTTTGAGTTGTTGCCAAGTCGATCTGAAAATGGGGGAGCAATAATGTTTGTTTTGAATTTTGCGTAAAGGTACGCGAGGGCTATCTAAGCTAGCCGTACCTAATTTAACAGTATAAGACCAGAGGAAAGACAGCTAGTCATTACCGCAACACTTTTACCAATGAATAATATAAACTTCAATAAGATTAGGGAAACAATAACATTTTTACAATGTTTCAAGTCGGGAAAAGAAAAATTCTCTGATACTCCTTTTCAATCATTGTCTATACCACGAGGGTGAAGGCCTAGATCTTTAGTTTCTTAGTTGGCTAAAAGAGCACTTATTTGTTTCATTGCTTTATGGTAGCTGCTGAAAGGGGGTGAGTATGTTTGGTGTGTTAGTGATTCGAATCAGATTACTAGTCGAGCGCCCTAACCACTTCACCATACCAGGGCGATAACATATATTAATTAAAACCTTTTACTAATGTGACTTTGTGAAATACGAGATAAAGTAGCATGCATAAAAGTGTTATTACATAACTAAAGTTTTATGGAATGTGTGAATTATTGTACAAAGGCAGACTTTCATATACGTTTACATGTAATTGCTATTATTTTAACAACTGTTTGTAAGATTATAATAAATAAACTGTAACAGTACTTCCACATGTGGTCAAAGTCCGTGTTTAATTATGTGAAAATAAAAACAATTTAAATATATCATCTATATTAATACAGTTTACAACAACTAACTTTAATAACCCCCCCCTCCCCAATGGCACAGCGCCATGTCTGTAGACTTGCAACGTGAAAATCAGGGTTTCGATAACCTTGATGGTCAGAGCACAAATAGGCCAGAGTGTAACTTTGTACTTAATTCTAAATAACAATAACTAAATATGATAATCTAACTATTTAATGACTGCTATTACTTAAATTACCAGAACTTGCAAATGTATCAAGACGCTGTCAGAAATTCGCACATAAACAAGTCCTAGATTTGTTTAATCATGCATGTTGTTTTCCATTTCTATAAGTTCGCAAAACGAACGAATCGATATATGATGTCAAACTGGAACATGCATATAGACAGTTACCGCAGGAAGAAAGAATTTTGATAACACGGGATCAAATGTCACTTTCCTTCATAGTACTTTTGGTATACTGCTGTTACCAATCCTTAATTACAAAGTTTACCAAGTTAAGGTCACTGACAAGCTTGGTTGAGAAGCCGAAGGTCAGATTTGAGTTAACTAAGCCTATTTCGTAATAAGTGGGCTGCTAGTCCAGAACCATAAATAATAAACGAAGTGATTAAAGTTTGTGATAATAAATTATACAATGAAGTTTTTGTTGTATATTATTATATATCTTTAATAAAGCATCGGTTACTATAACCGTTATATCGAATTAATAATAAATTCTACATAACATTAACTCTTATAGATCATTAACTGAATTGAATTAAACCATAATTATAATACAAAACATTTAATACAAACGTACAAAATACTTTAATTAGCGTTACTAGCATTTAAAAGATCCTATTTCTTTACATAACATTTTAATGATTATCGCAGTACACAACATACAAGTGTGTGTGTTTTCTTATAGCAAAGCCACATCGGACTATCTGCTGATCCCACCGAGGGACTCGAACCCCTTATTTTAGCGTTGTAATTCAGTAGACGTACCGCTGTACTAGCGGGGGACCACAACATACAAGTATTACACACTGTGAGTTAACGTTTTTGAAATACTTGTGCCAGTTTAAATTGCTGTTAAATGTAACGATTACGAACTATTTTATGTGTGTGCATTTAAATTTTAAGCTCGCATGATACAGGTTTTGTTGCTGTTCCTTTTATAGCATCGATAGAAGGTAAGTCAGATTTTAAGGTATGTATAAGCAGGATTATTTACTGTAGGTACTTGTGATTTGTTGTAGATATATTTCAACTATAAAAAACAGTACATAATCCGTTTAGTTTAAAGTAATATATCCAAAACAAGTCAAAGATATGAAGAAAAAGTCGTTACAGTATTGGATATCAAGGTTGTATCCAGAGCTTTAAATAATCATTTCTTTTCGTCAAAGTCGAGATGGAATATTCCCCTCTGCTCTGTCGTTACAATACAGTTTAGGATAATTTTATCTAAAGAAAGCACCCTATATGGCTAACTCGACCCTCACCACATTACGTATTTGGGTTATCAGAGAGAAAAATAATAAAAGTTCGATATCCATCTAATTACTGTACCATTGATATTTAGCTCTTTGTAACTTATGGCATTGTGCCAGACACTGTTAAATGCTTTTTAACATCTAGAAATACACCTATTGATTGTTATTAAATGATTTCTCTATTTATTCCGTTAGTTGTTTCAGGTGGTCTATTGTCTGTCTGTTTTTTCTTGGTTCGTTTTGAATCTCTAATAGCAGATTGTTTGTTTCACAGAAGTATGGTAGCCTGTTTCATATTACTTTCTTCACTAGCTTGCTAAGACAGGTTAGAAATTGATGGAGTAGGAATTGTCTGGAATTGATTTGTTCTTAATTGTTGCTTGTTTCTGAGTGTTAGGATAGTAACCAGTTGGTACTGATAGATTCAAAGTGTTTGAATTAAAAGGTTTGAAGCTTTAAAAGCAATATTTATAATTCCATCGTGTCTGAGTTTTTAAGTGTTTTTATGTCAATTTTAAATTTAGTAATTGTGATTTTTCTGTTTACTATCTTACGTTAGTTGGTTTGTTGTCATTTTTCAAATAAGTTGTTGGCAGGAAGCACGAAGTGAAGAAGGGTTCGTGTTAATGTTGTCGTTTACCTGTTTATGGTGTCGGGTGTCAAAATTTGAAGAATTTAAGTTACTGAAATAATTTTCATAGTAATCGGCTTGAACATTAGCTTTATCTGTTTTAACCATAATGTTATTGTCTTACTTACTGGAATAGATTATTGTTGTTTTTGTTAAATTTAAATAGTTCCAATATTCTCTAGGTTCTCTTTGTGAATTTTTAGGTTGTTACAAAATCATGTACTTTATTTTGTCTTTTTTTGTGCGTTTAAACTGTATATCTGAATTTTAAGAATGAGACCACATAAAATCTAATGTTGTCTTCTGAGACGCCTGCATTGTATAATTAGACCATGTGTCTCAGAAGGGCCTGACGTGGCCAGGTTGGTTAAGGCGTTCGACTCGTAATCTGAGGGTCACTAGTTCGAACCCAGTCACACCAAATATGCTCGCCCTTTCAGCCGTGGAGGCATTATAATCTGCAGTTAATCTCACTATTCCTTGGTAGAATAGTAGCTCATGAGTTGGCGGTGAGTGGTGATGACTAGCTCTAGTCTTACACTGCTAAATTATGGACTGCTAGCACAGATAGTTCTTATGTAGCTTTGTGTGGAATTCAAAAAACAAACAAACATGCGTCTCAGACTTCGACTTCCTCTGTGTTTGTATTTTGGTAGTGATGTTAAATACCCAGGAGGGTTAGGTACATCAGACCTCTTCCTCCATCCCGAACGTTGATGGCGTCTATCATTAAGTGTTTGTTAATAGGTATATCTTTGGGCCAGAGTATGACACCGTACTCAGACCCGTTTCAGGGCGCTGTCCATGCATGGACTCGACGAGAATTTTTTTTCCTCTTTTACATATATATATGTATATTTTTTTTCTTTCTTCCATACATAAAATACTACTACTACTAGTAGTAATAATAATAAAATAAAATAAAATAAGAAAAATAGGGTATAATAATATAAAACTAGGTTTAAGTGCTAAGTGCATGGTGGCCAGTTTGTTTAATATTTCATAAATATATGTTAAAAGTTGAGAGGTATTTAGGGCTACTTTCATCGTGCACATGGTATCTGTCAAGATCAAACATTAAATCATTTTTATGCCAATTCTTATTAAAATATTTTATAGAATTATGCAAGAGTCTTTCAGCTATTGTATCTATGTTTGCATACTTGTGCATGAATGTGGATGAAGTGCTACGTGGTACTTTATATGCCGAAGTTAAAACTGAATTTTGTATTCTTTGTAGTTTTTGTAATTGTTTGGGTGCTATGTTAATCCAGGCAGGTGATGCATATTCTATTATGGGTCTAATGTACGTTTTGTAGATTTTAAGTATGTTGTCTGGTGTTGTTCCTTGGTTTTTTACCTGAAAGGCTTCTTGCATAATTTGCTCTTTTCCAGATTCGTATCAGAATATTGTTAGTATGATGTAACCACGTTAATTTTGTATCATAAATTAAACCGAGAAATTTAGCAGAAGTAGCAGTCATTAAAGTGATCCATTCATGTATAGCTTGGGTGGATCTTTTTTTAGTTTATGTAATCTGCTGTATAATATTACTTGGGTTTTCGGAATGTTGATTTTTACTCTATATTTCTGGCAGTATTCTTCGATGTTATTTAGGACTGGTTGGAGGTTTGTTGCTGCAGTTGACGGAGTGGGGGCACTTTTCCAGACTGCTACATCGTCAGCGAACTGTGATACATAACTTAAATTTAGGTCCGACAGAGGCATATTACTCATATACATGATAAATAATATAGGGCTAACTACCCCTCCCTGCGGGAGTCCTGCCTCGGGTGAAAAGGACCCTGAGTGGGCCCCATTCACATTTATTTTGCACATTCTGTTTTCCAGGAAGTTGGATAGCCAGCGAATAATTCCCTGGGGTAAAGCCATTTCCTGCAATCTATGACGTAAACCATTATGCCACACTGTGTCAAAAGCTTTCTCAATGTCGAGAAAACAAGCTACAGTGCATTCATTTTTATTAAAACTGTCTGTTATTGATTCTGTTAGTCGACTCAGGTGGTCTGTAGTTTGTCTGTATTTTCTAAATCCATTTTGAATTTCGGGTAATTTTGAGTTGACTTCTAAGTATATGGATAGACGATTACTAATTATTCTTTCTAAAATTTTGCCGATACAACTGGTTAGGCTAATTGGGCGGTGGTTGTTTGGTTTATTCGCTGGCTTTCCTTCTTTCTGGAACATTAAGATTATTGCTTCCTTCCAAGAAACGGGGATATATCCAGCGGATAATGATAGGTTAAATAATGCTGTTGGGTGTTCATACAATCTCTGAGTGCCGTGTTTTAGGAGGATAGCTTGGATACCATCTTCTCCAGGAGCTTTGTTTTTGTGTTTTTTTATAGCAGTTTCTACTTCTGTTACTGTGATATCTTTTATTAGTTGATGAGTGCTCCAGTCTGTTGTTTTCTCTGGTTGTAATAATGTGTTTACTTGGAACATAGGTGTGTATGCGTTTTTGTTTTGATCAATACATTTATTGACTGTATTATAGAAGTATCTGTTCATATCTGGTTCATGATGTGTTTTGAACGTGTTTTCTAGGTGTGTTTTTTTAAGATCTCATCTTTTTCTGTGTTAGTGTACGCTATTTTTCCATCTAGTTCTAGTGGTGGGTATTCTTTGTTTGTTGTTCCTGTATTCGTATATCAGTTCAGTGATTTCAAGAGTGTTACCTTGAAGCTGACAGGGTCTGTCAGCCGTTGCTTTATTAACAGCTTTCATTAAGTTTTCTACGTATGTGTCTACTTCGTGTTTATTATTTGTAAATGTGATTATTGGTAACAAGTAGGTGAGTTTTGTTCAAACGGTTGGTGAAATAACACTAGAGAAAGATTGTTTAAAGTACTTAGTAAGCAGATCAGCCGGTAGTGTTACTGTATTTAAGGTGATGGAATAATGTCTTGTCATTTTTGTCGGATGTTAAAGATTTGAATCAATTGTTTCAGATTTATTTCCCTTAATTTTTGTTATTATGGTTTTTCAAGATTAATAATTTTTTCTCTTAATTAGTGCATGTATTCTGTTTATGTGTGGTTTTTATTGGTTTGTCTCCTGACAACATGAAGTTTTTAGGTCATCTTACTTCGAGTATTTAGTTGTGTAATTCAAGGTTTAATTTCCAGTGTTGGAGTGTGTTGCCTTTATGCACAGTAGGGGTTGACTTTTGTTTACTTCGGTGGGTGATTACGTGACCTGTTTTACGTAAGTATCTAGGTTGTCTTTGCAGAATGTTGTGGTTATGGAATTAGATAACAGAGTGTCTAGCAAAATGTTCCAGTCTCTTTGTGTAGTTAAAATCTGGTGGCTGATAAAAGGGTGAGAAGTTTCTGTTAATTTAAAGTGTGAAACGAAAATGGCCACTGGAAACAACATGTTTACTACGTTCTAATTTTCAATATTTTATCTTAGTTGTATCCTCAATTAAATGTTTTATTTTTGTTCAAGAAGCACCTTCGAAGGTTAACGTATCTCTAAAAGTGCGATTTGAAAAATGTGTAATAACATTGTGTTAAAATGACTTATGGCTGTGAGGGCTTTAAGGTAATTTTCTCAGAACGATTCAAAAACAGAAAAGGTCACAAATACCTTAGGTCAAATAAAGGTATGAAAAGGTTAGTATTAAAACTAACTGACTCACTTTGATATCGTTTAACAATCGAAAGTATATTCGTTCACCTTATGTTGCTATTGTTCATTGTTTTTCTACCATTTTGATACACGCTTCCATTTATAGGTTTAAATAATATTTATAAATGTAGGCTAAGTATTACAAAATCTACTTTTCTTCTGAGGTGTAATTGTCAAACATTTAGCTTACATAAACTTAAAATAGCTTTTCTTAATTTTTAAGTTTTACTTTTATATAAACTACAATTTTGAGTTCGTTATTAGTAGTAAGTTTCTAATAATTGGTCTGAAATCTTTTATAAACAACTCTTTGATTTTGGTTACGTACTACATAATTCGTATAAATATAGTTAGTAAATATCGTCTTAGTTTATTTCATTTTCAATTACCTTTTCAAATTTTATTTCACATTTAATTTCTTAGGTTAAATTGTGATATAGGAGATTCTCAGGTTAAGTATTTGCAGACTTATGTTATAAAATAATATTTCGCTTTTCCGAGAAGAAAGAATGGTCATATACGTCACCAACTTTTTGGGTCAGTACGACACTATGGTATATAATAGGTAGAATCAAATGCTGGCCGATCTGTCACTGTATGTGTGAATACAGAAAACTTATAAACAATGCACAAAGCGAAAGTCCAGATACTTTCGTTTTAATTTTGAATTCTACCTCAAAGTAATAACTGGTAAGGTATCAATTTATGTGTCCGCTAAGATATATTATTTTTGTTAAAAACAAAATCTTTACTATTTATCTTATCTCTTCATTCATGTTATCATTTTTACACACAATTTTCTTTTTTAACGCAATTATATTTTAATATACAAACAACAGTACAATTTATAACAACAATTATTACAAATAGTTATTAGAAATATTGGTTTATACACAAGAATTTTACAAACTATACTTAGTCTTCTATCTGGTCTAAAACTGAATATTTTATCGACGGTCCGGATCTACGACGAGTAAATTAATTCTGAATTGATGTCGTTGCACCTTATTTAAGCTGTCTTTATTGGCTAGCCGCACACCGCTTATAAGCCGGTTTTTTACTGACTAGTATATTTAATGTCTTCGTTGAAATACTAATGCCCGAAGTTAATTCTCTGAAGTTGAACGGTTCATAATGTTCGAAATATATAAATGTTCTTGCTCAAATTCTGTAGTTTTCCTGTTAATAAGCGTTAATAACAAGTATAGCTTCTGAGGCTTATAATGTAATTACTAGCTGGCAAATAGTAATAATTGTATCTTAGTGCATCTCTTTTATAAAACAATCACACGAAATTCTCGAACGTTCAACAATATTCGAAAACACATAAACCACATGTTATTGATTCTTGCTCTCGAGTATCTTCTACAAATTTAAAGAATAGACAGGACATCCAATATACATCACGTACATCAAAATGAAACAGATGTAGGTATTACAATAAATGCATGACAGTACATCTGTTACAATCAACAATGGAATGTAGCTGCTCTGGAGAATAAAACCGGTAATATAAAACATTTATGTTACGGAAATAAAAATGACGAGCCTCACAGTTTTATAAATTATGTGAAGGTAAGAGTACCTTAACGTTAACTCATTATACACGTGATAAATACGTTGGGATGTCATTCTTACATGAAAATCGTAAGTGAGGTCACACAATTCACAACAAAACGTGTACATCTGTTATAGAATCTATCTATAAAATAAATATTTGTTTATTTTGGATTTTGTATAAAGCTACACGAAGGCTATCTGCACTAGTCGTTCCTAATTTAGCAGTGTAAGCTAGTCATCACCATTCACTGCCAACTCTTGGGCTACTCTTTTACCAACGAATAATGGGATTGACCGTAACATTATAACGCTCCCACGGCTGAAAGGGTGAGCATGTTTGGTGTGACTATGATTCGAACCAGCGACCCTCGGTTTGTGAGTCAAGTGCCTCAACCATTTGGTCATGCTGGGCCATAAAAGAAAGAATAACTAAGGAAACAGCTAGTAACTTCTTATGTACCACCTGCTTGTCAAGGTCTTGCTGATTCTAGAAATATAAAACAAACAAAAATATTGCGATCAAAGTAAACAATTTATTTACCATCCTATTAAGATGAATACAGAAAATACGACATATTACAAATATTACAGAATCGTGACTATCACATATTAGTCTGACATATAAGGAGAGAGAACTACTTCAACGAGATACTACTTGGGTGACCTCTGATCTACTTAGTGGCATTTGTAGATTGATAAAGAGTTAATTTCCACGAAGTAAGCAATTCAACGATACATAGTTACTTCTTATTATATTCTGGAATCAATAAAAACAGAATAAGTTACCATAAATTTCCTTATATAGCAGATGACGGAGCTCCTATTTGTCAAGTCCACCACCATGAGCAGACAAACATGACATCACATTTCAAGGATTGCCTGGAAAGAAAGAGCATTGTAACCTTTCCCTCAAGGTAATAGTTGTAAAGTATATGAGTATTATCATTATTCAATATCATTAATTTATAAATGTTGGCTTCCATAGGTTACAGGATAAGTTATTAGATGACACAATGTAAATTATTGTATCATAAAAACTGTAGGAGTCAGAGTGAGAGTAGTTAGTCCGGAATTATCATGGCGAAAGGATACCGCCTCCCGGGACTGACCGACTGCCTCAGGGGGAACGAGAGGGGATAATGTTATCAAAGATGAGTAGGTCATAGTTTTAAAAATTGCCACAAGTGACCCGTTGCTAGGTCGCCATGACAGGCGATCATTATGTCATAGTTCAAGTAATTCGTAATGATGAAATACTCACTTGAATTTAAAATTTATTCTCAAGATGGCTGCTAGGGATATTGAAAAACTGTAATTAAAATAAATAAGTTTGAAACGTTGTTCTGTATTTCATTTTAATAAAGTTTTAATACCCATACCAGCTGTCTTGAGAATACAGTTCAACGAGTGTCACCATAGGGCGCAACTAACTTATGTAGGGCCGAGATTATACTTCCATACTCAACAGGCGGCCATAATGAACGATTACATCACAAAGTAGAAAACATATTTCTGAGTGGTCATGTCCCATCACGCCAATAATAAATTTATTAGATCATCCTTAAAAGCCTCTTTAAAACTAATTCATTAAATCACCCTAAAAAGGACAATGAATGCTGATTAAGTCATCTTACCACAAAGTAGAAAATATGTTTTAAGCAGTCATGAAGCATAAACACATGTTTCAACAAAACATAATTAATTACTAATTTGATTGTTAGTTAAATTGTCATAAAAGGAAGCTTATAATCAGTTGATTAAATTTCCTGTCCTTAAAGGATGATATTTAATTAAAACTTTTAGTTATCAACCAAGTTTTAAGATTTTGAGTGATATAATAAATTTTCAAAACATTATTTAACATTTTTGAATGGAATTAGAAATCAGGTCTAGATTGAACAATACTACATAGTTAGTCCAAGGACCAAGTAATTGAAGTTCTGCTAACAATTCAGTGTTTGCAACAAAAATATTGGTTAATATAATGATTTTATAATAATAGACGCGAATCAATATTCACTTTACACTAATAATTAAAATTTTCTTTATTTAGAAAATTATACAAAACATATGAAAATAAATCAGCCGTGCACCTTATTTACAGTTTGAAACTGATCTTCAATATACAAAGCAAGAATTGTAAAATGTCACTCATCAGGAATATTTCAATGTTTACTCTTATAAAGGTGTAAATAAAACAAGTGTATTAGAAACATGCAGACAGGGAATGAATACATCAAAAAGAAGTATTTTGATCGTTTATATAACATAGACAAACAACATACAACGTCTATTTCAGTATCTCTCAAGTTTCTCATGAAAAAAGATAATACATACCTTTTCTTTCACATATTATGAATCCAGTATTGTTTACAATTCAAGTAAATTATTACTTCTATTACACTAACTTTCAATCTAGAACTCATACATTTGTCGCGTAATCATAACACGGAAAGTTAGATACACAATCTTAACATTTTGAAGGTTTAAATATGTAAAAAAGATATCAATATCATCCGTCTTACAATTTGGACAACTCGTAACATTGGAAGTAATAAATACATAATTTCTTTCAATGTTTCACAAACCATACATATTATTTGAATGAGACAGTTATTATAATATAACCAGTATTTATCCTACCACTAAATATAATAAATGAACGACTCACTGATTACTATTTTTTAAAATAAATACCAGTTGATACACTGATGGATTTCTCTCTATTCTGTATATTGTAAATATTTCATCTGTCCATCAAGGTATATAATTTTTTTTAATTTATGTTTCACTTTACTAACACGTACTTGATTGCCTACTTTGTGAAGGTTTACTTTAGTGAGTAGTTTGTAAAGTGTTTTATACACCTCAGACTGATTAAAATGATTAACATCTATTGGTCTCACTTTAATGTTACAATGATACGACTAATTACAGACTCTGATAAGGTGTTTCAGCATAGTGATATATTTATAAGTTCCACGATGAGTAAAGTAGCGCTGCATTCTAGTTTTAAGAGTATGATTAAACTATACTATTATAGACCCTTTTGTTTCGTTATGTGTAGTAAAGAAGTGAATGTGTCATTTCTTGAGACGTCATTGCAAGACACGATTAACAAACTCTGTACCGGCACCATGTTGAAGTTTACAAAGTTCATAACCTTGCTTTGAAATTTGTTTGAAAGATTTTACAAGTATTTCACCTTTTCTATCCTTGAAAGGAACAACCCAAGTGTATCTAGAAAAAATGTTGATACACGTGAGTAAACACTCAAAGTGATTGTTATATTGGCCTAAATCCACCAAAATCCTAAAATGATAACTCAGTTTCTCGAAAACTGATATTTTACTGCTTTGTGTAAATTATATGCGTCTTGTTGACTTAATCGGGCTTTACCTAACATTTGTACAGACCTGAATAGAGGCTGTACTCTGCTAAAACTAGCAGGATGTTTAGGGTTATAATAGATAGACTGGAGGGTTTTATTAAACATTATTTTCCACGTCATCTACTTTTTTTTATTATTATATGATTTAAGATATTACTAAGATTTTAATGGATGACAAGACACAAATGAATGAATAATACTTTATTTAAAGTAATTCAATTTAGATACAGTTCATTTTAGTCTTTTAACAAGTGTATTATGTGTTCATATACTTCCATTCTTTTACATATTCAACAACTTCTTGAAAAATATGCTGAAGAGTTTAAATTCTTTTGTTTATCTAGCATGTCGTTGATGAGGTCGATCGTATTTATTTCTGGAATATATTTTTCCTGTAATCATTAATTCTACACGATATTTATTTCACGTTAAATCCCCACTGGAACATATCAAGTTTAATATAATTTCAGTTTTCATTTTACGTTTCTAAGAAATACTCTCGACGATCTCTAAATTGTAACGAGTCGGTGATTCCACTTTAATTATAATTGGCTCCATGACTTGTGATGACGTCTGATGACGTTGTTACAGTTGCTTTACCACCTGCTTGTAATGTATCATTTTGTATGACTAACTTCATATGATCATCTACAGAGTTTAATAATTTGAGTACTGGCCTTTCATAAACCTGGATTTATAAAAAGAATGTACCAGTTCTTCAGGAATCAGAACCAGTATTTTTGCCATATTTTTATATTGCAGCAACTTTACCAATACTCCGTTTTGTCAAACCACCAAATAATGAAAGTAATAGTCCTACGAGTAATGGTAAAAACCCTCCTTTTTGTATCAGTAAGTTTCTTTTCTGTTTAACTTATGTTTCTTTGTCAACCAACTCTCTCGATAATGATCTTTATCATTTAAGTTTCTGGTTTTGTATGTTCGTCATTGAAACACTTCCCTTTAAAACATTTAAAACACACTCACAAATACTCAAGACAAAGTCAGTTTTAACTCTGGCAATTATTCATTTAATTCTTTAATCCACGGAGCAACTTTTGGTGTAATTCTCAATAGTTTCGCCATATTCCACAGATATGGACAGTCGACATTACCAGATTTTCATGTAATGTTATGAATGTGACACGTCACCCAGTTGAAAGATGTTTACTTGAAAGCGATTGTTTAAACAAAAACACGTTTATACATCTAGTGATTAAACATTTGAGTGTAAGTTATTTATGTGTAGCTTAATCTTTAGATAAAACATTCTACTTCTACTGCAATTGCTATCATTTCAATAAATTAGTATATATTCAGTTAAACAATGTTATCAAATTACATTGGTATTTACACTATAAATTTATCTTTTGGTAAAGTCCGGTCCTGAGACAGATCTGTTTCTGGTTTCTAATCAATGAGTACGTAACCAGATGGTTGTCTCGTTGTGTCTTGATAAACTTTTTCAAAATATTTGATATGTGATGGAAACATTTGTCTTGGTAAAACACTTAACTGGGATTTGTCTCTGACATTTTTTAACAAAAATATATTGAGAATTTAAAGTAAAATTACACATTTCTCTATCCTTTCTGATGAACTGGATTCTGTACAATATAAACCACTGATCAGTTCAAATGGTGACTTTCACGTGTAAGAAGTTGAGACACTCGTTTATGTTATTCACTTTTATTCATAAAATCGTCAATGATGAAAAAATCAGACTGTAAATAGTTATGAAAATGTAGTTGCAAGCCGTCGACAAATTGAATGATAGGAATGTTTTGCATTATTTATGTGTATAAAGGTTGAAATTCACCTTAAAATCAATCAGTATTTACAGAAATATCATAAATTACTTCACAATGACAAGTTAAAACTCTACTTACAAACTATGATTTATCATTTGATTTGACACTGGACATGTAAAAAAGGTGTAGTAAATGCAATGCATCTCGAACTCTAATGTCAAAGTATTGTAATATGGCTTACCTTATTTAAATAATGTTTGATCACACTTAGAAACTACCCTTTAGACCCCGCACATGCACTTTTTCGGTCTATAGACCACGGTAAGGAGTAAGTTCCATAGGTTCAAAAATAAATCAGTATTTATAGAGAAGGGTGTTAAAGTTTGACTGGATGTGTCGTTTGGTAAAAAAGTGGACGTTAATTCTTCTTTGTTGTTAGTGATACTTAAATTTCTGTAAATCTTATGGTTAGTCATTGAATGGAATATATTAGTTATTATAAATTTCATTGATGAAAAGTTTAATTTTTCACTGTCGATAAAATTAAATCCTCTGATCTTACAACAAACTTTTCGTCGTTGCGCAAATAACCATAGTTTTTTGGACCACCGCTGACTTACAGTGTTATATAGTGTCCATCCAACTCGTCTGTAAACTCTCCAAGATAATCACTTGGAGGTGGATCGTTAAAGCCATCTGAAATGTAAACAATTCCGTTTGTACCATAACACAAAACAGACAAATCAAACTTCTCTAATGTATCACACAATTTCAAACGAGGATGTGGCGATAGTTTAATCTTTCTGAGGCACATATTCATGTTTATGTTTCCAATGAAGAATTGTTATATCTTCATCAATTAAAGTAATATCTGTTACAGTTTTGATATTATCCTTCATTAACGAATCATATTATTTATCAAAAGTTAGGCAGGTCAGTTGTGATTTGTTGTCAGATCTACCCCAACGACCCCAGACACAGTTGAGACAAAATTTTGTTACTAAGCTTTTGCCTGGATCGTATTCTATGTTTTCGTGGGAGAGTTCCACTCCTTCCTTTTCACCATACTGTTTAGTATATTCTTGATGACGAGAAATCCACTTGAAGTGAAAATGTATCTCAAAACGGCTGGTGTGGGTATTAACACTTTTACTTATAAAATAGTTTGAATGCGCTTTTGCCATCAACGGGGTATTCACCGTGATCGTGAACTCCGTATTAGTGAATTCGTACTTCCTGAGGCAAAGTTCTTGTGGCTTATCTTTGATCCTCAGGGAGTTCGGCTCTGCACGGGGCTTTCGGCACCTCCCCAGTCCACAGTTTGTACATAGAGTCTCATGAACCTCCTCCACATCTCTGCCATTTGCAACTGTCTTTACTGTATGCTTCAAAAGTTCAAACATTATCCCACATGAGGTTGTGTTTTCCTTCCTCAGTGGGTCATGCTTTTTTAGAACAGAAGATCTGCCGTTGTTCTTTTTGGCCTATATATCCAGGTGCAGTTAGATAAATTGGGTCTTTTTTTAGATGGCATTGCTGTATCCATTTTTCAGCTCATTCCACCATGACTTATTGCTATCCCCGAGTCATCTGAAGAAAGCAGACGCTCCCAATTAGAAGTATCATCTTTATTTGCTGAAGAACTTTCGAACCATCCTTCCATTCCCCCTTTATACGGATGGTTCGAAATTAGGGGATTCTGAGTACAGCCATTGAACCACAACAACCCATGGCAGATCCCACATAGATTTGTCGAGATTCGTAACGACGACACCATTTTAGACATGTTTTGTTCACAGGTTTATCCCTAACGCTGGACAGTGTCATTGGCGATGGTGACACTGTCCACTTTACAAATGTTTTTAGTTTTTTAAGGCCCATTGACATTTTTAATGCTATTTAGGTTTTTAATTCAAAAATTGAACTTTGTTTTGTTTTAACATGATTCCTTTTTACGAATTTTAATAATTTTACTTTAATTACCGGTTGTTTGGCGTAAATACCTTAGTTGCTTTGCGACATAAATTGCCAAACAACCAGCCAACCTTTTAGTATCGAATTCCTGTTCCGACTTTTAGTGCATCCCTTTTTTCATGTGCATGATGTGGAGAAGTGGTAGCTTAGGAGTTTGTGATGAACAATGAAATCTATTTTCAGTTAAAAGAAGGGGACTATTATTAAGTCAAGTACTTTATAGATTTGTTGGCAAGTGAAAGTGAAATGATGTGTGACAACTGTAATAGTCTGGTATGACAAGGTGGTTAATGCGCTCGACTCGTAATCTGAGGGTCGCGGGTTCGAATCCCCGTCGCACCAAACATGCTCTCCCTTTCAGCCGTGAGGGCGTTATAATGTGACAGTCAATCCAACTATTCGTTGGTAAAAGAGTAGCCCAAGAGTTGACGATGGGTGGTGATAACGAGTTGCCTTCCCTCTAGTCTTACACTGCTAAATTAGGGACGGCTAACTCAGATAGCCCTCGTGTAGCTTTGCGCAAAATTCAAAAACTAACAAACAGCGGTAATGTACAGCTCGTTTTTAAATAAGTATAATATAGCCACTTTTCTTTGTGAGTTTCTATTTAAGTCTTTCTTTGGAGTATTTAAATTACCTATAATTTATGGTAATGAATTTCTTTACATGTATTATTATAGATAATTTATGCCAATATTTTTGATAGGGAATAGTTGTGATCGTTACTGTTGTTCTATTGTTCGTGTAGATGTTATAAAAGATGGTTTGATTTTTCTCTATTTATATTATATTGGTTATGTTATTCTTGAAGTATAAAGCTATTCCTTTAATGTTTTGTGTATGTGTTTGTGGTAAAGAAAAGTATGTAAAGTCTATTAACATTTTAGTTTTCTTTACTTAAAATTTATAACATGATTAGAATGTCTGCATTAGCTTTTTTTTAAGTTGTATATTTCAAATATTTTGGTGACTAAATCACTTTCACGGCGTGGACGCCGATTAATCTACCCAGACCGTCCTGGAAGTAGCTGGAAGGAAAGAAAATCAAGGTTAATAATGCATTAAAACACATAAGGCTAAAGGCGGAACTGTAAAGTAGCTAGCTGGTTGATGGCTTAGATCAGGGGTGTGCAACATTTTTCGTCGGTGGGCCATATAACCAACTTCATCAATCAAGCGGGGCCACTTAAAAAACAAGCTTATTCGTGTACATGCACAATAAATTAAAAAATTCTCAAAATGCAAGCAATAATATTTTATATTTTTGCATGAGTGATCATTTTAGTGCGACACTTGAAATTTAGAGTCCTTGCAGAGCTTGTCAATATCAGCTTTGACAGAAGTGGTTGCCACTCTTAACTGACTGGTCAAATGTTCATCAGTCAGCTGACTTCTACATTTGATTTTGATGAGCTTCATTTTGGAGAAAAATTACTCACAGCAGTAGGTGCTACCAAAAAGGGAGGCAATTCTTTGTGCATGACGGGACAAATTGGGAAACTTTTCACGTACACAGAGTTTGTAAAAGTCTAGCAAACTGTTTTCAGAGAATTTCCTTTTAGTGTCCATGTCAGCCTGCAGTTCAATGAGTTCCATTTGGCAATCATCAGGACTGTCTTCCACTGCCAAATCAAAAGGTTGAGCGAACAATTTCAATCTAATTTCAGTTTGTCTGAAATCTGGAAATCTGTTTGCAAACTCATCACGCAGCTTTTGTACACTGGTTCCATATTTGGTGCAATCCAGATTAGGAAATTCCAGTTTCCTGGTTGCAAGACATGTAAAATGGGTTAATATGGCTCTTCTCAACTGAACCTGGAAAAGTTCCAATTTCTTCTCAAAAGCACAAATATGCTCAAACAACTTATTCACAAGTTGACTTTTCCCTTGTAGTTTTAAGTTTAAATCAGACAGATGCTGTGTAATGTCTGTGAGGAATGCTAAGTCATTCAGCCAGTTCTCATTGCTCAAGAAGTCCACATTCTGACGTTTGCTCTCCATGAAGAACTTAATCTCCTCTCGCAGATTCCAGAATCTCTTCAAAGTAGCAGCTCTACTAAGCCAACGTACAGCAGAGAAGTACAAAACATCTGAATACTCACTGTCCAGCTCATCTAAAAAGTTTTAAATTGTCGATGATTTAATCCTCGTGTTCGAATATAATTTACGCATTGGACGACATTTTTCATGACTTCTGCAAAATCCAGAACTTTGGTGCACAAGCTCTCTTGGTGAATAATGCAATGGCTTACAACTACGTCTTGTGCTCCAATTGCAGTTAGAAATTTCTTGGTGAATCCATTTGTCCTACCTGTCATGGAAGGAGCACCATCTGTTGTAACACCACATAATTTATAAGGATTCAGTTCAAACTTTTCTACAACCTTAAGCACTTGTTCACAAATATCCTGTCCTGTGGTTGTGGAGGAAAGGCTTGCCATATCTAAAAACTCTTCGAAAACATCAAAGCCTGCAGTAACAGCTCTGATGAAAATGACAAGTTGGGATGTGTCATTGATATCAGTGCTTTCATCCAAAGCCAAACTGAAAGCTTCACACGAATTCAATCTCTCTTTCAAAGTTTCTTTGATGTCCTCTGAAAGATCTTTTGTCCTGCGTGAGACAGTAAAGCGGGAAAGGCTAGTTTGCTCCACCAAATATTTTTCTCTGGACATGCATATTCTGTGAATATTGTTAAACAATTTTTAATAAATTCTCCATCACTGAAAGGCTTTTCCTTTTTTGCCATACATTCACAAAGCTTAAAACTCAGTTTTGTCACCAGTTCTGAATTTTTCTTGAAAGTGGTAAAAACACCTTGTTGCTTTTCAATGGATGTTTGTTCAATTTTGTCCTTTCGTGCCTGACCAACAATTTCATCAAACTGGGAGGAGTGCTTAGTTGCGTAATGTCGCTTAATATTGTACTCTTTCATGACTGCAATTGTAGTTTGACAGACGAGGCAGACAACACCTTGATTATGTGGGACAACAAGATATTTTGTGCACCATTCACTGTTGAATAACCTTCCCTCATCATCAATTTTTCGTTTCTTAACTGCTGACATTTTACTAGCCCTGAAATCAAAACAAAAATTATTCTCACGAAAATAGCAAAGTAGAAAAAAACATAGAATTTATTTACACATGGAACCTCTTATGGACAGAAACACATGTTTCTAAATTGGCATCCCGATCATAGCCTTCCGGTACTTAAATTAATTGAGAATAGCAAAATACAGTGTGACCTCGCCTATTCGCGGTTCGCCATTCGCGGCCCCTCATATTCGCGGGTTATGCGCGAACTGCGTTTTTGTAGGTCACAGAGACTGAAAGGGCTTTTCGAGGAGATTTCTGTTGTATTTACTCAATCAAGCCGTTTTTCAATTGTCGTCTTCACCAAACAAGATTGGACTGCTATTGGCTGACTGCCTCAGCTTCCCCAACAACGCAAACGGCAAAGCACAGCCCGGTAACGCACGGTACAATTTAGTGAAATACATAACAGTATGCAATATTGTTACATTATTACTGCATCAATGAGTATAAGTATCATTAGTGTTTGGGAAGCATTTCATATAGTATATAATCGCATACATATACGTTTTAAAACTGCGTCCAATATTCGCGGTTTTCGCTATTCGCGGGAGGGTAAAGAACGTAACCCCGCGAATAACGAGGTCACACTGTACATAGAATCAGATGCATCTGAAAGCAAAATCTTAATAAATTCAGTAAAGTCACAACAATATGCTAAATAATAATCAATTTACCTTCAATCTCTTGTAGTAACTGTAAAGGTAATAAAATTTTCACCAATAATGAATGACGGACAGCAGAGGTTAGGGAAAATTGTCGCCAGCGGGCGAAGGCGAGGTTCAGGACATGACGTTGAGTCGTAGACAATAGTGCTAGTGCACGTCACCTATTCATGCCCTAAGGAGGCCGACCAATCGAATTCGGCCTGCTCCTCTCTAGCAAAGATAATTTTAGAAGTTTGTCGAGTCGAAGCCTGGGAATCCCGTAGGATCGATGCTTTTAAAATATTCCATTTGCGTTGGATTACAGATCAGGCCACATGGTTAGATTACAACAACTAGGGCCACACTAAATGGCTTGGCGGGCCGGGTTGTGGCCCGCGGGCTGCCTGTTGCACACCCCTGGCTTAGATGAACCACTTGCGCTTCGCTTCGGTTTGGACTTGGGTTCAGAGATGCAGAGAAGTGGTGAGGACGAACGTGAGTTATCTGGTTGTACTTCTTGGATATGTTGTTCTTCTGTGGCCTGAGGTGATTTATGTCTTCTTGCTGTCTTACTTTGTGACTTCTGAGTGTTTGTAATCTTGAAGTCCGTCTAGACTGATGCATCTGTAGTCTTAGTTCACGTGGTTTGTGTCTGGCTTAAGGTTATATTACATGAAATTAGAGCTGTCGTCTGGCAGGATTTGTCGCATGTTTTCTTTGGATCAGTAAGTCCAGATATGTTGCTGGCAGTGGAGGTTGGGTGTGTCGATGTAGAGCTGGATGAATATCTTTGAGTATTTTTTCTGACTGGTTTTGGATTAAGCGGTAAATCGGTGCTTGACTGATGGAAGTCGTCCGTTGATTGTTTATGTCGTCTGGAAGTTTTATATAACCACGAGGTGGTGGAGCGGCGACGTGAGCGTTCGGCACTGAAATGAAATATGTGATACAAACCCCGTTGCTTAAAACGCAGTCATCACTGTACTTCGAGGTTGTTACTATCTTGATGAAAAGGTGAGCAGAATGGTGTGTTTGGAGTATATGCGATGTACGGCATTTAACTTGGTTTGGATTTAACATTCAATGGCCTGTTGAATTTCATTGGATTCAATGGTTGAGTCGACGTCCCTAAGGAACACAGAGAAAAGGCTAGCAGGACTTTTAGTGGGGAAGAACTGACGTTAAATTCAGTGATTCGTGGTTGACATAAGTATACTTAATCAGCGGCTGTAAACGGCTGGATAAGAATTCCCCCCGGCGAAGGATTCAGGTTCTAAACGCATCGACGGTTTCGCCCGGCTTGGTTTTGGCGAAGAATGTGGCTACTTGTAGCAGCGTAAAGTTAGGCGGTAGTCAGTCGACAATTACCGTAGAAACCGGTGGGATTACTGGCGTGATAGGTCCTTACGTTTTAAACAGCATGAAAGCACAGTTCAACACATCTTGCTTGCTCTGTGACTGCGGATTCTACGAAACAACTGACATTTGAGAACTTTCTCACTCGAGTGAAATTATATTTGGAGTTTTCTAAAAGGACCTCTTCCTGCTCTTTATATACAATTGTTTTCCCTTACGTCCGAATTAACTATTCGTTGTTTTATTGGTTAAAAATATCGTTAGGTGATATCTCTCCTACGTCCGAATGAACTATCTGTCTATACTTTTGTTTTATTGGTTAAACCGTATTATAGCTTGATTACACTGAAGTTTATAAATGTTTG
Organism: Tachypleus tridentatus; assembly: GCF_004210375.1. Taxonomy (NCBI): domain Eukaryota; kingdom Metazoa; phylum Arthropoda; class Merostomata; order Xiphosura; family Limulidae; genus Tachypleus; species Tachypleus tridentatus. The sequence goes on along the minus strand of NW_027467782.1, from coordinate 14,002,681 downwards.
CTTTAAAATCCCGCGTAATTTTGGTAATTGTTCGAACGTATTGAGTTTATAACTTTGAGATAAAATTGTTTTCACAGTTGGAAGTCTTTTGCACGATTCTTCTCAAAAGCAGTTTATGTATTTTATGGATATGTGCTACCGTTTCTATGCTTTATCGGGATAGTACGAATATTATCACCCTTTCTATTTGGATGTGATAACGTTTCTGTGTGCGATTTGTGGATATATTGTGGGCCGTTCTCATATGGATATCCGATACCGTTTCTCTGCGCCATACTTGAATATAATGTGAATATGTCAATGCGTCTCTGTACGGTCTTTGGATGTGGTGCGAATATTGTGTGCCATTCCCGTATAGTAAGATATGTGATTATGCTTTTGTGTCTCCTTTAAATTATCACCCTTCCTATTTGGATGTGATAACGTTTCTGTGTGCGATTTGTGGATATATTGTAAGCCGTTCCCATATGGATATCCGATACCGTTTCTCTGCTCCATACTTGAATATAATGTGAATATGTCAATGCGTCTCTGTACGGTCTTTGGATGTGGTGCGAATATTGTGTGTCATTCCCATATAGTTAGATATGTGATTATGCTTTTGTGTCTCTTTTAAATATTGTATTCATACGACATGCTTTGTATTTTATTCATTTCAAAGTGCTTTAAAGTTCTAATCTACGTTCAGTTTTCTTCGCTAACTGGATTTCATGTTTCTTACACCTTTTGATTACGTATAATAAGGAATGGATTTACACAGGTAAGTCACTTTTTTTTCACTTTTTTTCCTCACTTTTTTTTTCCTCACTTTTTTTTTTTCCTCACTTTTTTTCCTCACCCTTTTTTTTCCTCACTTTTTTTTTTTCCTCACTTTTTTTTTCCTCACTTTTTTTTCCCTCACTTTTTTTTTCCCTCACTTTTTTTTTCCTCACTTTCTTACGTTACCAATATTCCGAACACCATTTTACAAAAAGGCTGCTTCCAAGAAGGTGGCAGGAAAGAAATAAGTAAGCTGCTTCTTTTCCAATTTTGTGTGATATCACAAAATCAACGGCCCTTTTCAGGGCCACCATCTCCTGATAAAGAGTTTGCCATATAAGTCGTTACAGAAAAACAAACAAAACACTCATTCCGCTCGTAACAACACTTGTTATATCGAGCGAGTGAAATGGTAAAAAATTTCTTAAAACGTTTCATGCTCAGATTTGTAGTCTAACGAACGTTCGAGAAAAGAAAGTAATGTAGTGCGACTTTATTTATTTCTTCCCTGTGCTGTTATAGATATGCTCGTTTTCAAATTATACTTAATGATTCGTAACTTTAGTTTAATTTCAATTAGTACTGCATTTAATTACATTTTAGTTTTAATCACAATTGGTCGAAGGAAAATAACTCGGGGCTCCTTCATTAATTAACTCTTTCGCAACAGTATTATACTACTAGCCACCCATATAAATTGTATGCCTCCTTACTAGTTAGTGAAGTGTACTGAGCCTTTCACAAATGTAATGGAGAAATCTATTCCGTATGCACATGCATATACGGCTGAATAGTGTGCCTTACTATTAGATTTACTAGTTATTAATAACTAATATGATTTATGCTCCTTAATAGAGGCCCCCAGTGGCACAGTGGTATGTCTGCGGACTTACACACTAAAACCGGGTTTCGATACCCGTGGTGGGCAGAGCACAGATAGCCCATTGAGTAGCTTTGTGCTTAATTCTAAACAAACCTTCTGAGAGACAATTTCTCTGTTGCTCTGTCCCTCAGACACTATTTCGTTTTCTCCCAAGCGCATGGATATTAAACATGTAATGGATGTCACTCTAAATGAAATAACTATTTCCGTGTATCGATTAACCCTCTGTCATTCTATCTTTTTTTGCTTTCTTAAATAATGAGTAGCTGTTGTTTTCTTGTTATTATCATAATTATCTTGTACCATTCGGTGACGACATGTATTGGCTGGGTGTGTATACGTTCGTTTGTCTGTCTTCATTCACTTAACTACAAACGAAAATACTCACTGAGAGCATAGAGGTGGGAATGGAACAAAACTCTCTAATAATGTGTGTATTTCTACTCGCACGTTATAAGCATGGTTATAGAGAAAGCATGCTTGAACTGTTAATAGTGAAATAGATTCGATGTGACTTTCTCCTTTTCAAGATGTGGTGGCCCTGAAAGGGCCGTTTGAATGAAAAGAGAAGAAGAACACATTACTTTGAACTGGTGTACTTAGTCACAGCCTTGGTCCCTTCGGAGACGGCGTGTTTGGCCAATTCTCCAGGTAAAGCAGACGCACTGCAGTTTGGATCTCCCGGCTCGTGATAGTTGATCGCTTGTTGTAGTGAGCCAGACGAGAAGCTTCGGCAGCAATTCTCTCGAAAATGTCGTTCACGAAGCTATTCATGATAGACATAGCTTTGCTGGAGATTCCAGTATCGGGATGGACCTGCTTGAGAACCTTGTAAATGTAAATACTGAAGCTCTCCTTCCTCCTCTTCTTTCGCTTTTTCTTGTCTCCAGCTCGTACGGCTTTCTGGGCCTTTCCGGCCTTCTTCACAGCTTTTCCAGACGCTTGTTGTGGAGGCATGTTGAAAAATAAACTTGGGCTAAACTAAACTAAACTAACGTGGCAGGGGTTCAGTTTAGAGAGAGAGAAATCGGAAGAGTTCTCTCTCCAACTGGGGTGTTCAGGAACTTTATAGTTCCTCTTCGTCCCCTACGTGAGAAATGTTTTAAAATATCCATGGAGTTTTTACTTTATTTTTAACATTTCAAAAATATTTGTGAGTGAGAGGAAGGACGGGAGAACTGGACGAAAGCAGCGAAAGTGAAGTGAGCCAGACTTTAGCTCGAGGATGGAGAACCCTGGCGGCTGGCGAATTGGTTTTTTAAAATTTACTGTAATTGATTAGATACCCTTGACTGGGTAAACGGCCCTTTTCAGAATGAGGCTGGGACCTACAGGTCCGATGCCAGAGATTTTGCTGTGGGGGGAAACGGGAGTACCCCGAGAAAACCCACTTTCACGGCCTGGGCGCCGAATAGTCTACCCAGACCGTGCCCGGAAGTAGCTGGGAAAGAAAAAAAAAAAAAAAAAAACACAAAATTAATAAAAAAAAAAAAACAAAAAAAAACTGATGAACTACGTTGATGGTGTACGTGAAAACTGTTAGCTGCAGTCTTGTAGATCGGGTGGCAACTTCATCATGAACTTGTTTCCACACTTGAAGCCCATTGGTGCAACTGAGAAACGTGGCCTTGGTGGTGGAACTACTGGCTGTTCTTCGGTGAGTTGTTCTTCGCTGGTCTGTGATGCTTTGTTTCTTCTCGAGATTTTGGTTTGAGTTTTCTGCGTGGAGGTAGATTGTTTTTCAGTTTGTGCTGTCGCGTCGATGGTTATCTTCGTAATGGTTTGAGTCTGGCTGGTTGTTAAATTCTGTGGAACTAGGATTGAAGTCTGGCAGGAACTGTCCTTTTTCTTTCTTGAACTACTGGAACTTGGCGTGTTGCTAACAATGGGTGTTGTCGTCTTCTGAGTCGGGTTGTCTGAATCCGTCTTCGTGTTTCTTCTAATACGGTCTGGACTCGGCGGTATTTTGGTATTTTCCTGTTGGAAGATTTCCGTTGGTTGTTTGCGATATCTGGGTGCTTGGTTTGAACCATTCTTGAGTGGTCGTCGATGTGGGCGTTCGGCTCTAAAATGAAATATATGATAATAGCAGCCATCTCGTAAAATACAGTCGGCACTGTACTTCGATGTTGTCACTATCTTCATGAAGTGTGTGGGATGATTACTGTTCTTAGAATAAATTCGATGAACTGCGTATACCTTGGCTTGTATTTGGGGTTCTATGGTTTGTCTAATTTCTTCAGGTTGAATTGATGGGTCGACGCCCCTGAGGAATACAGAAAAAAGATTGACTGGACTTTTCGTTGGGGAACAACTTACTTTAAATTCAGTGTTCCATGGCTGGCACAGATAGGTTTGGTCTGCAATAGTGGCTGGTTGGATGAGGATTCCTCCCCGGCGTAAAATACGGGTCCTGGACGGTTCGATGGTTGCCCCAGGCTTGGCTCGGGCGATCAACGTGGCGACTTGGTACGGCGTGAGGTTCGGCGGTAAGCCGTCGACGATTACAGGCGACACTAACGGCCTGACTGGCGAGGATGAACGTTTCGTTTTGAATAGCATATTGGCACGTCTGACTTTCTAAACTTGGGCAAAATTCAGTCAGCGTTTAAATTGCGCGCTGCAGGATTGAAAAGTAGCCAATAGCATTTTAAACTAAACTAAACTAACGTGGCAGGGGTTCAGTTTAGAGAGAGAGAAATCCGAAGAGTTCTCTCTCCAACTAGGGTGTTCAGGAACTTTGTAGTTCCTCTTCGTCCCCTTTCGTGAATTGTTATTAGGATTAAGTGGTGTTTTTTTTTTATTATTATTATTTTAATAAATTAATTATCGTTATTATTCTTGACTTTTTGGGTGGGGAATGTCTCACTAAATGGTCTTTTGGGTGGAGGCAAAGGTGGCAGTGGAAAGAAGGAAAGGTCGGGACCTGTCTCGAAAAGAAAAAGTTGGGTAGATGTGAACATGAATGTAATTCATTCAAGTTCAGATCAAATCAAACGGCCCGATTCTGGGTCTGGCAAAAAGGTTGCCTGGGCTGGGATCTAGAAATCCAATGCCTGAAGATTTTGATGTGGGGGGAAACGGGAGTACCCCGAGAAAACCCACTTTCACCCGACAGGCGCCGAAAGTTTTGCCTGTCGTGTGCCCTGTACCTGAAAAAAAAAAAAGGAATTCATGTTAATAACATAGTTTTTATGTATTTAGACTCTTTGTTGAGTGGATTGTGATTCTTGAAATATGTTGTATGGTGATATGTATTTTGTTGGTGCACTTGATAATTTGTGTAGTGATGCCGTTAGTTTGTTTCTGTTTTCTGCTTTTCGATAATATTTCAGAGAAAGTTCTGTTATTCTATCTCTTATAGTTGGTAAATTACTAATTTGGTGTAGATAATTTGTTGGTGTAAAAGATGGTAAACTGAATGCGGATTTTAATATTTTGTTTTGTTGCACTTGGATTTTTTTGGAGTGTGTTGTTTGACATGTTGTATGTTACTTGACATCCGTACTCTATTAGTGGACGGATGTAAGCCTTGTATATTTGTATAATGGTGTTCGGTGCGCATTTTGATTGTTTACCAGTTATAGTCTTTAGATATGAAATCCTTTTCTTATTGATGAGTGTATATTGTTTATGTGTTTTTCCATGTTAGTTTTGTGTCGAAAGTGACGCCAAGGAATGTGATGTTTTTGCTCATGTTAATGGTTGTGTTTCCAAGTGATAGATTTATTTTTTCTAGATTTTTCTTTGCTTCTTTAGTTTTCTATAGAAGGTGATTGCTTGTGTTTTTGTCGGATTTAACACGACCCTCCACTTGTTGCTCCATGTTGAGACGTTGTTTAGTGATTCTTGTACGCGAGACATGGCCATTACTGGGTTTCTGGAGGTGCTCCAGATTGCGATGTCGTCTGCGTATTGTGAATTGTGTGTGTATGTTAGATTTGGAAAAGGTATGTCACTGACGAAAATTATGTAAAGAAGTGGAGAGAGGACTGATCCTTGGGGCACTCCTGCCGTTATATTAAACAATTTGGATATGGTTTTATTGACTTTTACTTGTGCTGTTCTATTGGTTAAAAAATTTGAAATCCATTTGACTATCGTAGGATTTATTTGTAGGTGGTTTAGTTTGTATATGATGGCATTGTGCCAAACGCTGTCGAATGCTTTTTTTGACATCTAGGAATACCCCGATGGTTACTTGATTGTTGTTGTAAGCTTTGTATATTGATTCGGTGAGTCGTGTGAGGTGATCTGTTGTTTGTCTATTTTTTCTGGAGGCATTTTGAGATTCTGGAAGGATGTTGTTTGATTCGCAAAATGGAGGAGACGGTTGGAGATAATTCTCTCCATCAGTTTGCCAAGGCAGCTTAACAGACTGATGGGGCGGAAATTATCTGGATTTGTTCTGTTAGTTTGTTTCTTGGGGATCGTTGTTATGATGGCTTTTTTTCCATGTGTCAGGGTAATACCCTGTCGCTAATGAAATGTTCATGATGTTTGTGAGGTGTTGTAGTAGGAGAGTGGAACTTTTTTTTGAGAATAATATTTGGTATTTGGTCATGTCCGGGGGAAGTGTTCTTCAAGTTTTTGATATTAATCTTTAGTTCGGTTATGGTTATTTTTCTATTGATTGAATTTGAGTATGCTTCTAGTGTCTCTCCGGGAAATCCTGGTGAGAATGAAGCTTGGTTTGCATTTATGTAGTTGTTGACATGGTGTTGGTGTTGTGTGTCGAAATCTACTGAGTTTAAATCGCTAAAAGCGGATTTGTAATAGTCAGCTAATAAGTCAGCTTTCTCTTCGTCCGTCCTTGCGATTTTATTGTTGTGTGTGATGTGTTGTAACATGTGATTTGTGTTTTTGTCTGACGCAATACTCTTGAATTTTTTCCAGAATTCTTTTGGGTTTTCTTGGTTTTTCTAAGTTTTGCAGAAGTTATGCCAATTGTTTTCTCTGACTTTTTTAATTTCTTGTTTAATTTTTGTATTTGTTCTATTGATTTCTGTTTTAATGTGTGGATCACGTGTGATGTAGTGTATTCGTCGTAATTGTCTGCGTTTGATTATTAGTGCGTGAATTTCTGGTGTTAGAGTCCATTGAATAAGTGATTGTTTTCTTTTTTGATTTAGGAATTGTGTTTTTTGTGGCTTTCTTTATGGCTTCTGTAATTTGATCAACATATTTGTCTAGTTCTGTTTGTTGTTTACATGTTCGATTGGGTGGGGTAGGTATGAGTCCAGAGAGGCATTAAAAGTGAGCCAGTCTGTTTCAGTGTAGGTGTATGCGGAAGGAGTCACGTACGCCACAGCCGGGTGGCGCGGGTGAATCATACATAATACGGGAAGTGGTCACTGGTGATTTCATCATGCACTTTAAAGTTAGATATTCTATTAACCATGTCCTTGGGAGCGATGATGAAATCGAGTACATCATATGAGCCGTTGGCGGCTGAGAAGTGTGTAGGTGTATTGTCATTAATTAAGTTCATTTTATTGCTAGAAATAAAATTTTTTATGCAGGATCCTCTGCGTGTGTCTCTGTTACCCCTTAATTCTGTGTGCGGTGAATTAAAGTCTCCAATAATAATTGGTTTGGGTTTACGATTAACACATTTTTGAAGGAAGTTAATGTCGATATTTTTGGTTGGTGAGCAATATATGGCTAGAATCGGAATAGTTAGCCGGTTGTTAAAGTGTATATTACAAAAAATGGTCTCATTAATGTCAGATTTAAATGAATCTTCTATCGAGATTAGATGCGATATTTTTGTACTAAAGTAAGTTATTATACCTCTGTTGTTTTCTGAGTGAGGTATGTTGTGTGAGATGAATCCGGGGATTGTGGTGTTTTGTTTCTCTGTGCAAAGTGTTTCTGAAATGATGATTATGTTGGCGTTTATATGTTTGTTTATGTTGTATATTTCTAACCTTTTGTCTTTAAGATTTCCTTGGCAGTTGATGTGTAAGATTTTAATGTGTTGTATCATTGTGTTGTTTTATTTCCCTCGCGTGAATTTTAAGTGAAAGATGGTGTGGTTTCAGGTGTGGGAGGTTAAAATAGTGACTTGCAAGGCTGCAAACAGCCTTGAGTGACTCGTGCCTCGATTCGAATGAGGGGAGATCACTCAATTCTATCAGCATTGCTAGCAAGTTTGTGGTGAAATCTGTTGGGTTAAATGCTTGTGTTGTTTTGGGCGTGTTACGTCCGCGTAAGTACGTGTTGGTTGAGGTTGAGCGTGTTTGATTTGCGAGTCGGTTGGAGTTGGTAGTAAAGGTTGTTTGGTGTTGTTTTGGTAGCCGTGGGTTTGATTATTGATGTTCGTGGTTTTGAAAAGGAATCTGTTACGTATTTGGGTGTATTTGGGGCAGCCTTTGTAACTGGCTGCGTGGGGGCCCTGACAGTTGGCGCATCTAACTTGGTTACGCTCGTTAGGACACTGAGCGACCTCGTGAGATCCGCCACATCTGACACATCTATCCTTGGCCATACAATTAGTTTTTGTGTGTCCGAACCGTTGACATTTGTAGCATTGGATTATTGGTTTTTGATGTGTCTTTTCCGGTTCGGTCGTGTGTCTTTTGAAAAATAAAAGCAACCGTTTTTAATAATTTTTCTTGATCGTCTTTTTTGTTGACGGTTACCTTGATCAGTGGCGTTTTTGTTTCGTTCTGAATGAGATGATTCTGTTCGATGATGCAATGTCAAAGCCTTGAGTTGTTAATTCTTCAGTGATTTCATGATCTTCAATGTCGAAATCGACACCTCTGATTATGACTGTTAGTTTTGGTGTGTTTGTTTTTGGTGTTGTAATGGTGGCTTGAACACCGAAGGCATCCTTGGGCCAGTGGGCCAAAATATGCGCAAACTCTTGAGGTTCGGTACATTTAATCATGATTCTTCCATTAGGAAGACGTTTGATGTCTTTAAACTGAATGCCCGGGTAATAGGACCTCAGTTGATTGACAATCTGTGGAATGCGTGTTGTTTTGTTTACTCCTTCGATGAACAGAGTTGGGATTCTGTAGTTAGGAGAATTGTTTGTTTGTGTGACAGTGATGGTGTTCTCAGAATTAGTGGCGATGGTGGTGTTGTTTGTATTCAAGTAATTATTGTTAGAGCAAGTGGCTTTGTCTTCGTTAACATGGGTTATGTTATTAATACTTTGATTTTTAGAACTATTATTAGCGTCGTTAAGGTTAGGGTTAGTAGCATAGTCAGAAACTATACTTACCATGTCCTTTTTCTTCTTCTTCTTCAGCCTCCTCTTGTTGGATGTCTCGTTTGTTTCATGGGATTCTGGTCTTCGTGATTCTTCACCTCCTGAGTTTTCACCTTCGGAACTCTTAGTCGAACTACTCAGTGATTCAGAGGCTGGTCCTTCAATAGCTCTATTCAGCATATCCATGATCTCGTCGTTGGAAAGGGCTTTTCCGTTGGATCTTGTCACTATCTTCTTTCTCTTCATACTGTTTTACTAGTCCTGATAAGGACTAAGGGGTAACCTTTTTTAGTAAAACTTTTATGCACTTCACAGGATAATTTAGTCTTCAATGCACTTGTCTCGCAGCTCTTGACTTGCACGTCTGCTCTGCTTGACGGCGACCTTGAAACTCCAAATAGCATTTTGGTTTGCGAATTCGATAGCTGTCGCGAGAAGCGCGGCCGTCACAGGCGACTCAATATATCTCGTTCAATCCTACAAAGTTGATAAAACTAAGTGAGTGAACAGTGTAATTAAATACATAAAAACTATGTTATTAACATGAATTCCTTTTTTTTTTCAGGTACAGGGCACACGACAGGCAAAACTTTCGGCGCCTGTCGTGTGAAAGTGGGTTTTCTCGGGTACTCCCGTTTCCCCACATCAAAATCTTCAGGCATTGGATTTCTAGATCCCAGCCCAGGCAACCTTTTTGCCAGACCCAGAATCGGGCCGTTTGATTTGATCTGAACTTGAATGAATTACATTCATGTTCACATCTACCCAACATTTTCTTTTCGAGACAGGTCCCGACCTTTCCTTCTTTCCACTGCTACCTTTGCCTCCACCCAAAGACCATTTAGTGAGACATTCCTCACCCAAAAGTCAAGAATAATAACGATAATTAATTTATTAAAATAATAATAATAAAAAAAAAACCCATCACTTAATCCTAATAACAATCCACGAAAGGGGACGAAGAGGAACTACAAAGTTCCTGAACACCCCAGTTGGAGAGAGAACTCTTCGGTTTCTCTCTCTAAACTGAACCCCTGCCACGTTAGTTTAGTTTAGTTTAGTGTAATAGTCACAATACGTATTCATTCCACATAGTGAGTACCGTGTTTTACTGTCTATTTTTCGTTCTTAGTTTCAGAGAAAACTAAGAGAAAATGTCTGGGCGAGGCAAAGGTGGCAAAGTGAAGGCCAAGGCTAAATCCCGTTCAAGCAGAGCTGGACTCCAGTTTCCAGTCGGGCGTATACATCGTCTCCTTCGAAAGGAAACTATGCCGAGCGAGTAGGAGCTGGAGCACCCGTCTACCTCGCTGCTGTCTTGGAGTACCTGGCTGCTGAAGTTTTGGGTTAGCAGGTAACGCTGCACGTGATAACAAGAAGACTAGGATCATTCCTCGTCACTTGCAACTTGCCATTCGTAATGACGAAGAACTCAACAAGTTGCTACAGGGTGTTACTATCGCCCAGGGAGGCGTTCTGCCAAACATTCAGGCTGTCTTATTGCCCAAGAAGACCGAAAAGAAGTAAGTCGGTAAATATTAACAATATATCAAACGGCCCTTTTCAGGGCCACCACCTCCTGATGGAGAGATAGTACAGTTCCTTCGCCATACATCTCGTGTTAATAATTTTCACAGAACACGCAACAAAAGGCGTGTCTCTTGTGTACGACAAACCTTATTATCCCATCTTCCATAATACATAAATAAATAAATAATCATAAAACAAAAACGTTTTACTACGATTCATTATAGTACTTGCTATATAAGTAGATCGTCACAGTTAGGTTTTCTCTTATACCAGCATAACGATACGTTGTTGACAGTGTTCACTGTCGTAACCAGACTATGTTCGTCTTTCTAAGTAAGCTGAGTAGTATGTGTAGTTCGTAAGCTATTGCCATTTCTTTTCAATATTCTTAACCTGAAAGGAATGTACCTACCTTCATAGATGTCGTTACACGGAAAGAGAAAAATGAAAACAAACCAATACGTCATTTTCTGCAGCACAATAATATATTTCGAAGGAGAACAAGAAAACACACCAACTTCGTAATATGAAATTTTATACTTCTCTCCAGGCACATAACTAGATTAAATATCGAACATGCAGGAATTTTTGAAAACTGTTTCATGCACGTCGAGTAAGTGTAATAATTTAAAAGGTTCCTTGATAAAGTAAAACGAAAGAAGACTTAACTCACAAACTTTCGTAAGAGAAAAGACGGCTGCTGCTAAACTACAACTCCTTGCATTTCTTACGTGCAAATTCAACTTGAAAAGATGTATGTTACTAACATAGTACAAGTAGTCGTGATGTGTGCGAATGGCATACTCTTTGTTCAGGATGTGGTGGCCCTGAAAGGGCCGTTTGTTTATTGGCGAGGGTAAGTTACAATACCTCTCTCTCTATTTAGGCTCGTTCCCCTCGAATTCTACGTGCGAGTTGGATGTCTTTCGGCATGATGGTCACTCTCTTTGCGTGAATGGCACACAGGTTAGTGTCTTCGAAGAGACCCACCAAGTACGCCTCACTGGCCTCCTGAAGAGCCATGACAGCAGAGCTCTGGAATCTAAGGTCAGTCTTGAAGTCCTGGGCAATTTCTCTCACCAGTCTCTGGAAAGGTAATTTTCGAATGAGCAGCTCAGTTGACTTCTGGTATCGACGGATTTCACGGAGGGCTACTGTTCCTGGCCTGTAACGATGAGGTTTCTTTACACCTCCTGTTGCTGGAGCGCTCTTTCGGGCAGCTTTAGTGGCCAGTTGTTTTCTTGGTGCTTTTCCGCCCGTGGATTTTCTTGCAGTTTGTTTCGTGCGAGCCATAATTTCGTTTTGTCCGTGCTATATTACAAACGTACGTAGAACTACAATCCTACTACACTCTTCGACTTCCGTGCTAAGAATGATCATCGTTCCAAATCGTTCCAATGGTATTTGGGTATTTTGCCCTGGAGGGTCAGGTTCACTTTGACCTCTTCCTCCTTCCTGAACTTATTTTCCCTAACTGTTTGTGTTAGGTCCTTTTCAGGGCAATGTCCATTTATAGTCTTTTTTTTTTTTTTTATACAGTAGTCAAGGTAGCTGGTGGCATTTTTTTTTTATATCTGATTATTATTTTAAAATACATAAATATGTAAACTATAAATATTATATTTAAAGTTTATATACATACATACTTTACTTTACTTTTCTTTATGTATAAAATATATGTTAATTGGGGAGAGATATTTAGGATTTTCTTCATCATGTATGAGGTACCTCTCTAGTTCACATAATAAATCATTTTCATCCAATTTTTGTTAAAATATCTAATTGTTATATTTAGGAGTCTATCTGATATGGTTGGTATGTTCGAGTAATTGTGAATGAATTTAGATGATGTTGATCTCGGTACTCTGTATGCTGTTGTGAGAAGTGTATTTTGTATTGTTTGTAGTTTAGTTTTGATTGTTTTATTACTTACAGTTACCCATGCTGGAGCTGCATATTCTATTACTGGTCTTATATATGTTTTGTATATTTTCAAAATGTTATCTGTAGATGCTCCACTGTGTTTACCAGTTAGACTCTAACATAGTTGGTTCTTCGCCAAATTTTATTTTTAATTTCGTTGACATGATTGATCCAAGTTAATTTTAAATCATAAGTCAGACCTAAAAATTTTGCTGATTGGGCAACCTGGAGTAGAGTGCCATTCATATATATTTCTAGCTGTTGTTTTCTGTGTTTTGTCGATTTCGTAAAAGTACCAGCTGAGTTTTTGCTGTGTTTATTTTAATTCTATATTTTTGACAGTATTCACTTATTCTATTTAATTGTGGTTGTATGTTTGTAGCTGCTATCGTGGGTGTTGCAGCACTTTTCCAGATTGCCACATCATCTGCGAACTGTGATGAGAATCCATGATTTGGATCCTTCAATGGCATATTGTTTACATACATGATGAAGAGTATAGGGCTAACCACCCTCCCTGTGGGACACCAGCTAATGGAGTAAAGTATTCGGAAAAGTTCCTTCTACGTTTACTCTACATTTTCTGTTTTCCAGAAAGTTAGATAACCAGCGAATAATTCCTCGCGGTAGTTCCATTTCATTCATTCGGAACCTTAGACCATCGTGCCAAACGGTGTCGAATGCTTTCTCAATATCGAGAAAGCAAGCGACTGTACATTCTTTTTGTTGAAACTATCTATTATAGTTTCGGTTAATCTTATTAAATGATCTGTCGTTTGTCTAAATTTTCTGAATCCATTCTGTTCTTCTGGTAATTTTGATGTTATCTCCAAGAATGTGGAGAGTCTATTACTTATTATTCTTTCGAGAATTTTGCCAACACAGCTGGTCAGACTGATTGGTCGGTAGCTATTTGGTTTATTCGCTGGTTTTCCTTCCTTATGGAACATTAATATATTTGCTAGCTTCCAAGAAACTGGGATATATCCTGAGGATAGCGATAGGTTAAATAGTGAATTTAGGTGGTCAAACAATTTCGGAGTGCCGTTTTTAGGAGAATAACTTGTATTTCATCTTCTCCTGGCGCTTTGTTTTTGGTGTTTTTATTGCTTCTAGTATTTCATGTAAGGATATTTCCTTTGTTAGTAATGTGCTTTCATAATCAGTGTTAGAACTTATATTTGTATCAGTTATGTTTACTGGAAATATTGGTTCATATTTATGTTTATTGTTTGCTATGTGATCAGTGACTTTATTGTAGAAGTATGTATTCATATCTGGATCTGTGTGTGTTTTAAATGTATTTTGGAGTTGGTCCTTGAAGGCTTCGGCTATTTCTTTATTTGTATGTGCAATGGTGTTATTGTGTTCAAGTGGAGGATATTTCTTTGTGTTTGTGTTTTCATTTGTGAATCTTTTAAGATGTGACCAGAATTTTTTCGGGTCAGTTATCTCATTTAGTTTATTACAGTAATTGTCCCATTTATTTTGTTTTTGTTGTTTTATTTGAGTTCTAATGTGATTTCTAATGTTGTTTATTTGTGTTTTCGTATCTCTGTTTCTTGTAATCATGTACTGTCTTCTCAGTTGTCTGCGCTTTTTTATTAGGTTGATTATTTCTGTGGTGGGTTTCCATGTATTGATTGTTGTTTTATGGTGTTGTTTTGGTATTGTTAACTTGGCTGCTTTCTGAAGGCAATCCGTGATTGTTTGACAATAGTTGTCCATTTCGACATGCGTTTTAACTTCTTTAATAATTTTATTAGGTAACAGATTATCTAATTCTTGTTTATAGCATTGCCAATTTGCTTTACTGTAATTAAATTTTTCTTTCCTATATGTTACATTTTTATAGGGGGTGAGATCGAAGACGCAAAAAATTGGGAGATGATCACTATCTACATCTTTTCCCACTTGAAATTTTACTAATTTCTGGCTTAAATTATATGTACACATACACAGATCTAGTATGTCACTAGAGTTAGTTGAATAGGATGTATGTGTTGGGGTGGTATCATTCAGTAAAGCTATGTTATTATCATCAATAAATTGTATTAATTTTCTACCATTTGGATTAGAACTTCGGCATCCAAAGGAAACATTTATACTGTTTAAGTCTCCCATGACTATGGTGTTTTGATTGTGGGAAAAGATGTTATTTAGTAAAGTTGTATCTAATTGTTTACTGGGTGAGCAGTAAATTCCTGCTACGGTTATTTTAGTTTTATTCAATTGGAGGATATCTACAGTAACATGTTCATTGCTACTGTTTAATTCGATTTCTTCTACAGATAAATCTACTTGATGAAGCAGCATTATGCCTCTGTTTTCATCTTTTTTATTTTTCTGTCTTTTCTAATAGTTGAGTAATATGGTATTTTAAATCTATTATTATTATATGTTAAAGTTTCACTTAATATTATAATCTGAGGGTTTAATTCTTCTATTAAATCTTCGATCTCATGTTTCTTGGAAGCTATTGCACCTTGGATGTTGATATACACTACTGTGAACATTGTGCTGTGAGCATGTAACCTGTTAATGTAGTTATAATGTAGGGTATATGAGGTGTGACGTGTTTTATGGTAATAGTGATCAGTAGTTCTAGAAAGTTAGTTGTCTGGTTTGGTTTAGTGTATTCTGCTATAAAATCAGTTATTACATTTTGAAAACTGTTGAAAACAGGCTTGCTTTGTCTGTTGTGTTAACATTCGTTTCTTGTATGGTGATGTTGTTTTCTTTTGGTTTTGTGTTAATGTGTTCTTATTCTGTGTATTAGTTTTCTGTACTTGTTGTTTATGTGGTTCTTTTCCTTTTAACATTTCTGCATATGTAGTTTTGTTGTTTTATTGTGTTCTGTTGATGTGCTTGTTTCGGGTAAGCTGCTTGTTTTCGGTTGATTCTGTTCTGTTGGTGTGTCTGGTTTAGGTAAGCTGTTTGTTTTCGGTTGATTCTGTTCTGTTGGTGTTCTGATCTGAAAAATGCGTTGCTTTATTTGTTTATATTTTTCGCAGCCTTTGTAATTTGCTGTGTGGGTTTGAGCACAGTTACAACATTTAGGCGTTTCTTTTTTCTTTTACATTGATTGATATGGTGTTCCCCGCCACATCCGCAGCACCTCGGTGTTGCTAAGCAGGCTGCTGAAACATGTCCATATCGTTGGCAGTTGTAACACTGTGTTACAACAATTGCCGGAGTTTTCAATTGTTCAACTTGGTATTTTTGATACCAGAGCAATATTCCATTGTTTATTAGATTTTGAATGTTGTAGCTGTCATCAATGTCTATTCTAATCAGGTTAGTAGGTGTTTGTGTTTTTTTAGAAATAATTCTTTCTGTCTTGGTGTGTGGTATGTTTTGTTCGTCAAGTGCCTGTTTAACTAGGTCCAGGTCAATCGTCTGATGAACCCCTCTTACCACTATTGATTTTGGTTGCGGCTTACTTCCCGGAAGGTGGATTTTGATATTTCCAGGTTTAAAGGCATCTGTTGGCCATTCTTTAAGTAGTCGGTTAAGATCGACTACATCTTGCCCTTGCACCAGTACTCCGCCTCTCGGCAAACGCTTAATGTTAACTGTGTTATGCATCTCTTTACTTCTGTGGCAAGCAGGGGTTGGTTATATTGACCCGGAATGCCTTCTATTATAATTGCGTATTGTGGTGGTCTTGTTTTTGTCACTGTATTATTGTTGTTTGTTAGTTTGTTTTTTTTAATATTTCTTTTTTGATATGACAGCGATAAAGTCTTGGTCTTCCAATTCTTGATCACTGTCATTTTTTCTTCATTATTATGTTTATCAACATCCATGGTGTTACTGTTTTCACCGTTACCTTATTGGGACTTAACCCTACTTTAATTGCAGGGTAGCTACCTCTACCTCAGTATTAGTAGCCGTCACTGCTTCTTCTTCACATTCTGAGTTTTCCGAAGAATTAATTTCCTTAATTAATTTACGCTTAACTTTACTTTTTTTTTAATGACATTATTTGTTTTTTTAACAGTACTTAATTCTCTTTTTGCCAACGTACAAAGAGTTAGCAATGGGGAAACATTAATATCGTTGCCACCAGTTACGCTTGACTTACCTGCATTAGTCTTTTGTTGAGCCGTAACGGCTTTTCCCGCCATTTCTTTTGCTGGTCTTATTGGACCCGTAGTTGTTGTCTTTGCGGTTTCCCGCTCTTCTGTTCCCGATTTCAGCAGTCCTCTGTGATTTCTTCAAGTAATGTGCTGTCCTGATAAGATATACAATAAATTCAAGTGCTTCTTCTTATATTCTCAATTCAAATTCTTTTAAGTCTAAATCGCTTTGAACAAGAGCCAGACAAAGAACGTCTTATTCCTATCGTTCCAAGGCGCTCGAAAAATAAACCCTACATGGGTGAAACAAAGGGATTTTGTTTGTTTTGAATTTCGCGCAAAGCTACTCGAGGGCTATCTGCGCTAGCCGTCCCTAATTTTACAGTGTAAGACAAAAAGTGTGTGTGTGTGTTTTTTATAGTTGAGCCACATCAGGCTATTTGTTGAGTCCACCGAGGGGAATCGAACCCTTGATTTTAGCATTGTAAATTTGTAGACTTACCGCCGCACTCGTAGGTGAAGAAAACAACAGGATATTTGTGCTTTACTCACCACGACTATGGAAACACGGTTTTTAGCAATATAAGTATGCAGACATCCCGCTGTGCCAATGGAGGCCTTTTACATATTTATCATAAATAGTAGGTTCAATTCATTTTCACCGAGTTGTTATTGACAATAATAATTGAAATACTATATAAACTATACAAGTTTAATAAAAATAATCCTTACTTCTTACAAGAAGTAGTAATAGTGTGACTCAAAACTTACACAATATTTTAATCTCTAATATATGGTTTGTTTGTTTTTTGAATTTCGGAGCAAAATACAAAATGGCTATCTGCGTTAGCCGTACTTAATTTAGCAGTGTAAGGCTACAGAGAAGCCAGCTAGGCAGTACCACCCATCGCCATCTCCTGGGAAACTCTTTCACCAAGAAATAGAGGGAGTGACTATCATATAATAATGCCCCACGGCTGAAAGAGCGAACATGTTTACGAGTCGAGCGCCTTAACCATGCCCGGCCCTAGTATATGCTAAGACTTAATATTAATAAATATTTTACCTTTAATAATAAGTTTATTTTAAAATAGAAAAGCTACTTTTGTGAAAATATTTCTCAAATTTACCATTACCAATAATTTCATTTCTCTTTCATACTTATTCACATAAAAGTTTGGACATATACAGCAAATCAAATTGTGTTTCTAAGTAATACTCAAATCATTGATCAGATGGCACTAACAGTTTATTCACAATATAATGCAGGCGTACAACAAATCACGGAATTAAAATTAGTTTATGTTGTAATAAAGTCATTTGAAGCATCAAAGTTCTATTAAAACATTAATAGATCAACCAAGTTAACAAATTAAATAACTGGTTACAATTTTCTTTCTTCAGAAATTAAAATGTATTAAAATACGTTTCCACAAACATTTTAAATTATCTGAATTGCTGACAAAACGACAGTTAATGAGTAGTGTTGACAGACTCCTCATCCATAAAACTTTAGAATTGGCACTAAACATTCAGGAAGGTAGCGTTCTGGAGTCAGCTAAACCCAGATTCGTTCGTCAGACTGCCAGATAGTGAGGTATGATTCATTTCTCCAGAGAACGCTTTTCCATTTCTACAGAATCCAATGGCGGTGTGCTTTATACCGCTCAGCCGACGCTTGGTATTGTGCATCTTGATTTTAGGTTTGCGTCCGGCTGCTCGGCCATGGAAACCCATTTTATTAAGCTCCTGACGAACAGTTTTTGTGCTGACGTTGCTTTCAGAGGCAGTTTGGAACTCGGTACTGTGTGTTGCAACTGTGGACAGATGACTTTACGCGCTACGCACCTCAACACTCCGCGGTCCAACGGGGAAAGCAATATCAAAATGTCCTTAGTAACGTGTGTAAGTTGTGGGGAAATGTCCTTTGCAACAGGGGTAAGAAGTGGGGAAATTTCTCTAGCAACGGGTGTATTCAGTGGGAAATGTCCATAGCAACGGAGGTAAACAGTGGGGAAAATGTCCATAGCAACGGGTGGTAAACAGTGGAGAAAATGCCCCTAGCAACGAAAGCAGTGTCCAAAATGTCCTTAGCAACCTGGGTAAGCAGTGGGGAATGTCCTTAGGAACGGGGGTAAGCAGTGGGGAAACTTTCCCTAGCAACGGGTGTAAACAGTGAGGGAAATGTCTCTGGAAACGGGGGGTAAGCAAGGTCCCTAGCAAAGGGTGGTAAGCAGTAAGGGAAATGTCCCTAGCAACGTGGGTAATAAGTGTGGAAATGTCCCTAGCAATGGGGAAGCAGTGTCGGAAATGTCCCTAGCAACGGGGTAAGCAGTGTCTAAAATTTCTTTAGCAACAGGAGTAAACAGTGAAGAAAATGTCTTTTCAACGGGGGTAAGCAGAGGGAAATGTCCCTAGCAATCGGGGTAAGTAGTGGAGGAAATGTCAACATCAATGGGGTGTAAGCAGTGTCGAAAATGTCCCTATCAACGGGAGTAAGCAGTGTCCGAAATATCCCTAGCAACGTGGGTAAACAGTGGGGGAATGTCTTTAGGAACGGTGGTAAAGCGTGGGGAAAATATCCCTAGCAACAGGTGTAAGCAGTGAGGGAAATGTGTCTAGAAATGGGGGGTAAGCAGTGTCCCTAGCAGAGGGTGGTAACGAGTGGGGGAAATGTCCTTAGCAACGAAGGTAAACGTTAAGGTAAATGTTCCTAGCAATGGGAAATAAGCAGTGTCCAAAATGTCACTAGCAACGGTGGTAAGCAGTGGAGAAAATTTCCAAAGCAACGTGTATAAACAGTGAGAAAAATGTCTCTGGAAACGGGGGTAAACAGGGTCCCTAGCAAAGGGTGGTAAGCAGTGGGGGAAATGTCCCTAGCAACAGGGGTAAGTAGTGGGGGAAATGTCCCAAGCAACGGGGTATAAGCAGTGTCGAAAATGTCCCTACCACCGGGAGTAAGCAGTGTCTGAAATGTCCCTAGCAACAGGGGTAAGCAGTGTTTAAAATGTTCTTAGTAACAAGGGTAAGTAGTGAGGGAAAAGTCCTTCACAATTGGATGAAGCAGTGGGAGAAATTTCCCTAGCAACGGAGTGTATTTAGTGGGAAATATACCTAGTAACAGGGTAAGCAGTGTCTAAAATGTCCCTAGCAACGTCGGTAAGCAGTAGGGGAATGTCCTTAGGAACAAGGGTAAGCAGTAGGTAAAATTTTACTAGCAACGGGTCTAAACAGTGAGGGAAATGTCTCAAGAAACGGGGGATAAGCAAGGTCCCTAGCAAAGGGCAGTAAGCAGAGGGGGAAATGTCCCTAGCAAGAGGGATAAGAAGTGTGGGAAATGTCCCTAGCAATGGGAAGTAAGCAGTATCGGAAATGTCCATAGCAAAGTGGGTAAGCAGTGTCTAAAATTTTTTTAACAATGGGGTAAACAGTGAAGGAAATGTCCCTTTCAATGGGGTAAGCAGTGGGAAATGTCCCTAGCAATGGTGGTAAGTAGTGGGGAAAATGTCCCCAGCAACGGGGTAAACAGTGTCGGAAAAGTCCCTAGGAACGGGAGTAAGCAGTGTCCGAAATATCCCTAACAACTGTGATAAGTACTGGGGGAAATGTCCCCAGCAACGGGGTATAAGCATTGTCGAAAATGTCCTACCACCTGGAGTAAGCAGTGTTTGAAATATCCCTAACAACGGAGGTAAGCAGTGAGTTTAATGTCCTTGGCAACTGAGGTAAGCTGAGGGGGGAAATATCCAAAGCAATAGGATGTATTGAATGAGGGAAATGACTCTAGCAACGGGGGTAAGCAGTGACGGAAATGTCCCAAGCAACAGGGGTAAACAGTGAGGGAAATGTCCCTAGCAACGGGGGTAAGTAGTGTCGGAAATATCTTTAACAAAGGGGTAAGCAGTGTCTAAAATGTCCCTAGCAACGTGGGTAAGCAGTAGGGGAATGTCCTTAGAAATTGGCAGAAAGCAGTGTTTCTAGCAAAGAGTGGTAAGCAGTGGGGAAATGTCTCTAGCAACAGGTGTAAGCAGTGTCGGAAATGACCCTAGCAACGGGGAAAGGCAGTGTCTAAACTTTTCCTAGCAGCGAGGGTAAAAAGTGCCGGAAGTGTCCCCAGCAACGGGATATAAGCAGTGTCGAAAATGTTTCCAGCAACGGGATATAAGCAGTGTCGAAAATGTCCCTACCAACAGGAGTGAGTAGTGTTTAAAATATCCCTAACAATGGAGGTAAGCAGTGGGTTCAATATCCTTGACAACTGAGGTAAGCAGTGTTCAAAACGTCTTTAGTAATGGGAGTGAGTAGTGGGGGGAAATGTCTTTAGCAACGGGGATAAGCAGTGGAGGAAATTTCCCTAGCAACAGGGGTAATCAGTAGGGAAAAGGACCCTAGCAATAGGGGAAAAGTGAGGAAAATGTCTCTAGCAACGGGTGGTAAACAGTAAGGAAACGTCCCTAGCAACGGGGTAAGCAGTGGGAAGAATATTCCTAGAAACGGGGGTAAGAACTGGGGAAATGTAGACAGCAACGGGGAGTGAGCAGTGTCAAAAATTTTATTAGGAACGGAGTTTAATAAGTGGTGGAAATGTCCCTAGCAACTGAGGTAAATAGTAAATGAAATATCTTTAACAACGGGGGTAAGCAGTGTCTAAAATGTCCCTTGCAACGTGGGTAAGCAGTAGGGGAATGTCCTTAGAAATGGGCAGTAAGCAGGGTCCCTAGCAAAGGGTCGCAAGCAGTGGGGAAATGCCCCTAGCAACAGGGGTAAGCAGTGTCGGAAATGTCCCTAGCAACGGGGTTAGGCAGTGTCTAAAATTTTCCCAGCAGCGGGGTAAAAGTGCAGGAAGTGTCCGCAGCAACGGGGTATAAGGAGTGTCGAAAATGTCCCTACCAACGGGAGTAAAGAGTGTCCGGAATATCCCTAACAATGGAGGTAAGCTGTGGATTTAATATCCTTGGCAACTGAGGGTAAGCAGTGGGGAAATGTTCTTAGCAACGAAATGTATTCAGTGGGGTAAATGATCCCAGCAATGGGGGCAAGCAGTGTCGGAAATGTCCCTAGCAACGGTGTTAATCAGTGGGAAAATGTCGTTAGCAACGGGGTAAACAGTGGGGGAAATATCCCGAGCAACGGGGGTAAGCAGTGGGGGAAATGTCCCTATCAACAGGGATAAGCATTGGGTGAAATGACACAAGCAACGGATATAACCAGTTAGGTAAATGTCCCTAGAAACGGGGAATAAGAAGTGGGGAAATGTCCTTAGCAGCAGGGTGTATTCAGTGGGGAACTGTTCCTAGAAACGGATATAACCAGTAAGTTAAATGTCCCTAGAAACGGGGAATAAGAAGTGGGGGAAATGTCCTTAGCAATGGGGTTAAGCACTGAGTGAATTGGCCCTAGCAACAGGGATAAGTAGTGTCGGAAATATCCCTAGCAATGGAGATAAGCAGTGCGGGAAATGTCTCGAGAAACGGGGGGTAAGCAGTGTCCCTAGCAAATGGTGGTAAGCAGTGGGGGAAATGTCCCGAGCAACAAGGGTAAGAAATGTGAAAAATGTTTTATTGCAACGAAGGTAAGCAGTGTCAGAAATGTCCCTAGCAATGGGGTAAGTAGTAGGGAAATGTCCCCAGCAAAGGGTATAAGCAGTGTCGAAAATGTTCTAACCAATGGGAGTAAGCAGTGTCCAAAATGTCCCTAACAATGGAGGTAAGTAGTGGGTTTAATGTGCTTGGCAACAGAGATAAGCTGTGGGGGAAATGTCTTTAGCAATGGGTGTAAGCAGTTGGGAAATGTCCTAAGCAACAGAGGTAATTAGTAAGGTAAATGTCCCTAGCAACAAGGTAAGCAGTGAGAGAAATATCCTTAGCAACGGGGTAAGCATTGTCAGAAATGTCCCTAGCAACCAGAATAAGCAGTGAGGGAAATCTCCTTAGCAACGGGGGTAAGCAGTGGGAAATTTTCCGAAAAACGGGTAAACATTGGAGGATCCCTAAAACAGGAAGTAAGCAGTGGGGGAAATGTCCCTAGCAAGTGTGGGTAACCGGTGGTTCAATGTCCGTAGAAACGTGTGTAAACAGTAGGGGAAATGTCCCTAGCAATGGGGGTAAGAACCGGGTAAATTGTCCCTAGCAATGGGGGTCAGCCATGTCAGAAATGTCCCTAGCAACGTGGGTAAGCAGTGGGGAAAGAATACCTAGCAACGTGTTTAAACAGTGAGGGAAATGTCTCTAGAAACGGGGATTACGAAGTGGTGGAAACGTCCCTTGCAACGGGGGTAAGCAGTGTCCAAAATATCCTTAGGAACGGTTTTAAGCAGTGGGGTAAATGCTCCTAGCAACGGAGGTAAAGTGGGTGAAATCTCCATAGTAAAGGGTTAAGCAGTGTCCGAAATGTCCCTAGCAACGGGGTAAGTAGTGTTGGAAATATTCCTAGCAATGGTGCAGGCAGATTCCGAAATGTCTTTAGCAACGTGGCTAAACAGTGGGGGAATGTACTTAAGAACCGGGATAAGCAGTGGGGAAAATTTCCATAGCAACGGGTGTAAGCAGTGAGGGAAATATCTCTAGAAACGATGGGGGTAAGCAGGGTCACTATCAAAGGGTGGTAAATAGTGGGGAAAATGTCCCTACCAACGTGGGTATGAAGTGTGGGAAATGTCCTTACCAACGTGGGTATGAAGTGTAGGAAATGTCCCTAGCAACATGGGGTAAGCAGTGTCTGAAATGTCCCTAGTACGGGGTGAAGAAGTGTCTATAATTTCCCTAGCAATGGGGTGAACTGTGTAGGAAATGTCCCCACCAACATGGTATGAGCAGTGTTGAAAATGTCCCTACCAACGGAAGTAAACAGCGTCCGAAATGTCCGTAACAACGGAGGAAAGCAGTAGGTTTAATGTCCTTGGCAACTGAGGTTAGCAGTAGGGGAAATGTCCTTATCAATGGGATGTTTTCAGTGGGGGAAATTTCCCTAGCAACAGGGTGTATTACTAGAAAATGTCCCTAGCAACGGAGGTAAACAGTGGGGAAATGCCCTTAGCAACAGTTGATAAGTAGTAAGGAAAATGTTCCTAGCAACATGGATAAACAGTAAAGGAAATGTCCCTAGCAACGGTGATAAGAAAAAGGGAAATGTCCTTATAAATGGGGTGTATTCAGTGGGAAAAATGTCCCTAACCACCGGGGTAAGCATTGGGTGAATTGTTCCTAGCAACGGGGGTAAGCAGTATCCGAAATGTTCCTAGCAATACGGAAAATTTCCGAAGCAAAGAGGGTAAACAGTGGAGGAAATGTTTCTATAAACGGGGAGTAAGCAGTTGGAGAAATGTACCTAGCAATGGG
Organism: Tachypleus tridentatus; assembly: GCF_004210375.1. NCBI lineage: Eukaryota > Metazoa > Arthropoda > Merostomata > Xiphosura > Limulidae > Tachypleus > Tachypleus tridentatus. The sequence goes on along the minus strand of NW_027467782.1, from coordinate 13,978,948 downwards.
GAAAAGCAGTGTCCGAAATGTCCCTAGCATCAGTGTCACTCAGTGGGGAAATGTACTTAGCAACGGGGTAAACACAGAGGAATTGTCCCTTGCAACGGGGGTAAGCAGTGGGGGAAATGTCCCTATCAACAAGGAAAAGCATTAGGTGAAATGACACAAGCAACGTGGGGTAAGCAGTGGGGAAATGTCCCCATCAACAAGGAAAAGCATTAAGTGAAATGACACAAGCAACGTGGGGTAAGTAGTGGGGAAATGACCCTAGCAACATGGGTAAACATTGGGTGAAAAGACACAAACAACATGAGCTAAGCAGTGACGTAAATGTTCCTAGGAACAGGGGTAAGCATTGGGTGAAATGCCCTAGCAACGAGGGTAAACAGTAGGGAAATGTCCCTAGCAACGGTGATAAGCAAAAGGAAAATGTCCTTATAAATGGGGTTTATTCAGTGGGAAAAATGCCCCTAACCACCGGGGTAAGCAGTTGGGAAAATGTATCTAGCAATGGGGGTGAGCAGTCTCTGAAATGTCTCTAGCAACAGGGGTATGCAGTGGGGAAATGTCCTTCGCAACAGGGGTAAGCAGTAGGGGAAATGTTCTAGCAACGGATGTACTCACTATGTGATGTCCCTAGCAACAAAGGCAAACAGTGGGGAAATGTCCCTAGCAACGGGTGGTAAACAGTAAGGGAAATGTCCCTAGCATCGGGGGTAAGCACTGGGTGAATTGTCCCTAGCAACAGGGTAAGCACTGTTCAAAATGTCCCTAGCAAGGTGGGTAAGAAGTGGGGAAAATTTTCCTAGTAACAGGTGTAAACAGTGAGGGAAATGTCTCTAGAAACGGGGTATGCAGTGTCTAAAATTTCCTTAGCAACAGGGGTACACAGTGAAGGAAATGTTCCTTTTAACAGGGGTAAGTAGTGTCCGAAATATCCCTAACAACAGAGGTAAGCAGTGGGTTTAATGATTTTGACAACTGAGGTAAGCAGTGGGGAAATGTCTAAGCAATGGAATGTATTTAGTGGGGAAATGACCCTAGCAACGAAAGTAAGAAGTGTCGGAAATGTCCCTAGCAACAGGGTAAGCCGTGTCCAAAATGTCCTTAGTTACGGGGATAAGAAGTGGGGAAAATGTCCTTAGCAACGGGTGTAAGCAGTGGGGGAAATTTCACTAGCAATGGGTTGTATTTAGTGGGAAATGTCCCTTGCAACAGGCGTAAACAGTGGGGAAATGTCCCTAGTAACAGGTGGTAAGCAGCAAGGGAAATGTCCCTAGCAACGTTGGTAAAGCAGTATAGAAAATGTCCGTAGCAACGGGGGTAAAAAGTAAAGTAAATGTCCCTAGCAACGTGGGTAAGCAGCGTCGGAAATGTCCATAGCAACTGTGATAAGCAATATGGAAATATCCTTAGCAACGTTGTAAACAGTGGGAAATGTCCCGAGCAACGGGAGTAAGCAGTGGGAAAAATGTCCCTAGCAACAGGGGTAAGCATTGGGAGAAATGACACAAGCAACGTGAGGTAAGCAGTGGGGAGATGTCCCTAGCAAGGGGAAAGCAGAGGGAAAAGTGCCCCAGCAACAGGGATAAACAGTAGGTGAAATGTCCCTAGAAAAGGAAGTAAGCGGTGTCCGAAATGTCATTAGCAATGGTGATAAGCAATGGGGAAATGTCCTTAGCAATGGGGTAAAGAGTGCGGAAAATTACCCAAGGAACAGGATAAGCAGTGTCGGAAATGTCCCTAGCAACGAAGGTAAGCAGTGTCGGAAATGTCCCTAGCAAATGGGGTAAGCAGTTGGGGAAATGTCACGAACAATGTGCTTATACAGTGGGGGAAATGTCCCCAGCAACGGGGTATAAGCATTGTCGAAAATGTCCCTACCACCTGGAGTAAGCAGTGTTTGAAATATCCCTAACAACGGAGGTAAGCAGTGGGTTTAATGTCCTTGGCGACTGAGGTAAGCAGTGGGGGAAATGTCCTTAGCAATGGGATGTATTCAGTGGGTGAAATGTCCCTAGCAACAGGGGTAAGCAGTGGGGGAAATGTCCTTTGCAACGAGGGTAAGCAGTGGGGGAAAGTTCCCGAGCAACGAGATGTATTCAGTATGAAATGTCCCTAGCAACGGGTCGTAAACAATAGGGGAAATTTCCCGAGCAATGGAAGTAAGTAGTGTCGAAAATGTTCCTATCAATGGGTGTAAGCAGTGGGGAAAATTTCCCTAGAAACAGGTCTAACCAGTGAGGGAAATGTCTCTAGAAACGGGGGTAAGCAGTGTTTCTAGCAAGGTTGGTAAGCAGTTGGGGAAATGTCCCTAGCAATGGGGTTAAGAAGTGTGGGAAATGTTCCTAGCAACGTGTGATAAGCAGTGTCGGAGATTTCCCTAGCAACGGGGGTAAGCAGTGTCTAAAATTTCTATACCAATGGGGGTAAGCAGTGAGAAATGTCCCTAGCAACAGGAGAAAGTAGTGGGGGAAATGTCCCCAGCAACGGGGTTTAAGCTGTGTCGAAAATTTTCTTACCAACGGGAAAAAGCAATGTCCAAGATGTCCCTAACAACGGAGGTAAGCAGTGGGTTTAATGCCCTTGGCAACAGAGGTAAGCAGTGGGAGAAATGTCCTTCGCAACGGTGAAAAGCAGTTGGGAAATGTCCTTAGCAATGGAGGTAAGTGTAAGGTAAATGTCACTATCAACGGGGTAAGCAGTAGGAGAAATGTCTCTGGCAATGGCGTGTATTCAGTGGGGGAAAGGAACCTAGAAACGGAGGTAACAGTTGATAAAATGTCCTTAGGAATGGGGTTAAGCAGTGGGGGAAATGTCTTTATGAATGGGGTTAATCAGTGAGGGAAATGTCCTAGAAACGGGGGTAATCAGTGTCCAAATGTCCCTAGCAACAAGGGAAAAGAAGAAGGAAAAAATCTCCTTATCAACAGGGGTAAGCAGTGGGAGAAATGTCCGAAGCAACAGAAGTAAACAATGGAGGAAATGTCCCTAGAGAGGAAGTGTAAGCAGTGAAGAAAATTTGTTGTCCTTAACAACGGGTGGTAAGCAGTGGGGGAAATGTCACGAGCAATGTGGGTATGCAGTGGGGGAAATGTCGCTAGGAATGGGGGTAAACAGTGGGGTAAATGTCTCTAACAACGGGTGGTAAACAGTAGGGGAAATGTCCCTAGCAAAGGGTGTAAGTAGTGACGAAAATATCTTTAGCAACGGGGTAAGCAGTGTCCAAAATGTCCCTAGCAACGTGGGTAAGCAGTGGGAAAATGTCCCTAGCAACGAGTGTAAACAGTGAGGGAAATGTCTCTAGCAAACGGTGTGTAAGCAGTGTCTAAAATTTCATTAGCAACAGAGAAGAAAATGTTTTTATGAATGAGGTGTAAGCAGTGAGAAATGTCCCTATCAACGGGGAGTAAGTAGGGGGAAAAATGTCACCTGCAACGGTGTATAAGCAGTGTCAAAAATGTTCCTACCAACGGGAATAAGCAGTTTCCGAAATATCCCTAACAACAGAGAAAAGCAGTGGGTTTAATGTCTTTGACAACTGAGGTAAGCAGTAGGGGAAATGTCCTTAGCAACGGTATGTATTCAGAGGGGAAATGACCCTAGCAACGGGGGTAAGCAGTGTCCAAAATGTCCTTAGTTATGGAAATAAGTAGTGAAGGAAATATCCCAAGCAACGGGTTGTATTCTGTGGGAAATGTCCGTTGCAACGAAGGTAAACAGGGGGTTTCCACGTGAGCAACAGGTGGTAACCAGTAAGGGAAATGTCCCTAGCAACGTGTGGAAAGCAGTATAGAAATGTCCGTAGCAACGGGGGTAGACAGTAGAAGATATGTCCCCCCTAGCAATGGTGATAACAATAGGGAAATGTCCTTAGCAACGGGGTAAACAGTGTCGGAAATGTCCCTAGCAACAGGAGTAAGGAGTGTCCGAAATGTCCCTGGTAACGGAATAAAGCAATGGGGTAAATGTCCTTTGCAACGAGGGTAAGCAGTGGAAGAAATTGCCTCAGCAACAAGTTGTTTTCAGATGGAAATGTCCCTAAGAACGGGGGTAAACCGTGGGGGAAATGTCCCTAGTAATGGGAAGTAAGCAGTGGGAAATGACACTAGCAATGGGGATAAACAGTGGGGGAATGTCCCTAACAACGTGTGGTAAACAGTGGGGGAAATGTCCCTAGCAACGGGGGTAAGCACTGGGTACATTTTCCCTAGCAACTGCCGTAAGTAGTGTCTGAAATGTCCCTCTCAACAAAAAAAAGAAGCAGTTTCGAAAATGTCCCAACCAACGGGAGTAAGAAGTGTCAGAAATATTCCTAGCAACGGGGGTAAACAGTAAAGGAAATGTCTCAAGCAACGGGGAATTAGCAGTGTCCGAAATGTCCCTAACAACGAGGGTAAGGAGTGGATTTAATGCCCTAAGCAACTGAGGTAAGCAGTGGGTTAAATGTTCTGGGCAACTAAAATAAGCAGTGGGGGAAATGTCCTTAGCAACGAGATGTATTCATTGGGGGAATTGTCCCTAGCATCGGGTGTAAGCAGTGTCGGAAATTTCAAGAGCAACATGTAAGCAGTGCCCAAAATGTACATAGCAACGGCGGTAAACAGTGTGGGAAATGTCCTTAGCAACGAGGGTAAGCAGTGTGGGAAATTTCCCTAGCAACGAGTGTAAACAGTGAGGGAAATGTCCCTAACAATGGGGGTAAGCAGGTGTGGAAATGTCTCTTTCAATGGGGGAAAACAGTGTCGAAAATGTCCCTAGCATCGTGGGGTAAGCAGTGGGTTTCATGCCCTTAGCAACTAAGGTAAGCATTGGGGAAATGTCCTTGGCAACGGGATGTATTCAGTGGGGAAATATCCCTAGCATCAGGTGTAAGCAGTATCGGAAATTTCCCCTAGCAACAGGGGTAAGCAGTGTCCGAAATGTCCTTAGCAACGGGGTAAGCAATAAAGGAAATGTCCCTAGCAATAGAGAAAAACAGTGAAGAAATGTCCCTAGCAACAGATGGTAAGCAATAAGGGAAATGTCTAGCAACAGGGGGAAAGCAGTAGGGGAATTGTCCCTAGCAACAGGTGGTAAGCAGTAAGGGTAATGTCCCTAGCAACATGGGGAAAGCAGTAGGGGAAATGTCCGTAGCAACAGGGTTAAGTAGAGGGGAAATCCCCTAGCAACAGAGGTAATCAGTGGTGAAAAGACCCTAGCAATTAAGAAAATATTTGGGTACATATCCCTAGCAACGGGAGTAAGCAGCAGGGGAAATATTTCTAGCAACAGGGTGTATTCAGTGGGGAAATGTCCCTAGCAACGGAGTTAAACAGTAGGAGAAGTGTTTTTAGCAACTGGGTTAAGCAGTGGGGAAATGACCCTAGCAATGGGTGTAAGCAGTGTTGGAAATGTCCCTAGCAACAGGACTAAGCTGTGTCCAAAATGTCCGTAGCAACAGGGGTAAGCAGTGGGTTTAATGTCCTTGGCAACTGGTGTAAGCAATGGAAAAAATGTCCTTAGCAACGGGGTGTATTCAGTGTAAGAAATGTCCTTAGCAATGGGGTGTATTCAGTGTAGGAAATGTTCTTAGCAACGGGTTAAACAATGAGGTAAGTGTCCCTAGCAACGGGGAAATGCAATGGGGAAGTGTCCTAGCAACGGGGTAAGAAGTGAAGGAAATGTGCCTAGCAATGGGGAAACCAGTAGAGGAAGTCCCTAGCAATAGGGGTAAGCATTGGGTGAAATGCCCCTAACAACGTCGTATAAGCAGTGGGGGAAATGCCCCTAGCAACAGGGTAAGCAGTGGGTTTAATGTCCTTGGCAACTGGAGTAAGCAGTGGGGAAAATGTCCTTAGCAATGAGGTGTATTCAGTAAGATAAATGTCCCTAGCAACGAGGTAAGCAGTGGGAGAAATGTCCTTAGCAATGGGGTGTGTTCAGTGGGGAAATGTTTCTAGCAATGGGTGGTAAGCAGTGTCGGAAATGTTACTAGCAACGAGGTTAAGCAATGTACGAAATGTACCTAGCATCGGTGTTAATCAGTGGGGAAATGTCCTTAGCAATGTGGGTAAACTGTGAAAGAAATGTCCCGAGCAACGGAGGTGAGCAGTGGGAAAAATGACCCTAGATACGGGGGGTAAACAGTATAAAATTTTCCCAGCAATGTGGGGTAAGTAGTAAGGAAAATGTCCCAAGCAATTGGGGAAAGCAGTAGGGGACATGTCCCTAGCAATGAGGGTAAACAGTGGGGGAAATGTCCCTAGCAACGGGGGTTAGAAGTGTCGGAAATGCTCCTAGAAACAGGCGTAGGCAGTGGGGAAATATCCCTAGCAACGGGTGGTAAGCAGTGTCGGTAATGTCACTAGTAATGGTGTGAGAAGTGTCCAAAATGTCCCTAGCAATGGTGGTAAGCAGTAGGTGAAATGTCCCTGATAACAGGGTGTATTCAGTGGGAGAAATGATCCCAGCAACGGAGGTAAACAGTTGAGGAAATGACCTTAGGAACGGGGGGTAAGCAGTGTCAGAAATATTACTGGGAACAAGGGTAGCAGTGTCCGAAGTGTCCCCTGCAATGGTGGTAGGCATTTAGGGGAAATGTCCCTAGCAATAAGTGTAAGCAGTGGTGGAAATGTCCCTAGAAACGGGGTAAGCAGTGTGGGAAATTTCTTTAACAACTGGTGGCAAGCAGTGGTGGAAATATCATTAGCAATGTGGGTAAACAATGGGGGTAATGTCTATAGCAACGGGGAGTAAGCAGTGGGAAATGTCCCTAGCAACGGGTGTAAACAGTGGGAAAAATGACCCCAGCAACGGGTGTTAAACATAGGGGGAATGTCCTTAGCAACAGGGTTAAGCACTATTTGAATTGTCCCTATCAACGGAGGAAAGTAGTGGCGAAAATGTTTCTAGCAACGTGGGTAAGCAGTGGGGAAACATTTCCCAGCAACGGTGTGAACAGAGAGAAAATGTCTCTAGAAACGGGGGAAATCAGGGTCCCCAGCAAAGGGATGTAAGCAGTGTCTGAAATTTCCCTAGCAACGAGGGTAAGCAGTGGGGTAAATGTCTCTAGCAACAGGGTTAAGCAGTAGTGGATATGTCCCTGTCATTGGGGGTAAGCAGTGTCGGAAATCTCCTTAGCAATGGGCGTAAGAAGTGGGGGAAATGTCCCTAGCAACAAGTGGTAAACAGTGGGGGAATGTCCTTAGCAACAAGGTAAAGCACTATTTGAATTGTTCCTAGCAACGGGGGTAAGTAGTGTCCGAAATGTCCCTAGCAATGGGGAAAGAAATGTCCGAAATGTCCCTAGCAACGTGGGTAAGCAGTGGGGAAAATTTCTTTTGCAATGGGTGTAAACAGTGAGGTAAATGTCTCTAGAAACGGGGGGTAAGCAGGGTTTCTAGCAAAGGGTGGTAAGCAGCGTCGGAAATGTCCCTATCATCGGGATAAGCAGTGTCTAAAATTTTCCTAGCAATAGGTGTAAGCAGTGGGGTAAATGTCATTAGCAATAGTGGGTAAGCAATAGTGAAAATGTCTTTATCAACGGGGGGAAAACAGTGTGGAAAATGTCGCTAGCAAAGAGAGTAAGTAGTGTTCGAAATATCCCTAGCATCGGGGGTAAGAAGTGGGTTTAATGTTTTTGGCAATTGTGGAAAGCAGTTTTGGGAATGTCCCTAGCAACTGGGGTAAGCAGTGGAAAAGTTTTTCTAGCAACGGGGTAAGCAGTGTGGTAAATGTCCCTAGCAACAAGGGGTAAACAGTCGGAGAAATGTCTTTAGCAACGTGGGGTAAGCCGGGGGAAAACGTCCCTAACAACGGGGTGTAAGCAGTGTTGGAAATGCCCCTAGCAACAGGTGTAAAAATGTCAGAAATGTCCCTAGTAACGTGTGTAAACAGTGGAGGAAATGTCCCTAGGAAAGGGGGTAAGCAGTGGAAAAAGTCCCTAGGAACGGGGATAAGTAGTGGAAAATGTCCCTAGGAACGGGGATAAGTAGTGGTTGAAATGTCCCTATCATTGGGGGTAAGCAGTGGGTTTTATATCCTTTGCAACTGAGGGAAGCAGTGGGTAATGTCCTTAGCAACAGGATGTATTCATTGGGAGAAATGTCACCAGCATCGGATGTAAGCAGTATCGGAAATTTCCCTAGCAACGGGGTAAGCAATGTCCGAAATGTCCTTAGAAACGGGGTAAGCAGTGGGGAAATGACCTTAGCAATAAGGGTAAGCAGTGTGGGAAATTTTCCTAGCAACGAGTTGTTTTCAAATAGAAATGTCCCTAGCAACGGGGTAAACAGTAAGGGAAATGTCCCTAGCAACAGGTGTAAACAGTGTGGGAAATGTCCTTTGCAACGGGGTGAGCAGTGTGGAAAATTTCCCTAGGAACGGGGTGTATTCAGTTGGAAATGTCCCTAGCAATAGAGGTAAACAGTAAGGGAAATGTCTCTAGCAACTTGAGGAAAGCAGTAGGGGAAATGTCCGTAGCAACGGGTTAAGAAGAGGGGAAATGCCCTTAGCAACACAGGTAATCAGTGGTGAAAAGGACCCAAGCAATTGGGGAAATATTGGGGTAAATATCCCTAGCAACATGAGTAAGCAGTAGGGAAATATTTCTAGCAACGGGGTGTATTCAATGGGAGAAATGTCCCAGCAACGGAGTTAAACAGTAGGGAAATGTCCGTAGCAACGGGTTAAGAAGAGGGGAAATGCCCTTAGCAACATGAAAAGGACCCAAGCAATTGGGGAAATATTGGGGTAAATATCCTTAGCAACATGAGTAAGCAGTAGGGGAAATATTTCTACCAACGGGGTGTATTCAATGGGGGAAATGTCCTAGCAACGGAGTTAAACAGTAGGGGAAGTGTCCTTAGCAACTGGGTTAAGCAGTGGGAGAAATGACCCTAGCAATCATGGTAAGCAGTGTTGGAAATGACCCTAGCAATCATGGTAAGCAGTGTTGGAAATGCCCCTAGCAACAGGAGTAATCTGTGTCCAAAATGTCCGTAGCAACAAGGTAAGCAACAGAAAAAATGTCCTTAGCAACGGGGTGCATTCAGTGTAGGAAATGTCCTTAGCAACGGAGGTAAACAATGAGGTAAATGTCCCTAGCAATAGGGGAATGCAATGGCGGAAGTGTCCCTAGAAACGGGGGTAATAAGTAAAGGAAATGTCCCTAGCAATGGGGAAAAAAGTAGGGGAAATGTCCCTAGCAACAGGGATAAGCATTGGGTGAAATGCCCCTATAAACGTAGGGTAAGCAGTGGAAGAAATGTCCCTAGCAACGGGGGAAAAGCAGTGGAAGATATGTCACTAGAACCGGGGATAAACAGTGGTGGAAACGTCCCTAGCAACGGGGGTAAGAAGTGTGGGAAATGTCCCTAGTAACGGATTAAGCAGTGTCCGAAATGTCCCTAGCAACGGGTGTAAGCAGTGGGGCAAATGCCCTTAGCAACAAGGATAACAAGTGTGGGAAAGTTTCTAGCAACGAGTTGTTTTCAGATAGAAATGTCCCTAGAAACAGGGGGTAAACAGTGGGGGAAATGTTCCTAGCAACAGTGGTAAACAGCCTTGGAAATGTCCTTTGCAACGGGGTGAGCAGTGTGGGAAATGTCCCTAGGAACGGGGTTAAGCAGAGGGGAAATGTCCTTGCAACGTGAGGAAGGCAGTAGGGGAAATGTCCGTAGCAACAGAGGTAATCAGTGGTGAAAAGGATCCTAGGAATTGGTGAAATATTGGGGTAAATATCCCTAGCAACGGGCGTAAGCAGTAGGGGAAATATTCCTAGTAAAGGGGTGTATTAAGTGGGGGAAGTGTCCTTAGCAATGGAGTTAAATAGTAGGGAAGTGACCATAGCAACTGGGTTAAGCAGTGGGGAAATGTCTCTACCAATGGAAGTAAGAAATGGGGAAAGTGTCCCTAGAAACCGATGGTTAGCAGTAAGAGAAATGTGCCTAGGAACGGGAGTAAGAAGAGGGTAAATGTTCCTAGCAACGGGGTAAGCAGTGGGGAAATTTCCCTAGCAATGAGATGTATTCAGTGTGAAATGTCCCTAGCAACGGAGTTAAACAGTGGGGAAAATGTCCATATAAACGGGTGGAAAGCAGTAAGGTAAAAGTCCCTAGAAACGTGTGAAAAACAGTTAGAAAAATATCCGTAGCAACGTGTGTAAGCAGTGGGGGAAATGTCCCTAGGAACGGTGGTCATCAGTGGGGAAAAGTTCCCTTGCAACAGGGTTAAAAAGTGGGGTAAATATTTTAGCAACGGCGGTAAGCAGTAAAGGAAATGCTCCTAGCAACAGGGGTAGGCAGTGGAGGAATGTCCCGAGCATCGGGTGGTAAGCAGTGTCGGAAATATCACTAGCAACAGGGTAAGCAGTGTAAAAGGTTTTGTAGAAACGGCGTAAGCAGTTGTGTATATGTGTCCAGCAACGGGGATAAGCTTTACTAGAAATGTCCTTAGCAACATGGGGTAAGCAGTAAAGGAAATGTCCCTAGCAACGCGGTGCATTAAGTGGGAAATGTCCCTAACAACGGAGGTAAAGAGTAGAGGAAATGTTTCTTGCAAATGGGTTAAGCATTGAGGGAAATAACCCTAGCAACGGGTGTATTCGATGGGGAAATGTCCCTAACAACGAAAGTAAACAGTAGAGGCAATGTCCCTCTCAACGGGGATAAGAAGTGGGAAAACGTCTTTAGCAACGGGGTAAGCAGAGGGAAGAATGTCCCGACCAACGGGAAAAGCAGTGTCGCAAATTTCCCTAGCAACAGGGGTAAGAAGAGTCCGAAATGTCCCTAGCAGCAAGGGTAGACAGTGAAGGAAATGTCCCTAGGAACAGGAAGTAAGCAGTGTCGGATATGTCTTTAGCAATGGGGATAAGCCATGGGGAAAATAACCCTAGCAACAGGGGTAAGCAGTGTCCAAAATGTCCCTAGCAACGAAGGTAAGCAGCGGGGGAAATGTTCTTATCAACAGGGGTAAGTAGTGTGGAAATTTTTCCAGGAACGAGCTGTTTTCAGATGGAAATGTCACGGGCAACGGGGATTAAACAGTGGGGGAAATGTCCATAGCAACGAGTGTTAAAGAGTGGAAAATGTCCCTAGCAACGGGAGTAAGCATTGGGGAAATATCCATAGCAACAGGAAGTAAGCAGTGGGAAATGTCCCTAGCAATGGGGTAAGCAGTGGGGAAATTTCCTAGCAATGAGATGTATTCAGTGTGAAATGTCCCTAGCAACGGAGTTAAACAGTGGGGAAAATGTCCATATAAACGGGTGTATAGCAGTAAGGGAAAAGTCCCTAGAAACGTGTGAAAAACAGTTAGAGAAATATCCGTAGCAACGAAGGTAAGCAGCGGGGGAAATGTTCTTATCAACAGGGGTAAGTAGTGTGGAAATTTTTCCAGGAACGAGTTGTTTTCAGATGGAAATGTCACGGGCAACGGGGATTAAACAGTGGGGGAAATGTCCATAGCAACGGGTGTTAAAGAGTGGAAAATGTCCCTAGCAACGGAAGTAATCAGTAGGGAAAAGGTCCGTAGCAATGGAATTAAAAAGTGGGGTAAATATACCTAGCAACGGTGATAAGCAATGGGGAAATGTCCTTAGCAATGGGGTAAACAGTGCGGGAAATGTCCCTAGCAAAGTGAGCAAACAGTGTTTGAAATGTTCCTAACAACGTGGTAAGCAGTGAGTTTAATGTGCTTGGCACCTGAAGTAAACAGTGGTGGAAATGTCCTTAGCAATGGAGGTAAGCAGTTTACGAAATGTCCCTAGTAACGGGGGTAAAATGCGGGATAATGATCCTTAACAACGGGAATAAGTAGTTGGGGAAATATCTCTCGGAACGGGTGGTAAGTTGTGTCGGAAATGTCCCTAGAAACGTAAGCAAGCATTGTCCGAAATGTTCCTAACAACGGGGTAAGCAATGTCCGAAATGTCCCTCGGAATAAAGGTAAACAGCGGAGGAAATGTCCTTAGCAACGAGGATAAGCAGTAGGGGAAATTTCCCTAGCAACGAGTTGTTTTCAAATGGAAATGTCCCTAGCTACGGGGTGGTAAAGAGTAGGGAAATGTCCGTCGCCTAGGGTTGTAAACAGTTGGGAAATATCCCTAGCAACGGGAGAAAGCACTGTGAGAAATGTCCTTAGCAATGGGGAGTAAGCAGTGGGAAATGTCTTTTGCAAAGGGGGTAAGCAGTGTCTGAAACGTTCCTAACAACGTTGTTAAGCAGAGTCGGAAATGTCCCTAGCAACGGGGTAAGCAGTGGGTTTAATGTCCTTGGCAACTGGGGTAAGCAGTGGAGGAAATGTCCTGAGCAACGGGGTGTATTCAGTGTAGGAAATGTCCCTAGCAACGGGGGTAAACAGTGAGGTAAGTGTCCCTACCAATGGAAGTAAGAAATGGGGGAAGTGTCCCTAGAAACGGATGGTTAGCAGTGAGGGAAATGTGCCTATCAAAGGGAGTAAGTAGTGGGAGAAATTTTCCTAGCAATGGGGTGTTTTCAGTGTGAAATGTCCCAAGCAACGGAGTTAAACAGTGGGGAAAATGTCCATATAAATGGGTGGAAAGCAGTAAGGAAAAGTCCCTAGAAACGTGTGAAAACAGTTAGATAAATATCCGTAGCAACGTGGTTAAGAAGTGGGGGAAATGTTCATAGAAACGTTATTCATCAGTGGGAAAAAGTTCCCTTGCAACGGGGTTAAAAATTGGGGTAAATATTTTTAGCAACGGCGGTAAGCAGTAAAGGAAATGTTCCTAGCAACAGAGGTAGGCAGTGGAGGAATGTCCCGAGCATGTAAGCAGTGTCAGATATATCACTAGCAACAGGGGAAAGCAGTGTCCGAAATGTCTACAGCAACGGTGGTAAACAGTTTGGGAAATGTCCATAGGAATGAGGGAAAACATTGGGTAAAATGCTCCAAGCAACGTAAAGTAAGCAGTAAAAGAAATGTCCCTAGCAACGGGGGTAAGTAGTAGGAAGAATGTTCCTAGCAACGTGGGTAAGCAGTGTTGGAAATGTCCCTAGCAACGGGGTAAGCAGTTGGTTTAATGCCCTTTGCAACTGGGGTAAGCAGTGGGGGAAATGTTTTCAGCAACGGAGTGTATTCAGTGTAGGAAATGTCCCTAGCAACAGGGTGTATTCAGTGGGAAATGTCCATAGCAACGGGGTGTATTCAGTGTAGGAAATGTCCCTAGCAACAGAGTGTATTCAGTGGGAAATGTCCATAGCAACGTAGGTAAACAGTGAAGGAAATGACCTTTGCAGTGGGGATAAGCAGTGGGAAAATGTCCCTAAATCCGGGGATAAACAATGGGGAAAATGTCCCTAGCAATGGGGTAGGCACTGAGTGAATTGTTCCTAGCAACGGGGGTAAGTAGTGTCGGAAATGTACCTAGCAACGAGAGTAAACAGTGTTCGAAATGTCCTTAGCAACGGGGGGTAAGCAGTAGGGGAACTTTCCCTAGCACTGTGGTGTATTCAGTGCGAAATGTTCCTAGCAAAGGAGTTAAACAGTGGGGAAATGTCCCTAGCAACGAGTGGTAAGCAGTAAGGGAAATGTCCCTACCAACGGGGTAAGCATAGGGTTCAATGTCCTTGGAGTCTGGGGTAAGCAGTGGAAGAAATGTCCCCATCAATGGGGTTAAGCAGTTTCCGAAATGTCCGTAGCAACGGGGTAAGCAGTGGGTTTAATGTCCTTGGCAACTGGGGTAAGCAGTTGGAAATGGTCCCTAGCAACGAGGGTAATCAGTGGGGAAAAGGTCCTTAGCAATGGGGGTAAGCAGTTAACGAAATGCCCCTAGTAACGGGGGTAAAATGCGGGATAATGATCCTTAACAACGGGAATAAGTAGTTGGGGAAATATCTCTCGAACGGGTGGTAAGTTGTGTCGGAAATGTCCCTAGAAACGTAAGCAAGCTGTGTCCGAAATGTTCCTTACAACGGGTAAGCAATGTCCGAAATGTCCCTCGGAATAAAGGTAAACAGCGGAGGAAATGTCCTTAGCAACGAGGGTAAGCAGTAGGGAAATTTCCTTAGCAACGAGTTGTTTTCAAATGGAAATGTCCCTAGCTACGGGTGGTAAAGAGTTGGGGAAATGTCCGTCGCATAGGGTGGTAAACAGTTGGGAAATGTCCCTAGCAACGGGAGAAAGCACTGTGAGAAGTGTCCCTAGCAATGGGGACTAAGCAGTGGGAAATGTCTTTTGCAATGGAGGTAAGCAGTGTCTGAAACGTTCCTAGCAACGTTGTTAAGCAGAGTCGGAAATGTCCCTAGCAACAAGAGTAAGCAGTTTCCGAAATGTCCCTAGCAACGGGGTAAGCAGTGGGTTTAATGTCCTTGGCAACTGGGGTAAGCAGTTGAGGAAATGTCCTGAGCAACGGGGTGTATTCAGTGTAGGAAATGTCCCTAGCAACGGAGGTAAACAGTGAGTTAAGTGTCCCTACCAATGGAAGTAAGAAATGGGGAAGTGTTCCTAGAAACGGATGGTTAGCAGTGAGGGAAATGTGCCTAGCAAAGGGGGTAAGCAGTGGGAGAAATTTTCCTAGCAATGGGGTGTTTTCAGTGTGAAATGTCCCTAGCAACGGAGTTAAACAGTGGGGAAAATGTCCATATAAATGGGTGGAAAGCAGTAAGTGAATTAAAAGTTGGGTAAATATACCTAGCAACGGTGATAAGCAATGGGAAATGTCCTTAGCAATAGGATAAAAAGTGAAGGAAATGACCCTACCAATAACAGTAAACAGTAGAGGAAATGTCCCTAGAAATGGAGGGTTATCAGTGGGGGAAATGTCCCTAGGAACGGTAGGTAAGCTGTGTCGCAAATGTCCCTAGCAAAGTGAGCAAGCAGTGTTTGAAATGTCCCTAACAACGGGTTAAGCAGTGAGTTTAATGTCCTTGGCAACTGGGGTAAGCAGTGGTGGAAATGTCCTTAGCAACGGAATAAGCAGTGAACGAAATGTCCCTAGTAACGGTGGTAAAATGCGGAGGAATGGTCATTAGCAACGGAAGTAAGAAGTTGGGAAAATGTCTCTAGAAACGTGAGAAAGCAATGTCCATAATCCCTAACAACGGGGTAAGCAGTGAGTTTAATGTCCTTGGCACCTGGAGTAAGGAGTAGGGGAAATGTCCTCAGCAACGGGGTGTATTCAGTGTAGGAAATGTCCCTACCAACGGAAGTAAGAAATGGGGGAAGTGTCCGTAAAACCGATGGATAGCAGTGAAGGAAATGTGCCTAGCAACAAGAATAAGAAAAGGGGTAAATGTCCCTAGCAACGGGTTGTAAACACTGGGTGATATGTCTCTAGCAACGAAGGGTTAACAGTGGGGGAAATGTCCCTTGCAACGGGATTAAGCAATGGAGGAAATATCCTTAGCAACGGGGAGTAAGCAGTGGGAAATGTCCCTAGCAATGGGGGTAAACAGTGTTGGAAATGTCCCTAGCAATGAAGAAAAGCAGTGTTGGAAATGTCCCGAGCAACAGTTGTAAGCAGTGTCTGAAATGTTCCTAGCAACGGTGTTAAGCAGTGTCGAAAATGTCCCTAGCAACGGGGTAAGCATTGGGGGAAATGACCTTAGCAACGCGGTGTATTCAGTGTAGGAAATGTTCCTAGCAACAGAAGTAAACAGTGAGGTAAATGTCCCTACCAACGGAAGTAAGAAATGAGGGAAGTGTCCCTAGAAACAGATGGTTAGCATTGACGGAAATCTGCCTAGCAACAGGAGTAAGAAGAGGGTAAATTTCCCTAGCAACGGAAGTAAGCAGTGGTGAAATGTCCCTAGAAACGGGTTGAAAGCAGTAAGGGAAAGGTCCCTAGAAACGTTTGGAAAGCAGTTAGAGAAATATCCATAGCAACGTGAGTAAGCAGTGGGAGAAATGTCCCTAGGAACAGGGGTAATCAGTAGGGAAAAGTCCCTTGCAACGGGGTTAAAAGTGGGGTAAATATTTTAGCAACGGCAGTAAGCAGTAAAGGAAATGTCCCTAGCAACAGGGGTAGGCAGTGGGGAATGTCCCGAGCATTGGATGGTAAGCAGTGTCGGAAATATCACTATCAATGGGGGTAAGCAGTGTCCGAAATGTCTTTAGCAACAGTAGTAAACAGTTTGGGAAATGTCCCTAGGAACGAGAGTAAGCATTGGGTGAAATGTCCCAAGCAATGTAGAGTAAGCAGTAAAAGAAATGTCCGTAGCAACGGGGGATAAGCAGTAGGAAGAATGTTCCTAGCAACGTGTGTTAGCAGTGTCCAAAATATTCCTACCAACGGTGTTAAGCAGTGTCTGAAATGTCCCTAGCAACGAGGTAAGCAGTGGGCTTAATGTCCTTTTCAACTGGGGTAAGCTGTGGGGGAAATGTCTTCAGCAAAGGGGTGTATTCAGTATAGGAAATGTCCCTAGCAATGGATGTAAACAGTGAGGGAAATGTCCCTAGCAATGGGGGTTAGCAATGGGGAAGTGTCCCTAGATACGGGTGGTTAGCAGTGAGGGAAATGTTTCTAGCAATGGATGTAAGCATAAGGGGAAATATCGTTAGCAATGGGGGTACAAAAGTAAGGAAATGTTCCTAGCGACGAGGGAAACCAGTAGAAGAAATGATTTTAGTAACAGGGGTAAGCATTGGGTGAAATGCGCATAGCAACTGGGACAAAGAATTGGGGGAAATATCCCCATAACCGGGGATAAACAGTTGGGTAATGTCCCTAACAACGGGGTAAGCAGTGTCGGAAATGTTCCTAGCAGCGGGAGTAAGCAGTGGGGGAAATTTCCCTAGCAACGGGGTGTAAACAGTAAACGAAATGTTTCCAGCAATGTGTTATAAACAGTGTGGGAAATGTCCCAAGCAACTGGAGTAAGCACTGAGGGAAATGTCCCTAGCAAAAAGGAGTTAGTAGTGGGAAATGACCCTAGTAACAGGAGTAAAAATGAGGGAAATGTCCCAAACAGTGGAAAGTAAGCAGTGCCGAAATGTCCCTAGCAATTGGAGTAAACAGTGTCCGAAATGTTCTTATCAACGATGTAAGCAGTGGGTTCAATGTCCTTGGACACTTGTGTAAACAGTGGGGGAAATGACCCTAGCAACATGGGTAAGCAGTTTGGGAAATGTCCCTATGTACGGGTGGTAAGCTGTGTCGAAAGTGTCCCTAGAAACGTGAGCAAACAGTGTCCGAAATGTCCCTCGCAATAAAGATAAACATCGGGGAAAATGTCCTTAGCAACGAGGGAAAGAAGTGGGGAAAATTTCCTAGGAACGAGTTGTTTTTTTGATGGAAATGTCTTTGGCACTGGGAGGTAAACATTTGGGGAAATGTCCCTAGCAAAGGGTGGTAAACAGTGGGGAACTGTCCCTAGCAACGGGAGTAAGCACTGTGAGAAATGTCCCTAGCAACGGGAGTAAACAGTTTCCGAAATGTCCTTAGCAACGGGGTAAGCAGTTGGGGAAATGTTCTTAGCAACGGGGAGTATTCAGTGTAGGAAATGTCCCTAGCAACGGAGATAAACAGTGAGGTAAAGGTCCCTACCAACGGAAGTAAGAAATGGGGGAAGTGTCCCTAAAAACGGATGGTTAGCAGTGAGGGAAATGTGCCTAGCAACGGGAATAAAAAGAGGGGTAAATGTCCCTAGCAACGAATGTAAGCAGTGGGTAAAATGTCTCTAGAAACGGGGAAAGAGGTAGGAAAATCCCCTTAGCAACGGTGGTAAGCGGTGGGGGAAATTTCTTTCGCAACGAGTTGGTTTCAAATGGAAATGTCCCTAGCAATGGGGTGTAAACAGTAAACGAAATGTTTCCAGTAATGTGTGGTAAACAGTGGGGGAAATGTCCCAAGCAACGGGAGTAAGCACTGAGGGAAATGCCCTAGCAACAAGTAGTTAGTAGTGGAAATTACCCTAGTAACAGGAGTAAAAATGGGGGAAATGTCCCAAACAGTGGAAAGTAAGCAGTGCCGAAATGTCCCTACCAACTTGAGCAAGCAGTTCCAAAATGTCCTTAGCAATAGGGGTAAGCAGTGGTGGAAATGTCCTTAGCAACGGGGGTAAGCAGTGGGGGGAAATGTCCTAAGCAACGGGGTGTATTCAGTGGGAAAACGTCCCTAGCAATGGAGTTAAACAGTAAGGTAAATGACCTTGTAACAGGTGTAAGCAAAGAAAGAAGTGTTTCTAAGAAGGGTGGTTAGCAGTGGGGTAAATGTCCCAGCAACGTGTGCAAGCAGTGTCCGAAATATCCCTAGCAACGGTGTTAAGCATTGGGGAAATGACCCTAGCAACAGGGGTAAGAAGTGTAAAAGTTTTTCTAGCAAAGTGGTAAGTGGTGGTTTAAATGTCTCTAGAAACGTGGGATAAGCAGTGAAGGAAATGCCCCTAGAAACAAGGTGTATTCAGTGAGGAAATGTCTCTAACAACGGAGGTAAACAGTAAGGTAAATGTCCCTAGTAACGAACGTAAGCAAAGGAGTAAGTGACCCTAGCAACGGGTAGTTAGAGTGGGGGAAATGTCCCTAGCAACGTGTGTATGCAGAGGGAGAAATGTCTCTCCCAAAGCGGGCTAAGGAGTGTGCAAAGTTTTTCTAGCCATAGAAGTAGGCGTGAGGGAAATATATATAGTAATGGGGTAAGCAGTGTCCGAAATATCCCTAGCAACGGTGATAAGCAGTGGGAAGTGACCCTAGCAACGGGAATAAGCAGGGAACGAAATGTCCCTATTAACGGGGGTAAAATGCGGAGGAATGGTCCTTACCAACGGGAATAAGTAGTTGTGGAAATGTCCCTGGGAACGGGTGGTAAGTGGTGTCGAAAATGTCCCTAGAAACGTGAGCAAACAGTGTCCCAAATGTCCCTCGCAATAAAGATAAACAGCGGGGGAAATGTCCTTAGCAACGATGGAAAGAAGTGGGGAAAATTTCCCTAGGAACGAGTTGTTTTTTGATGGAAATGTCCCTGGCAATGGGGGGGTAAACATTTGGGGAAATGTCCCTAGCAAAGGGTGGTAAACAGTGGGAAATGTCTTTAGCAACGGGAGTAAGCACTGTGGGAAATGTCCCTAGCAACGGGAGTAAACAGTTTCCGAAATGTCCTTAACAATGGGGTAAGCAGTGGGTTTAATGTCCTTGGCAACTGGGATAAGCAGTTGGGGAAATGTTCTTAGCAACGGGGAGTGTTCAGTGTAGGAAATGTCCCTACCAACGGAAGTAAGAAATGGGGGAAGTGTCCCTAAAAACGGATGGTTAGCAGTGAGGGAAATGTGCCTAGCAACGGGAATAAAAAGAGGGGTAAATGTCCCTAGCAACGAATGTAAGCAGTGGGTAAAATGTCTCTAGAAACGGGGAAAGAGGTAGGAAAATCCCCTTAGCAACGGTGGTAAGCGGTGGGGGAAATTTCTTTCGCAACGAGTTGGTTTCAAATGGAAATGTCCCTAGCAATAGGTTGTAAACAGTAAACGAAATGTTTCCAGCAATGTGTGGAAAACAGTGTGGGAAATGTCCCAAGCAACGGGAGTAAGCACTGGGGGAAATGCTTCTAGCAACAAGGAGTTAGTAGTGGGAAATGACCCTAGTAATAGGAGTAAAAATGGGGGAAATGTTCCAAACAGTGGAAAGTAAGCAATGCCGAAATGTCCCTAGCAATTGGAATAAATAGTGTCCGAAATGTTCTTACCAACGATGTAAGCAGTGGGTTCAATGTCCTTGGACACTTGGGTAACCAGTGGGGGGAAATGTCCCTAGCAACAGGGGTAAGCATTAGGTGAAATGTCCCAAGCAACATGGAGTAAGTAGGGGTAGAAATATCCAAGCATCTGGGGTAATCAGTAGGGAAATGTCCCTACCAACGAGGTAAGCAGTGTCCGAAATACTAGCAACAGGGTAAGCAGTGCATTTAATGTCCTTACTTTGTTAAGCAGTGGTGGAAATGTCCTTAGCAACGGGGTAAGCAGTGGGGAAATGTCCTAAGCAACGGGGTGTATTCAGTGGGAAAATGTCCCTAGCAATGGAGTTAAACAGTAAGGTAAATGAGCCTTGCAACAGGGGTAAGCAAAGGAAGAAGTGTTTCTAAGAAGGGGTAGTTAGCAGTGGGGAAATGTCCCAGCAACGGGTGCAAGCAGTGGGGGGAAATGACCCTAGCAACAGGGGTAAGCAGTGTAAAAGTTTTTCTAGCAACGTGGTAAGTGGTGGTTTAAATGTCTCTTGCAGCGTGGGATAAGCAGTGAAGGAAATGTCCCTAGCAACAAGGTGTATTCAGTGAGGAAATGTCTCTAACAACGGAGGTAAACAGTAAGGTAAATGTCCCTAATAACGAACGTAAGCAAGGGGTAAATGACCCTAGCAACGGGTAGTTAGAGTGGGGAAATGTCCCTCTCAACGGGTGTATGCAGAGGGAGAAATGTCTCTCTCAAAGTGGGCTAAGGAGTGTGCAAAGTTTTTCTAGCCATAGAAGTAGGCGTGAGGAAAATATATAGTAATGGGGGTAAGCAGTGTCCGAAATATCCCTAGCAACGGTGATAAGCAGTGGGGAAGTGACCCTAGCAACAGAAGTAAGCAGGGAAGAAATGTCCCTAGCAACGAAGGGAAAGCAGTAGAGAAAAATGTCCCTAGCAACGGGGTAAGCAGTGTAAACGTTTTTCAGCAACGTGGTAAGCAGCGGTATAAATGTCCCTAGCAACGGGGTTAAGCAGTAGTGGAAATGTTCTTAGCAACGTGGGGTAAGCAATGGGGAAATTTCCCTGGCAACGAGTTGTATTCAGATAAAATGTCCTTAGCAAGCGGGGGTAAACAGTGGGGGAAACTTCCCTAGCAACGTGTGGTAAACAGTTAAAAAATGTTTCTAGCAACGGGAGTAAGCACTGGGGGAAATATCCCTAGAAACGGGGAGTAACCAGTGGGAAATGTCTCTAACAATTGAGATAATCAGTGGGGAAATGTCCTTACAACGGGTGGAAAACAGTGGGGAAATGTCCCAACAACGGGTGGAAAACAGTGGGAGAAATGTCTGTAGCAACGGTGGTAAGCACTATGTGAATTGTTTCTTGCAACGGGGTAAATAGTGTCGGAAATATCCCTACCAGCAGGGTAAGCAGTGTCGAAAATGCCCCTAGCATCAGTAGTAAACAGTGTCCGAAATGTCCCTAGCAACGGGTTAAGCAGTGGGTTCAATGTCTTTGGCAACTTGGGTAAGCAGTGGGGAAATATCCCTAGCAACGGGGTAAGCAGTGTCCGAAATATTCCTAGCAATGATGTTAAGCAGTGGAGAAATGTCCTTAGCAACGGAAATAAACAGTAGGGAAAATGTCCCAACAACGGTGGTAAACAGTGGAGGAAATATCTCTTAAAACGGGGGGTAAGCAGTGTCCGAAATGTCCCAAGCAACTGTGATAATCAATGGTTAAATGTCCCTATCAACGTGGGTAAGCACTTGGGAAAATGTCCCTATCAACGGGAGTAATAAGTGGGGAAAAGGTCCCTATCAATGGGGTTAAAAGTGTGGTAAATGTCCCTAGCAACGGAGGTAAACAGTAGAGGAAATGTTCTAAGCAACTTGATTAAGCAGTCGGGGAAATGTCCCTAGCAACGAGGGTAAGCAGTGTGGAAAATGTTCTTATCAACGTGTTGTTAGCAGTGGGGGAAATGTACCTGGCAAGAGTGTGTAAGCAGTGTGGGAAATGTCCCAAGCACTGAGGGTAATTAGTGATTTCAATGTTTCTAGAAACGTGGTTATTCAGTGGGGAAATTTTCCCTAGTGGGAGGTGTAAGCAGTGGGTGCATTTCCGTTGCAACGGGGCGTATTGAGTGGGGAAATGTACCAAGAAACGGTACATTAGCAACGGAGGTATGCAATGGGGGAAATGTCCCAAACCACTTGGTTAAGCCATGTGAGAAATGTCCCTAGCAACGAGAGTAAGCAGTGTCGTAAATGTCTCCAGCAACGGCTGTGTAAGAAATGGAGAAATATCCTAAGCAAAGGTGGGTTTCAGTGAGGGAAATTTCACCAGAATGGGGATATGCAGTGAAGAAATGTGCCTAGAAATGGTGTAAGCAGAGGGAAAATGTCCCAAGCAACGGGGATAAGCCATGTGGGAAATGTCCCAAGCAACGGGTGGAAAAGCAGTTGGGGAAATGTCCCTGGCAATGGTGGGCAAGCAGTAGGAAAATGTCCCTAGCAACAGGGGTAAGCAGTAAGTGAAATGTCACTAGCAATGGGGTCCATGTGGGAAATGTCCCCAGCAACGGTGGGTAAGCAATGAGGGAAATGTCCCTAGCAACGAGCGTAAGCAGTTTCGGAAATGTCCCTAGCAACGGGTGGTAAGCAGTAGAGGAAATGTCCCTTGCAACGGGGGTAAGCAGTGGGAGAAATGTCCCAAGCAACTGGGGTAGTAAATAGTGGGGGTAAGAAATGTCCCAAGCAAAGGGGGGTAAGAAGTGGGTGAAATGTCCCAACAAAGGTGGGTAAGAATCAGTGGGGAAATTTCCCCAGCAACGGGTGTTAGCAGTGAAGGAAATGTCCCTAGCAACGGGGTTAGCAGAAAGTGAAATGTTCCAAAAAAACGGTGGGAAGTAGTGTGTGAAATGTCCCAAGCAACGGGGTTTAGCAGGAGGCAAATGTCTCTAGCAACGGGGGTTAGCAGGGAGTGAAATGTCCCAAGCAACGGTGGGAAGTCATGCGTGAAATGTCCCTAGCAACGGGGGTCAGACTGTGTGAAATGTCCCTAACAACAGGAGGAAAGCAATGAGGGAAATGTCTTCAGCAACGGTGGTGAGCAATGTTGGAAATGTCCGTTGCAACGGGTTACGCAATGAGGGAAATATCCCTAGCAACGTCAGTAAGCCATGTGGAAAATGTCCCTAGCAACAGAAGGGTAAAAGTGGGGAAATGTCCCTAGCAACGGGTTAAGCAAGTGTGAGAAGATGTCCCTAGCAACGGAGGGTAAGTAGTGGGGAAATGTTCTTAGCAACGGGCTATTCTGTTGGGGAAATTTCTCTTGAAACGGGGGGTAAGCAGACTGGGAAATGTCCATTCCAACGGTTGTTACAGTGGGTGAAATGTCCCTAGCAACAGGGGTAAGCAGTGGGTAATAATCGGCAGTAATCCATGTGGGAAAAGTCCATAGCATTGGGGTGTAAGCAGTGTGGTAAATATCCATAGCAACGGGGGTAAGCAGTGTGTGAAATGTCCCAAGCAACCGCGTGTAAGCAGTGTGTAAATGTCCCTAGCAACGGGAGGGTAAGCAGTGTGGGAAATATCCCTAGCAATAAGGGGTAAGCAGTGTGTGAAATGTCCATAGCAACATCGTTCAAGCTTTTGTAAAATATCCGTAGCAACGGAGGTATGCAGTGAGAGAAATGTCCCAATCAACGTGGGTAACCAGTGTGGGAAATGTTCCTAGCAACGGTGGTGTAAACAGTGGGGGATATTTCCATAGCAACGATGTGGAAGCAGTGTGGGAAATGTCCCTAGCAAAGGAGATTAAGCAGTGGTGGAAATGTCCCTAGCAAGAGGGGTAAGCAGTGGTGGAAATGACTGTAGCAACAAGGAATTAGCAGTGAGGGAGATGTCCATGGCAATGGGGATTAAGTAGTGGGTGAAATGCACCCAGCAACGGGGTGTTTAACAGTGTCAAATGTCCCTAGCAACGGATGGTAAGCAGAGAGGAAATGACCCCATCAACGGGGGTAAGCCATGTGCGAAATGTCCCTAGCAACGGGGATTATTAGTGTGAGAAATGATACTAACAACAGGGGGGTATGCAGTGTGGGAAATGTCACTACCAACGGGGGGTAAGCAGTGGAAGAAATGTCCCTAGCAACAGGGTAAGCAGTAGTGGAAATGACTGTAGCAACAGTGAATTAGCTGTGAGGGAGATGTCCCAGTGGGTGAAATTACCCAGCAACGGATGATAAGCAGAGGGTAGATGTCCCTAGCAACGGGGGTAAAGCATATGAGAAATGTCCCTAGTAACGGGGAGGTTAGCAGGGAGTGAAATGTCCCTAGTAATGGAGGTAAATCATGTGTGAATTGTCCCAGCAACGGGAGTTAAGTAGTGAGGGAAATGTCTTTAGCAACGGGGTGTAAGAAGTGAGGGAATTTCCCTAGCAACGGGGAATGCAGTGGAGGAAATGTCCCTTGGAACGTGGGTAAGCAATTAAAAAATTCCATAGCAACAATGGGGTAAGCAAGAGGAAAATGTCCCTTAGGAACGGGGTAAGCAAGTTGTGGAAATTTCCCTGCAACGGGGAGTAAGCAGTTAGAGAAATGTCCCTAGCAATGGAGGGTAAGCAGTGGATGAAATGCCCTAGCAACGGGGTGTAGTATTGGGAAATGTCCCAAACAACGGGGGTAAGCAGTGAGGGAAATTCCCGTAGCAACGGGGTAAACAGTGGGCGAAATGTCCCTAGACACGGGGTTAAGCAGTGTATGAAATGTCCCAGCAATGGGGTTAGCAGTGGGGAAATGTCCCAAGCAACGGGGGTAACTAGTGGGTCAATTGTCCCTAGAAACGGGGGTAAGCAGTGGGGAATGTCCCAAGCAAACGGGGGTAAGCAGTGTATAAAATGTCCCTAGCAACGTTGGGTAAGCAGCGTATGAAATTTCACCAACAATGGGGTAAGCAGTGAGGGAAATGTCTTCAGCAACGGGGGTAAGAAGTGTGGGATAATGTCCCAGCAACGGGGATGAAAGCAGTGTGGAAATGTCCGTAGCAACGGGGGGTAAGCAGAGAGGAAATGTCCATAGAAACGGGAATAAGTAGTGTCTCGAAAAGTCCCGAGCAAAGAGGGGTAAGCAATGTCCGAAATGTGCAATGGAGGATAAGCAGTGGTGGAAATGTCCCAGCAACGGGGGTAAGCAGTGGGGAAATGTCCCAAGCAACGGGGTAAGCAAAGGAAGAAGTGTTTCTAAGAAGCGGTAGTTAGCAGTGGGGGAAATGTCCCAGCAACGGGTGCAAGCAGTGGGGAAATGATCCCAGCAACAGGGGTAAGCAGTGTAAAAGTTTTTCTAGCAACGTGGTAAGTAGTGGTTTAAATGTCCTTGCAGCGTGGGATAAGCAGTGAAGGAAATGTCCCTAGCAACAAGGTGTATTCAGTGAGGAAATGTCTCTAACAACAGAGGTAAACAGTAAGGTAAATGTCCCTAATAACGAACGTAAGCAAGGGGTAAGTGACCCTAGCAACGGGTAGTTAGAGTGGGGAAATGTCCCTCTCAACGGGTGTATGCAGAGGGAGAAATGTCTCCTCAAAGGGGGCTAAGGAGGTGCAAAGTTTTTCTAGCCACAGAAGTAGGCGTGAGGGAAATATATATAGTAATGGGGGTAAGCAGTGTCCGAAATATCCCTAGCAACGGTGATAAGCAGTGGGAAGTGACCCCAGCAACAGAAGTAAGCAGGGAAGAAATGTCCCCATCAACGAAGGGAAAGCAGAAGAGAAAATGTCCCTAGCAACGGGGTAAGCAGTGTAAATGTTTTCTAGCAACGTGGTAAGCAGCGGTGTAAATGTCTCTAGCAACGGGGTTAAGCAGTAGTGGAGATGTTCTTAGCAACGTGGGGTAAGCAATGGGGGAAATTTCCTGGCAACGAGTTGTATTCAGATAAAAATGTCCTTAGTAACGGGGTAAACAGTGGGGAAACTTCCCAGCAACGTGTGGTAAACAGTTAAAAATGTTTTAGCAACGGGAGTAAGCACTGAGGAAAATATCCCTAGAAACGGGGAGTAACCAGTGGGAAATGTCTCTAGCAACTGGGATAATCAGTGGGGAAAATGTCCCAACAACGGGTGGAAAACAGTGGGAGAAATGTCTGTAGCAACGGTGGTAAGCACCATGTGAATTGTTTCCTAGCAACGGGGGTAAATAGTGTCGGAAATATCCCTACCAGCAGGGGTAAGCAGTGTCGAAAATGCCCCTAGCATCAGTAGTAAACAGTGTCCGAAATGTCCCTAGCAACGGGTTAAGCAGTGGGTTCAATGTCTTTGGCAACTTGGGTAAGCAGTGGGGGAAATATCCCTAGCAACGGTGGTAAGCAGTGGTGGAAAAGGCCCTTACAACAGGGGTATGCAATGGGGAAATGCCCCTAGCAACGTCGGTAAGCCATGTGAGAAATCTCCCCAACGGAAGGATAAAAAGTGTGGGAAATGTCCCTTGCAACAGAGGGAAAGCAGTGAAGGAAATGTCTCTAGCAACGGGGGTTAGCAGAAAGTGAAATGTTCCAAAAAACGGTGGGAAGTCATGTGTGAAATGTCCCAGCAACGGGAGGTAAGTAGTGAGGGGAAATGTCTTTAGCAACGGGAGGTAAGTAGTGAGGGAAATGTCCCAGCAACGGGGTGTAAGAAGTGAGGGAATCTCCCAGCAACGGGGAATTCAGTGGAGGAAATGTCCCTATGAACGTGGGTAAGCAATGGAAATGTCCATAGCAACAATGGGGTAAGCAAGAGGAAAATGTCCCAGGAACGGGGGTAAGCAGTTGGGAAATCTCCCTGCAACGGGGAGTAAGTAGTTAGAGAAATGTCCCTAGCAATGGAGGGTAAGCAGTGGGTGAAATGTCCCCAGCAACGGGGTGTAGCATTGGGGAAATGTCCCAGCAACGGGGGGTAAGCAGTGAGGGAAATTTCCTAGTAACGGGGGCAAGTAGTGGGGAAATTGCTTTGGCAATAGTGAGTAAGCAATGAGGGACATGTCCCTAGGAACGGGAGTAGGCAGTGTCGTAAATGCCCCTAGCAACGGTGTGTTTTCAATGGGAGAAATTTCCTAGCTACAGGGGTAAGCAGTAGTGAAATGTCCATAGCAACGGAGGATAAGAAGAGTGTGAAATGTCCCTAGCAACGGGTGGTAAGCAGTCGTGGAAATGTCCATTGCAACAAGGGTTTAGCAATGTCGGAAATGTCCCTGCAATGGAGGGTAAACAGTGTGTGAAATGTCCCTAGAAATGGGGAGTAAGTAGTGGGTGAAATGTCCCCAGCAAAGGTGGGTAAGAATTGGGGAAAATTTCCCTAACAATGGGGGTTATTCTGTGGGGTAAATTTCCCCAGCAACGGGTGTAAGCAGTGAAGGAAATGTCTCTAGCAACGGGGGGTTAGCAGAAAGTGAAATGTTCCAAAAAACGGTGGGAAGTCATGTGTGAAATGTCCCAAGCAACGGGGGTTTAGCAGGAGGCAAATGTCTCTAGCAACGGGGGTTAGCAGGGAGTGAAATGTCCCAAGCAACGGTGGGAAGTCATGCGTGAAATGTCCCTAGCAACGGGGGTCAGACTGTGTGTGAAATGTCCCTAACAACAGGAGGAATGCAATGAGGGAAATGTCTTTAGCAACGGTGGTGAGCAATGTTGGAAATGTCCGTTGCAACGGGTTATGCAATGAGGGAAATATCCCTAGCAACGTCAGTAAGCCATGTGGAAAATTTCCCTAGCAACAGAACGGTAAAAAGTGTGGGAAATGTCTCTAGCAACGGAGAGAAAGCAGTGGGGGAAATAACCCTAGTAACGGGTTGTAAGTAGTGAGAGAAATACCCCTCACAACGGAGGGTAAGTAGTGGGGGAAATGTTCTTAGCAACGGGACTATTCTGTTGGGGAAATTTCTCTTGAAACGGGGGGTAAGCAGACTGGGAAATGTCCATTCCAACGGTTGTTAAGCAGTGGGTGAAATGTTCCTAGCAACAGGGGGTAAGCAGTGGGTAATAATCGGCAGTAATCCATGTGGGAAAAGTCTATAGCATTGGGGTGTAAGCAGTGTGGTAAATATCCATAGCAACGGGGTAAGCAGTGTGTGAAATGTCCCAAGCAACCGGGTGTAAGCAGTGTAAATGTCCCTAGCAACGGGAGGGTAAGCAGTGTGGGAAATATCCCTAGCAATAAGGGGTAAGCAGTGTGTGAAATGTCCCTAGCAACAGCGTTCAAGCTTTTGTAAAATATCCGTAGCAACGGGAGGTATGCAGTGAGAGAAATGTCCCAATCAACGTGGGTAACCAGTGTGGGAAATGTTCCTAGCAACGGTGGTGTAAACAGTGGGGGATATTTCCATAGCAACGATGTGGAAGCAGTGTGGGAAATGTCCCTAGCAAAGGAGATTAAGCAGTGGTGGAAATGTCCCTAGCAACAGGGGTAAGCAGTGGTGGAAATGACTGTAGCAACAAGGAATTAGCAGTGAGGGAGATGTCCATGGCAATGGGGATTAAGCAGTGGGTGAAATACACCTAGCAACGGGGTGTTTAACAGTGTCAAATGTCCCTAGCAACGGATGGTAAGCAGAGAGGGAAATGACCCCATCAACGGGGGTAAGCCATGTGCGAAATGTCCCTAGCAACGGGGGTAATTAGTGTGAGAAATGATACTAACAACAGGGGATATGCAGTGTGGGAAATGTCACTACCAACGGGGGTAAGCAGTGGAAGAAATGTCCCTAGCAACAGGGGTAAGCAGTAGTGGAAATGACTGTAGCAACAGTGAATTAGCTGTGAGGAGATGTCCCTGGCAACGGAGATAAAGCAGTGGGTGAAATATACCTAGCAACGGGGTGTTTAGCAGGGTCAAATGTCCCTTGCAACGGATGATAAGCAGAGGGTAGATGTCCCTAGCAAAGGGGTAAGCCATATGGGAAATGTCCCTAGCAACGGGGAGGTTAGCAGGGAGTGAAATGTCCCTAGTAATGGAGGTAAATCATGTGTGAAATGTCCTTAGCAACGGGAGGTAAGTAGTGAGGGAAATGTCTTTAGCAACGGGGTGTAAGAAGTGAGGGAATTTCTCTAGCAACGGGGAATGCAGTGGAGGAAATGTCCCTTGCGAACGTGGGTAAGCAATTAAAATTTCCATAGCAACAATGGGGTAAGCAAGAGGAAAATGTCCTTAGGAACGGGGGTAAGCAGTTGTGGAAATTTCCCTGCAACGGGGAGTAAGCAGTTAGAGAAATGTCCCTAGCAATGGAGGGTAAGCAGTGGGTGAAATGCCTCTAGCAACGGGGTGTAGTATTGGGGAAATGTCCCTAACAACGGGGGTAAGCAGTGAGGGAAATTTCCGTAGCTACTAAGCAGTGAGCGAAATGTCCCTAGACACGGGTTAAGCAGTGTATGAAATGTCCCTAGCAATGGGGTTAGCAGTGGGGAAATGTCCCAAGCAACGGGGGGGTAACTAGTGGGTCAATTGTCCCTAGAAACGGGGGTAAGCAGTGGGGAATGTTCCAAGCAAACGGGGTAAGCAGTGTATAAAATGTCCCTAGCAACGTTGGGTAAGCAGCGTATGAAATTTCCCTAGCAATGGGGGGTAAGCAGTGAGGGAAATGTCTCAGCAACGGGGTAAGGAGTGTGGGAAATGTCCCCAGCAACGGGGATGAAAGCAGTGTGGAAATGTCCGTAGCAACGGGGGTAAGCAGAGAGGAAATGCCCATAGAAACGGGAATAAGTAGTGTTCGAAAAGTCCCGAGCAAAGAGGGGTAAGCAATGTGCGAAATGTGCAATGGAGGATAAGCAGTAGGTGAAATGTCCCTAGCAACGGGTAGTAAGCCGTGCGTGAACTGTCCCTAGCAACGGGGTAAGTCATGTCGTAAATGTTCCTAGCAACAAGGGTAAGCAGTGGGTAAATTTTTCCTTTCAAGTATTCAGTCTGGAAATGTCCCTAGAAACGAGGGTAAGCCAGGTGTGAAATGTTTCTAGCAACGGGGGGTAAGCCATGTGGGAAATGTCCCTTGCAACTGGGGGGTAAGCAATGAGGGACATGTCCCTAGGAACGGGAGTAGGCAGTGTCGTAAATGCCCCTAGCAACGGTGTGTTTTCAATAGGAGAAATTTCCCTAGTTACGGGGTAAGCAGTTGGGGAAATGTCCCTAGCAACGGGGACTAAGCAGTTGGGGAAAAGATCCAATGCCTAAATTTTTGCTGTGGGAGAAAACAGGAGCGCGCCGATAAAAACCCACCAAAAAAAGTAAAAAAGTTTTACCTGTCCTGTGCCCGAGAC
Source organism: Tachypleus tridentatus (assembly GCF_004210375.1). Classification (NCBI taxonomy): domain Eukaryota; kingdom Metazoa; phylum Arthropoda; class Merostomata; order Xiphosura; family Limulidae; genus Tachypleus; species Tachypleus tridentatus. Next base: position 13,949,075 of record NW_027467782.1, on the reverse strand, counting down.
CTAAAAAAGAAAATAGATAGTATTAACGTGAGTTTTGTCCTTTAAGTACTTTGTTGTGTGACTTGTGATTCTTGAAATATGTTGTAAGGTGAAATATATTTGGTTGGTGCACTAGTTAATTTGTAGAGTGATGCCGTTAGTTTGTTTATGTTTTCTGCTTTTAAATAGTATTTGTGTGATATTTTTCTGTATATGTCCAAACTTTTATATATATAAGTATGAAAGAGAGATGAAATTATTGGTAATAGTAAATTTGAGAAATATTTTCACAAAAGTATCTTTTCTATTTTGAAATAAACTTAATATTAAAGGTAAAATATTTATTAATATTAAGTCTTAACATGTACTAAGGCCGGGCATGGCCAGTTGGTTCAGGCGCTCGACTCGTAAACATGCCTCTCTTTCAGCCGTGTGGGCGTTATTATACGATAGTTACTCACTCTATTTCTTGGTAAAAGTAGCCCAGGAGATGGCGGTGGGTAGTAGTGACTAGCTGCCTTCCCTGCAGCCTTACACTAAATTAGGTACGGCTAACGCAGATCGCCATTTGTAGTTTTGCTCCAAAATTCAGAAAACAAACCATATATTAGAGATTAAAATATTGTGTAAGTTTTGAGTCACACTATTACTACTTCTTGTAAAAAATTATTTTTATTAAACTTGTATAATTTATATGGTATTTGAATTATTATTGTCAATAACAACTCGGTGAAAATGAATTAAACCTACTATTTATGATAAATATGTAAAGTTCCCCATTGGCACAGCGGTATGTCTGCATACTTATATTGCTAAAAACCGTGTTTCGATAGTCGTGATGGGTAGAGCACAAATATCCCTTTGGTTTCTTCTCCCGAGTGCGGCGGTAAGTCTATGGATTCACAATGCCAAAATCAGAGGTTCAATTCCCCTCGATTGGCTCAACAGATAGCCAGATGTGGCTTTACTTTGAAAAACACTTTTTGGCCAAGTGTGTTAAGGCATTTGACTCGTAATCCGAGAGTTGCGGATTCGAATCCCGGCCGCAACAAACACGTTCGCCCTTTCAGCCATGGGAGCATTATAATGTGACGGTCAATCCCACTATTCGTTAGTAAAAGAGTAGCCCAAAAGTTGGCGGTGGGTGGTGATGACTAGCTACCTTCCCTCTTGTCTTACACTACTAAATTACGGACGGCTAGCACAGATCTTTGTAGAAGTAATAGTTTTCTTTTATTGTTTCTTTAAAAGTTAAAAAATGTTTATTTTGTTGAAACACGTTGTCATAATGAGATATTTCTTCATAACTTCCTGGTTTTTATTGTATCAAACAGCTTTGTTTTTTTCGGAAAAGCTTTTCCAGGAGGTGGCAACAATTGTTGTAACGATTTAGTATGTTAATATTTCTTTGTCAAAATCTTATATTTACATAAAATCACACATATGACAGAGTGGTATTGTTTTGGTAAAATAGTTAACAATTCCATATATATGTATATTTACTTTTACGAAATTATTCCCCTTTTCTTTGAATGATAACATCACGTAGACATTCTATGTACCCAATATTATAACTAAAGTAAAAGTTCTTACTAAAACATATCTAAATAGAGCTTGTTTGTTTTTTTTAATTTCGCGCAAAGCTACACGAGGGCTATCTGCGCTAGACATACATAATTTAGCAGTGTAAGATTAGAGGTAAGACACCTACCATCAACTCTTGGGTTACTCTTTTACCAACGAATAATGAGATTCAACGTCACATTATAATGCCTCTAAGGCTGAAAGGGCAAGCATGTTTGGTGCGACAGAGATTTGAACCCGCGATCCTCGGATTACGAGTCAAACGCCTTAACCCACCTGGCAATGCCGGGCCTCTAAACAGAAATTTTCCAAAGTTTAGTTTTAAGAGACAGACTTCTAACACTATGAAGAAAACGTTTACTCAGAAATTTTATGTTTACATAATTGTATTAAGTTATACGACTGAATGTTACTGGGCACCACTATTTTCATATTAAGATACCATTGAAATTTCAAATGCATTTTAACATGTCTACTTGGTGATTCTAATACATAGTGGGGAATTAATCAGTAGTTTGTTTTAGATTATCTTATAATAATAATAATTTTATACAAATCTTTCTTTACTGTTGGACGCTCAACTCCAAGTCTAAAGATCACGGGATCGACACCCGGTCACACCAAACATGCTCGTTCTTTCAGTGATAGCGTTATAAAGTGACAGTCAATCCCTGTATTTCTTTGTAAAGAGTATCCCAAATGTTGGCCTTGGGCGGTCGTAACTAGTTGCCTTTTCTCTGGTCTTACACTGCTAAATTAGGGACGGCTGGCGCATATAGTTATCGTGCAGCTTTCCTTTAAATTGAAAAACAAAGAAACAAACTTTACTAGTAGTGTATTATGGGTTTCTCGTAAGAAGAAAAATTGTGATACGAGTTAGGGATTTCAATATAACTTCAATCCCTTTACACGGGTTTAAGATGGGCTCAAACATTCAGACAAATAGTATTGAATGACTGTGTTTCCTCAAGTATATGATTTGAAAATTAGGAACACCAAGCGTTGGAAGCCATCTCGTAGCTTTCCGCGAAATTAAATAACAAACAAACATATCGGTATTTCTACCACACACCTGTGTGCTTCACGTCATCACGAAGAAGAACTGAAGATCTTCAATTATAAAACGCTATGTGTATGAAAACAGCTTTCCGCTTGTACAGCGGTAAGTCTACGGATTTACAATCAGGGGTTCAATTCACCTCGGTGGGCTCAGCAAATAGTTCGATGTGGCTATTTGTTAGAAGAAAATATACACACATACTCTCAAATCGTTAGTTCAATAAATTCTGCACACAAAATTTTGTTTTTTCAAATAACAGAAAAGTAATTTGTCAAAATAAAAACAAATGTTTTAATGTAAGATAAAAATAATATTTGATCATGAAAACGTTAGCGGTTCTAAATAAAAGAATTGTTATCAAGTGAGCGAATGTTTGTTACCGAAATGTTACTATTATTCATATATGAAATTTACACTGAGCGTTTGGTAAAGAAAACTTTTTAAAAATTCCTGTCAATATTTTTGTGCTTTAGAGAAAACTTACCAGACAGTGGGCAGGATTCATTACATATAAACATATTAAGTACCATAATGAGTGAAGAAACTAATTATAAAGTTTGAAACGGTAAGTGAATAGCAGTTGGTCAGAGAGGGTTTGTTTGATTTCTGTTATATATCCTTACAGCTTTGGTGAGTCGAAGTTAATATAATTAAGTGTTTCATGCTGAGTTGTATAATAAGTTAAATATCTTGAAGAAAATGGTGAGATATTTGACTCAGTGGGAAGGTTGCTCGTCATCACCACCCACCGCCAAGTCTTGAGCTACTCTTTTACGAACGAATACTGGGTTTGACCTTCAAATACTAACGCCCCCTTAGCTGAAAGAGTGAGAATGTTAGGTGCGACGGGAATACGAACCCGCGACCCTTACACTACGAGTTGAATGCATTAACCTTCCTGTCCATTCCGGGCGCTGTTTAGTATTAAAATGCATTATATATGCAAGAAATATCGTATTTGTATCTCACAACAACTGATACGTGTATTAACGTTTTAAAACGTTATTCTGTACTTATCAATAAAAGTGTTAATATCCATACCAGCCGTTCTGAGATACATTTTTATTTTAATTGGATTTCTCGTCATGAATAAATATCGTATTTATTGAATTAAAAGTTTAAATATGTTAAATCAAGATTATTGTTGGGCTGAAAGAATTATACACATTACTATTATTGTTAACTTACATTTGAAGATTTTTTTCTGCTTAACGAAATCGATAGAGTAAGTAAACTAATTTTAAATACGAATCTCTGTCTTGAGATCCAACTGAAGTGGTTCCGAAGGCTACGCTCCCCTCGGTTTCAAAATGTACAATTACAAGATTGGCTTGGTGGACAGCACTCATTACGATATGTCTTATTGCTTTGTGGTAAGTTACATGTTATCTTCAATTTCATTATAATTAAAGTATGTGGAAAACAGGGAGTAATCATTTGAAGATATTGATTTCTGTACTCACACTGCTGTTAGAAACATATGCTTTCACGTGAGGTACTATATTCATTTATGTGCCTGCTTACGACACACTATGTTGATAAATCTAATTTCAAGCAAGGTATTAATTTGAGATCTCCACCTTTATATAACGTATTATTTTGGTTCATGTGGCTTCATGTGAAGTACTACGTTCCATGGGTCGAAACATTACAACTGAATACACTTGTCTAAAGAATCCACTCAATTATTTGTTGGTTAAGCATGAAACACATTTATAGTTATATCTGTAACCCATTATCCATAGCTTATTTAATAATAATATGTATTTTAATGGTCTTGAAACACGTGATTCTTATTTATTGTGCAACGTTCTTTCTTCTTTCTACAACTGGAAAGAAAAAACTCGGAAAGAACGGAATGTTTTGAAAAACCGTATCAAACACAAACAGTCTGGTGTTGAAAAGATAACTACTTATGAATTGGATATATTGGAGGCTATGCCACTGATCACTGAATGTGAGAAGAAGGTCCCTACAAAGAACGTTAAGAAGACAAAAACTAATATACTAAGAAAGCAAAAAGTGACCATACGAACAACCCTGGAGATGATATATGAAAATGACCTAGAAGAAAGGAATACATTGGTTCGAAATTAAATTAAGTTCTTATTCATCTTACGTTCTAATTAATATTTGGTACAAGTAAATTCACTTTTTTACAGTTAAAAAACATTCCATTTTAATGTATGTACACTACGTCAAACTACGTGTACAATATCAAACAGATGTTGCATGTTTAAAATCAATGTTGTTAATATCTTGAATTATTCACAACTACTGAGAAAAATGCGTTCAAAGAATCTTTAATGTTCAGAGTCGTTTGAATACATGCGATTTTTTTTCCAAAATAGACCTACCTGCAAGCGTTAGATGCTATTGAGGTCTGATAAGTCTGATTATCTTTTCTAATGTCCATAGCATTAATAACATGTGGAAAACATAAAGATCAGAATGCCCTTTCGTGATTTTTCATTCACATACATACTACTACTACTGATATTGAATTATTGAATATTTTAAAGCACCATAAAGTGCGTGATTTACTCCCAAAGTTGCAGAAAAAATAAGACAGTTTGAATACCATTTCTCTCTGTAACATAAAGTAAATAACCAGTCATTTGGAGTTCAGATCACATAACTTTTCATGTTTAATTTATATAACAATAAATTGAGTAGAACACTTGACATTTAATTATAACCTCACTTTCATCTTATCTAGTAGTTCTTAAGTAGTACCACCGACTACTATGACCAATAGAAAGACTATTTTACCGGGTACGTAATTCTGACAATTGTTTGTAAATATGTGATCAATAAGACGTTTCTCTGGAAAGGAATGGGATTTTTCAACCCACATATATTTCTTGATTGATCATGTTAAAATGGTTTCAAAATACAGACGAAGTTTCCTCTTCTGTTACCATTACGAACAAAAATAAATAAGATAATAGATGTTTTTTAAGAACGACTTCACTGACGCAATTTAATGAACGTATAATTTTGTGTATGTTTTCCTTCTATCTAATACAAAGTCGATTTTCGTCTATAAGTGATTTTGAGAATTCCATTACTATTTGACTTTCCTTCAAGCCTTCTTATGGGTCATGTCTGATTCTTTTATATATTATTAATAATATATAAATTATTAAATCAGTATTATTAATGATTCTAAAAAAACTATGGTAACAATTATTTGGTGCTTTTTAGAAAACTAATCTTATCATCCGTTACACAGATATCTGTGTGTTCAACTTGTTTTATACGTTTTTACAGCAGTTTCTTAACTTCACATATGTGATCAAGATACAAAAAAAAAAAGGATTGGTACAGTTTTCCATGTTGATGATAGCCTCCAGCAGGGAAACTGTTGGTGTGACTTCTAAAATTAACAATTTTTTTTCAGTTTAAAAATACCTCTTTGGTTATCCTACACGTTTTTAAGGTGCTTCTGTTTCTATTTCTTCTTTGTGAATATACACTATACTTAAAGCAAACGTGCCTCTATACAAATTGAATATAAATATCTTCAAAGTAATGTTAAAAATTCCAGTATTCTTCAGTCATCTGAGAGACTTGAACCACAAGAATGAAAGGATCAGTGCAAAATAAAACACCAGTTTTTACAAATCAAATTATTGTTAATTTTTTAATTCAAAACCCATTTTACCACTGAAGTTCTTTTGCCACATTTAGTCCAATTCAGACATTAAACCTCAGGACGTGTGAAACCATTTTCAAAGGAATATGGCCAAAGAATATCTTCGCTTGAAGATTAGCCGAAAAGTTTTTTGCTTCACCATCTCAATCATTTAATTTCCATGTTATAAATATATTTTACGATGCATAAAGAAAAAAGTATTTTCCGTTTTTACAGTCAAGCTTCACTTAAAATTGAAGATAACGTAGACCTGAAACAAAATTTTCGCACACCAGTAGCCAAAGATCGACCTAAAGTGGGGTGTATAGGTAAAATATTGTGTTTCTTTACGTTTACAAATTTTAAGTGAAAACTTTGCGTTCCTGAGGTTGATCCGTCAGAGAGTATCTTGTGTTTGTTTAACCTCGTTAACAGTTAAACCTTATAACATAAAAGCCAGTAATTCCATAACAGTGTTTGTGTGTTTTTTCGTATAGCAAAGCCACAAAGGGCTATCTGCTCAGCCCACCGAGGGGAATCGAACCCCTGATTTTAGCGTTGTAAATCCGGAGATATACCGCTGTACTAGCGGGGGGCAATTTCATAACACAAACTAACGGATGCACATTAGCTTAGACACGAATATCGCAAACATATGGTTAAATTGATAAAATATTTGTTATCAAATTTTTAGCGGCAATAAAAGTATATTTCAAATACTTTTCAAACAATAAAAAACACATAATTTTTTTTTCTTTGTATGTACATCTAGCTTGGTTGTTTGTAAAAGTAAGACATTAATATAAAATTCTAAAGTTATAAGTGATACTATTGTGATCATATTCATAATCTTACGTATACATAAGCAATATAAATTATTTTTTTAATCAACACACATGGTGGGTGAAATATCAAAGGAAAACTTAATGGCTGTAATACATTTAAAAGCGAGATGGGTGATTTCGATTTAGGTGGTCTTGCTGTAAAATTAATATAGTGCAATCAATGAAAATAAGGCCTAAAATCAAAAACTTTGAAATAATCTGTAATATCACGTTTGTAATGGTCATCACTATATTAACGTTTGTTTATTCATGCGTCTCACAATTGTACGTCAGTCAACACTAATTCGCTGCAATCTTTCCTTCGTATTCTCTCGCTACCAGTCACTACTTCATTGAGAGGAGTGTATTAAGTAATTGGTTCTTCTCCTACGGGCTTCTATTGTACAAACTAATATAATAGTGGAACTACATTCAATTTCGTGGACTACTTCAAAACCTGAAGCAAGCAGTATACTAACGTAAATATAGATTAATTGACCTAAAATAGCCATAGATAATTATTACTCTCTGCACTGTACGCTTTATATGTAGCTTTGCTTTCTATTTCTAAGTGAAATAACACTGTTACTATGGGCACAGAGTATACTTATCTGAGTGATGTCGTGAACTGATGTAACATTGTCAGGTGAAAAAACTTTCTATAAGAATAGTGATATTAAATTTAATTGTTTTCTCCTGAACTGGGAAATTATAACATGTTTGTATTACGCGGTACCAAATTAAGTAAATTAACCGTAATAAACAACAAAGAAAACTTTCTTAAGATTCAGCGTGAAATTTAGGTACAATCAAACATAATATATACAAAGTTTCTCTTTGCAACTTCTTTCTTAAACCAGTCTTAGTAGGTAATGTATGATATTAATCAAAATAAGGCCGATAATAAACATATTATAATACACTAGTATTTGCGATGAAGAACCCGTATAGTTACGGATACGTTTATTTTTCGCATTTCATAAGCCATAATCTTATTTTTTATTTGTGTGTGTGGGGAAATTCTCCAAGTGTTCAAAGGCCTTAAATATACACCACATGTTATATTATATACGTAAATTCATATAAATACACACACAGTGGTACCTCGGTCCTCGAACGACTCCCTTCTCGAAGAATTCAGTTTTCAAACATATTATTTGAAAAAAAAAATGTCTCGGTTGTCGAACATAAACTCGGTTCTCGAACCAAGCTTGGCGTGGGCCGAAAATGGTCGAAGGGTCGTTCGGGTCATCAGACGGGTTATTTCGGGGGTTCGGGCTGAAATCTGCTGTGAACGTTATCGTTTTTACTTCTTTCGAAATATTCTGATTAAATAAGCCATCATGGGGTCAAAGAAGGATAATGAAAGCAGCAAACCAAAAAGAAAAGTTGTTAGAGCCACAATAGAGGTGAAAAAAAATCTCATAGCGAAGTATGAGAGTGGTGTTCGCGTGTTTAACCTTGCTACACAGTTTGGTATGGTGAAGTCTACAGTCTGCACCATACTGAAAAAATAAAGAGGTCGTCAAAGGAGCTGATATTGCAAAAGGAGTGTCAGTGATTACGAAACAAAGATAACAAACAATGGAAGAGGTAGAAAAACTGTTGATGAGTTGGGTAAACGAAAAACAGTTATCTGGTAATAACATTTCTGAGACCATCATTTGTGAGAAAGCAAAGAAGTTACATGCTGACCTCCTGAAAAACACCGCTGGAACGAGTACTGATACAAGCGATGCCTTTAAGGCTAGTTGGGGATGGTTTGAAAAAGTTAGGAAGAGAAGTGGCATACACAGTGTGATGAGACATGGGGAGGGTGCCAGGCAGAAACAAACCTTATTAGACAAGTTTTTAGTGAGAAATAGGTCAAGTGAGTCTCAAGCAGGTTGTAGCGGTGCAAAGCGACAGAAAAGAGAAAGAACCCCAGAAGTAGAGTTACCTGACGTTTTTATGGAAGGTGACACCCCTTCCAAACAATAATAACCCTCTTACTCTCCACGTTCCTTACCACCTTTCACTTATGCCATCAGCTCAAAACTAACTGCTCAAGTTTCGAGTCATTGCTGAAACGTTTGCTTCCGGGAAATTTTAACTGAAAGAAAATGTATTTTTTTTTAAAAACACGTGGAGCTTTGGTTCCGAAGCACAATAATAGATTTATCCATGGATGGTGGATCCGGAGGGGACAGGTGCCCCTTTTTTCTTTCCAAAGTAGTAAAGTTTTCTTTTCCAAAGGCAAAAACTATAGCATAAAAAGTATAGTGAAGTTTGTGACAACAGTGTGTAGAGTCTTAAAATACAAGTTGGGTTGAATTTAATAAGGTTTTTACCGGCTCGATTATTTTTTATTGGGATAATTGACAAATTGGACATCAGTTTGTATTTATTGAAAATGGTGAAGCTGGTGGGTTTTAAATTATCGAAATATAGAATTGTTTGTTTATAAGTTTTCTTCTGTAGAAAGACTTGGGGTGACTATTTTCCCACAAGTAGCTGAAGAGAGTAAAAGGCATTTGAAACTGAGATACTGTGTGTTCAAGCACTCAACTCCTGCCCCTTAGCTGATTCTCCATAGTTGCTGACTAATTTGATATCTGCGTTTGGATCATGTCTGATATATAGAATATCCTCAATGTTTTTGGGAGCTGTTACAACTTGATGGTAATGCAAAAATCTGGTAATGAGTAACATTTTTAGTTTTTTTAAGTTTGATTTTAAGGTTTTGGTTTTAATTTGTGTATGTATGTGTATATATATATTGTCACTGTCAAGCTTTTAAGAGTTTTATCTATTTCAAGGGCTTAACATGTCCTTGTGATTAGGATGCTCCTCTCGCAATCTGGGGGAGGGGTCACAGGTCGGAATTCCATCACAAAAAATGCTGTCCTTTTCTGTCGTAGGCTATCGTTTATAATTCGGGACAACTAACGCAGGTATCTCAGGTATAATTTTGTTTTATTATTTAAGAAAAAAAAATATTTCATGAAAAATTTAGTGATTATATCATTCAAAACTTCGCCTCTGTTTGGTTTGCCGACTTGATCACAAAGTTGAACAATGATAATTAGTTAAGTGTGGATATCACTAGGGTTTCAGATGGGTGTGACTGTTTTTACACGCAATTATCCGTTTTTCGAAACGCGCGAAGGACAAACAATCTAGATGTGAACTAAACATACTACCTCAGGGTATTCAAACATACACGGTACACGACGACTTCTTATATACCTGATGCTAATGTAATAGGCGGTTTTTATTGTTTCAGACTGAACATACACTAGACAGGAGTTCAGTCTGTTACCACACTACAGAGTCTAATGGGTTATTGTTGTGTTAGAATAAGTAGGCTAATAAATAACGAAACAAACGGCATTCTTGGCCTCAATGTGACCAAATTTGATAAGTGTAACCTGTAAGAAAACTATGCTTTCCTTTGTAAATGTGAATAGGGGCTTTGAAGCAATAGAATTGATATGTGTAATCGACGTTGCCATGGTGGCTATTCGTTACACATTGTATTTTCATATTATCGTATAAACACACATTATAGATGTGATAACTGTTTTGGAACTACACGTAACAGTGGCTTACCTTTTCTTCTCAACTTCTCATATCTTGAAGAATCTACATTATCTATGTCAAGGTCTCTTCGTGTGGTTGGATGGTAACAGTAACATCGTCGTGAAGTTAACGAGTCCATTAAAGCTACGTGTGGTTAATTGGGCTTTAATTTCAAATTATGTTTTTAATTGGTTACTTCATATTTTGCGGTAATGTTGGAAATATTTATATTTTAAATAACTCGAAACAGTTTTCTCTTTTGGACCAGTTTAATAATGTGATGTTCCCTCATTACAGATGCTATTTCGAAAGCAACATCACGTTTCGACAGTTCGAACTTTGGACATCTGTGTCATCAGACTACAATTTTTTTTTAGCGTACAATTATTGTTTCTCATCCCTGAGTTCAAGATTAGTGAAAGTGGTTGAATAAATGCAAACATTTTACTGTTTCGTAACACAGAAACAATCGATATCCAAAACTTTTGAAATATTGGATGCATCCCTCAATGATCTTTAAATCTCCCCCGCGAAAGATTTAAGCACTCAACTCAGTTGGTGAGACACTCGCTTTGCTCGAAAGAACTCAAATATATATTTTTAAAACTTTATTACCATGTTAAAAAATTGTTTCCCAAGTAATAGTTATTTCATGCCCTTGAGACAAGGGCTTGAGGACTAGTACCTTTGTAAGAGGGAGAAAGAATGTAGTAACTTGATTTGTTAAGATGTGTATTAACAGCAGTAATTAATGGGTCACTAGATAACTAGAAGACAAACCTAATAAATAATGTGTTAATCTTATGAATGGGACAGTGACTTGTTATAAAAACATAATGGTTCCTTGAGAAACACGTGTTGAGTCATTTTGAAAGATGTCCTAATTATGTGATTCAGAATCATACAAATTGAAAACATACTTTGTTTCTTTCACATTAATGCCCTTGTGGACTGTGCAATACTAGAAAACGGATTTCAATTCAAATGGTGAGAAGAACACAAAGAGCCCTTTGTGTAGCTTTGTGTTTAATTGCAAACAAATAAATCTTACTTGAGGACGGATACTATTTTCATGAATTAAGCTATTTCTTTCTGTTATTTTTATGCAATATTTCCATCTCGCTGTCTTCAAAGCAGGTCATCTCAGACATTGTTTAAAATTAATGACTTTGATTCTTGTTCTATGGTAATCTAATAAAAGCAAACACGAACAACAGTAATTTATTACAATATTTTTCTCTACAAAAAGAAAATAACAATCGAGTAACCAAACGATCAGGAAAATTTCTAAATATGAAGAGAAGGAGTATTCATAATAATCAAAAGTCAGAGAAATTTCCAAACATGGAGGTGTATGGTAACAACCAAAGAGATTTCCAGAAATGAAGGGAGGAATTATTCAATAATAACTAGAGAAGCGCAGACATTTCCAAACATAGAGGTACAGGGTATTCTGTAATGACAAAACAGCCAGGCGTATTTTCAAGTATAGAAAGAAGAATTATTCAGTTATAACATAACAGACAAGGACATTTCAAACACGGAGGAAGAGATTATTTAAGAAATAATTTCCTTGATTTACTAAAAATAAAGCAAATGTGAATTAATTCTGAAAACATAAAGATTCATTATAAATGAGACGATAACTCACAATAAAAAAATGTGTTGTCTTGCTATGAAAGAAAGAAGACTTTTCGGAAGACTCATTAAGAGAGACAATGCCTTATTATAAAACTCATGTTAAAGTATTATAAGAGATGTGTTAATTGTTATCGTCCAATAGAGATATCATGCTCAAGAAGTTCTGATGAACAAAACAATTTACTGAAATTTGACAAACATGCAAAGAAAATTTGAAAACAAGCATGTGTTTGTTTGGAATTAAGCACAAAATTATACAACTAACTATTTGTGTTTTGCCCACCACGGGTATCGGAACCACATGCTAGTGGTGTGAGTCCACAGGCATACCATTGTACCGTTGGGGGGTCACAACAAGCAAGTAAACAAAATTATTAATTCAAAATAGGCTTCTTCTTAAATTTCTGGTCCTTTGCATTGATATGATTAACTATTGCCAGATGTAAAAGATTACGGGCTCTTGTTGATTCTGTTGTTGTTATTGTTTTAAATTAAGCATAAAGCTACAAAATGAGCTATCTGGGTTCTGCCCACCACTGGTATTGAAACTCGGTTTTAGCGTTTTAGTCCGCATACATATAGCTGAGCCACTGATGGGGGTATTGATTCTACAATCTCCATGAATTCCTTGTATTCTGCGTTTAGTTGTGGGAATGCTTTGACGCTTTGAGTCAATCTGATGTTGAAATTACCCAAAGACATTATCCTTCCATCTGAATGGCCTTCTTACAGGTTCCATCCTCTTATAAGACTTTAAATACTAAATGTTCTCACGACCCCATCCCTTAGAAATGTTACGTTTCTGAGTGCAATTCCGACAAGTTTCATTTTTATGCAAAGCATTAATTACCTATGTTTCTTTTCCCCATTAGTTTAGTTACGTAAACAGAAACAAGTGTTGTTTATTTCAAACTAATGTTTAAACATATGTTTTATATTTGAATTTAGCAAAAAATACTTGAATGATATTTGCGCTCGCTGTCCCTAATTTTGAACTCATAGATTAGAAGGAAGGCTGTTAGTCAGCCACGACTACTCTTTTACCAACCAAGAGTGGATTTGGCCATAACATTATAATTTACCCATGGCTGAAAGGCCAAGGTTGTTTGATGACGGGATTCAAATCTTTAGGCCGCAGATTGCGAGTCAAGTGCCCAAACCTTCGCACTATTCCAGACTTTGTATAAAGGAAATAAATAATTTTCTCCACCCAGTCCATACCCATTAGTCCCTAATGGTGAAATGGAATTACGTCACGATAACAGCCATAAAGTTAGTAACTGTTTTGTTGCAAGTATAAAACAAAGACATCCATCAAGAGAGACTCTGTTTAATTTTATGTTAACACAAAAACTCTACCGAACTTAAAAGCTCAGCAAAGCTGCGAATAAAAAGAATGTACAGATGCAACTTAGACATCTTCGAACTAACTTCTATCCTAATACGAGAAGTAACACAATACACTTGCGCAATTACTCCAGATTCATCTGTCGGTAAGTATACTGGCTTACAATGCTAAAATCCGAGGTTCAATTCCTCTTAGTGGAAAGAGTGCACATAACTCATTATGTTCCTCTGCACGACAACAACTCCACTATCTTCGTGACTCACGGTAATAATAATACTTCTTCCTACTTAATTATTTTCATTTCGACTCCCACAAAGAGTCGATTGATTAATTCCACCCACGTAGATTTTGTATGTGAATACGGGTTTTGAATGATTCAACCCATTACAAATAGTTATAAACACAATTTTAAAATAATCATCACACTCACCACTGGAATCATTTGTCATGCTTGACAAATAGTATTTTGATCAATCAATACACCTCTTTACAAATATATCATATATATCCACAAAGCTATAAACCGTGACTATCTTTACTCATGTAACGTTGATCGTTTCAATATATTTGGTCAATTATCAACATAATGCAGAGGAATATTAGTGTTTAGTAGTTAAAAACACTAAGAACATCACACCAGATGTGAAGTAACAACACGCCAGCTTACTCTATGTTTCAGTCAAAGTAGTTTACCACATCTACTTATTCTCTGTTTCAGTTAGAGCTGTTTAAAAGGTCAGCTTGCTCTGTGTCACAGTTATAGATGTTTACTACGTCAGCTTACTCTAGGTCTTCGTCATAGCTGTCTACCACGTCAACATATTCTCTGTTTCAGTTACAGCTGTTTACTACGTTAGCTTACTCTATGTGTCAGTTATAGCTGTTTCTCACGTCAACTTACTCTATGTTTCAGTTATAGCTGTTTCTCACGTCAACTTACTCTGTGGTTCAGTTTTTGCTGTTTACTGCGTCAGTTTGTTTCAGTCATAGCTCTCTATTACATCAACTTATTCTATGTTTCAGTTATAGCTGTTTAAACGTCTGCTAACTCTGTATTTCAGTCATACCTCTTTAGTATCAGCTTACTGAACGTTTCAGTTATAGCTGTTTCTTACGTCAACTTACTCTATATTTCAGTTATAGCTGTTTCTTACGTCAACTTACTCTATATTTCACTAACAGCTGTTTACCATGTCAGCTTACTCTATGTGTCAGTTACAGCTGTTTACTACGTTAGCTTACTCTATGTTTCAGTTATAGCTGTTTCTCACGTCAACTTACTCTGTTTCAACTTACTTTGTGTTTCAGTCATAAATGTCTACCACGCCAGCTTACTCTATGTTTTAGTTACAGCTGTTTACTACGTTAGCTTACTCTATGTTTCAGTTATAGCTGTTTCTCACGTCAACTTACTCTGTTTCAGCTTACTTTGTGTTTCAGTCATAAATGTCTACCACGCCAGCTTACTCTATGTTTCAGTTACAGCTGTTTCAGTCATAGCTCTCTACCACATCAACTTACTCTATGTTTCAGTTATAGCTGTTTACTATGTTAGCTTACTCTATGTTTCAGTTATAGCTGTTTCTCACGTCAACTTATTCAATGTTTCAGTTATAGCTGTTTCTCACGTCAACTTACTCTATGTTTCAGTTATAGCTGTTTCTCACGTCAACTTACTCTATGTTTCAGTTATAGCTGTTTCTCACGTCAACTTACTCTATGTTTCAGTTATAGCTGTTTCTCACGTCAACTTACTCTATGTAAAAATTCATCACCTGTGGTGGGCAGATCGCAACTAGCTCATTGTGTAGAATAGCAAATATAGGTTGATACATGAGATAGGCACTTAGAAGAACATATTTAAACAACTACAGTATTAAACCAATAATAATAATGATAATATACAACTTTATTTCATAAAATTAGAAAATTCATTTACAAAATTTTGTCTGGATGTTTTTTTTCAACTGCTTACCAATTTTGTGGAAACAATACTAAAATTATTTCAACTTTCCTACTTTGAAGTAAGTTTGTCAAAAATATTTCTATGGCTTAATTTTCTGTTTTCTTGAAATAAAAGATATTCCATATTATTAACTTTTCTATTTTAAACTTGTTTTCTTAAGAAAGTCTTATAAGCAACATGGCATAAATAAAATATATAATTTTCGAAAATCAACTTGTATATTACTGGTAAGTGCGTTTTGTTTTTTAAGAATGATTACCATTTCATTCTCCAATATGTTGCATTTGTCATTATAAACTGAAATTGTTTATAACCAAATCCAGGACTTTAGAAATAGGTAAACTTCATCGGTATTGAGTTTTAACAACGAAGCCTGATAGATGAGACTCATTGTCGCTTAACTTGGTCAAGCAGCTACCCAGTAATGATATTATTTTTTTACTTCATTATTTTAATGCCCTCTAGTGGAGTAAGTTTATGAAAGAGATACAATTCTAGAAATTTTCTGATGTGACAAGCTAATGTTTGCTAAAATATTCATTTTTGTCCACACTAAATAATGGAATAATTTTAATACCTGTGTATATTAATGATTTTATACCTTTACTAAAAAACACAAACAAAAAACACTCAAATAAAGTCAGTGGATTTATCTATAGAATACACTTAAATTTTTAATATTGTATTTAATGTTTAATCTGGTGTGATATGTTAATATCATTAGTGAGTTTTATTATGTTTAAAACAAAAATAAATCACACTAAATCATGGATGATTATATTATTACTTACATATAAAGATATGAGAGAAGAAGCTACAATGTTTGTTTGTTTGTCTGTTTTTTATGAATATTTGCACAAAGCTACAAAAGGGCTAATTGCTCGTCCAAAATAAAAACACATCTGTGTGAGTAAAACTACATCATCAAACATGCCATTAGTTATACGTGTTGAAATAAAAGGAATACATTTTCTTTGCAGAGGATTCTTGATCAGAATTGGTATCTTGAACAAGAAGTCGAAAGTTTTAAAACTGTGCTTGAATTCAAGGTTGGAGACGTACATCGCCTTCGTAAAGAAAACCTGGAAATGCAGGAAGAGGTTATTTTTACTTTTTTATTGTTTTTTGTTGCAATATTTATTTAGGGTTTAAGTATCTCAAAAAAAAAGAAATATAGACAGCTATATTACATTATTGTATTGTTTTAAGTGACACAGTTTCACATGGTCAGGATCAAATAGTGATCTAGACTTATTATAATAATATTATAAACATAGCTAAGCAAGATAGTTATTCATTACAATCAAATGGCTATGTAGATTTATTACCTATTTAAGTATAGTCAAATAAAACAACATATTGTTAGCATCAGTGAGCCGTATAGACTTGTTATATTATTCGAGACTATATATATGTTGTTAAACACACTATCACATTGTTTGGATCAAAGAGCCATCTTTTAGAATTGTTACATTATTATAGAATATGTAACAAATTTATTTGTATATATTTCAAATTAAAGTTTGTTTTTTTATTAAATCACTAGTTGAATGAGTTACCATCAGCAAGAAAAGAAATTCAGAAGTTAAAGGCCAGAAACGAAGATTTACAAGCGATGTTGGACGAGAAAGTTCGAACTGAGAGGTAAAGGAGTTCCAGCAACTAGACTACTGCTAAGTCCAAAGTGAACTAAATCATTTGAAGTTGTGATCAAATACGATTACCAGTTTACAGGTTAACTGTAAACGTATGACCAAACAGCAAACACCACAATCATAATTAAGGAGTGTCTTCTCATTCTCCTGATTTAATTCCAAGTTCATTTGCATTGATATCGTTATTGCTTGTACAGTTATTGTTAAAAATTAAATTAAAACAACAATTATTTGTAAGAACCTTTTGAGATTTTAATTTGATATTACGTTTTATTGCTTTCTCCTTGACACAAAAGCTGGTGCCAACTGTTGTTATTCATTTACTGTAACTCTGTAGTGAACTACATTTTCCTTGACACAAGTGAATTAATCATAACTATGTGTATTTGTTTCAATTATAATCCATTAAGAATATATCCAGTTTAGATTAAGTTACTTTTGTATCTAATTGTTTAACATAATGAGGGAAACAGCAGTGTTAACGTCTGTGATATGATTTATTTTATCCTCATTTCATCCAACATAATGTCATAATGAGGCTTAAGATATCCCATGAGAGTGTCATTGATTTAGTCTATTATGGGTTTAACTTTTGTTTTTTTAGAACAATGAGTGTTTTTATTTAGCTAATTGTCTTAAGTAATCTATGAATTACTTTTAGTTTCAATGAAATAATTCGATAATTTTAATTTACTTTTTCAGTATCTCTCTTAGACTATAGTTTAACCATGTTCTTCTATAATTTGACAATACTGAAAGTAAAATATAGAAATCTTAAAAGTAAAATATTTATTAAACATAAAATCACAAATTAATTCTAAAATAAAACAACAGCAACTTTTACTGTAGACAGGTTCTGAGATCAATTATTACGACAGCTCAGCAGATAGTGACATTTTAATGATTACAACAGACAGTGTAAAATTAATGATTACAACAGAGTGCCATTTCAATGATTACTCTCGTGACTTCTGTAAAATTACTGTTAACTATATTTATGACTTAATCACTTAAGTTGTTCATGAGTAAACATAAGATCGTAAACTTGACTTATTAGTTGTTAATAGTACAGACTCAAATTACTATATTTCATCTCATCTTGTCAAAGACTGTCTAATCTGATAAAAGAACTAATCATAATTTAATCGAGTATAACACAGTTCAAAACGTGTTTTGTAAAAGTGTGTATAGAAATAGAACACTTATTCCACCAATGACTTTGATTATAAACATGTTACTATGAACTATGTAAACATGACAGCTCATTATTAGAATCAAACAACTATCTAGAGTTGTTATGTTGTTACAGAGTATGTAAACACCACATCTTTAAGGATCAAATTTTGTAATGCATGCATGTGGAGGTTATTTGTTTTTAATAAAACTATATCTGCAGAAACATGAAACGATTTTAACACAGCCACCAATATAAAACAGGTTTTGCTCTGAAACTATACATTATACATTAAGATATGATATTTGTCCCATCACTGAAAATTCCTTAATTTAAGCATTAGCTCAAAACTGGGAATTTTCAGCTGTCTGACATACCATAAATAGTTCTATACTAAAATAATTTGTACCTGGTTTATAATCCATCAGTTGTCAGATATTATTTCTGACAATATATGTCATGAAAATAAGAATAAAGTAAGATTAACTTGTACAAAGAACAAACTAGATCTGTTTTGCTTTGTTCAAGAAAATCGTTAGATAGTAACTGTTGTATGACTAAGTTTGACTTTCATATTTCAACTTGCAGACAGTTAAGAAGTGAAAGTTTACAGCTGAAGGAAGAGTTTCAGAAAGAAGTTAAGTCAAAGTCTCAATTGTCGATGGAAAATGAAGAACTCCAGTGGAGACTAAAGCAAGCAATGGAGGTAAATCATTTGCTGTCAATAG
This sequence comes from Tachypleus tridentatus, assembly GCF_004210375.1. Lineage (NCBI taxonomy): Eukaryota > Metazoa > Arthropoda > Merostomata > Xiphosura > Limulidae > Tachypleus > Tachypleus tridentatus. The sequence goes on along the minus strand of NW_027467782.1, from coordinate 13,929,918 downwards.
TGTCTGATTGTATGTATTGTTTCATTACACCACAGTGGGGACAATTGCTTTCTTGTGAACAATATCTGGTTGTACATTTTCTTTATAAGATAAGTACATAAATGAAAAAAATTTAGCCCCTTAAACAAATACCCAGTACCAGGTGTGGTGGTTTCGTATAGCAAAGCCACAAGGGCGATCTGCTCAGCCCACTGAGGGGAATCGAACCCCTGATTTTAGCGTTGTAAATCCGAAGACATACCGCTGTACCAGCGGGGGGCAACCCAAGTACTTCGACTCGAATGTGGTGGTTCATTAATGTAGAATGCTAGGGCGTTTATTGTTTTTTAAGTACTAGCAGAAGTAAAACACAAATTGTGTTTGAGGGGGAGGGAACGTCCACTACCTAGTTCAACCTCATATGTGTAGTATAAAAGAGAAAAGGAACAGTTGCATCTTTACATTCTTTCACTGTTTGCACAGAAAGGGTGGTTATTGAGAGAAAATTTGAATGAATATTTAGAACATTCAAAAACCTTTAATATTCATTTATGATTTTTAAGTATATAAAACATTATAAATATTTGATCTTTATGAAAACTTTGAAATCTTTATCTAGAGTCATCGGAAATCCTAGAGGAAGAGCAGCTCGTCTGATATTACCACCCATCGCGAACTCTTGGACTACTCTTTTAACAAAACATTGAGAGATTGACGGTCACATTATAACGAGTCCACGGCTGAAAGGGCGAGCATGTTTTGGTGTGACGGGAATTCGAACCTGTGACCCTCGGATTACGAGTTGAGTGCCTTAATCACCCGGTGATTCCAGGCCAGGAAGATTAGAAAGAAGGCATCAATTATACCATATTCACCCTCCGCCGAATCATAGACTAATCGTATAATGAAATTTGACAGTCACTCTTATGACCCCTAAGGCTTTTTCCGTAGAGTGTTTTATTCTACTGAGTAGTCAGTTAGGCCTACTGACTAGATATATGTGATATACTTGGTTACATAGTGTGACTGAGCATCTCTTAGGTCTCCACATGAAGTCTAAAGAACTACTAAGATAAAAATGTATATTCACAGAAACAAACAATAATACAATCACAAAATAAAACATAAAAACAAGGGCAACTGGGTGCGTCTAACATGCACGATTATTGTTAAACTTTGATTGAATTCTCATTAGTTACGTGTTTCCTCTACTCTGTAAATTGTACTGTCACTAAAAATGAAAACAAACAAATGCCCATCTTCTTAAAAGTTAAAACATAAATGTTATTCAATGAAGATTAGTAAAACCATTATAAATCACAAATGCAGCACTATTAACTTCAGCAAAGCAATGTTAAGTAATTTATAATTAAAGCACAAGTCAACTCTTCCAAAATTCTTTAATAAAACCTTTTTAAAGGTGAACGTTACTTCCCTAGAAAATAATAATGGTTCGACCAAAGTTAAGTGAAAATCACGTTAAGTTAAATACTACTGTGGCTGAAGGCTTAGATTAACTTACAACTTTAGGAAATGTAAGAAACTAAACAATTATGAAAAGTCCCTAATTCTAATAAATTCTTTCTTTTATTTTACAAGGACAAACTTGACTTTATACTTGAGAACATATTGGTATTAAAAAACAAGCTCAGATCTGCTCAGTAGAAAACACATGATACTTGTTGTACTGCACCACAAAATGTGGAGCATGACAAATGTTTAGTGTTTTTGATGAACCAAAGAAGTTAAACGTAATTACAACCAAACAATTCTGACACAGAAAGACTAATTGTCAAAATAAATTTAAATCTAAATACTTCGCAAAGAAAAATACTTCAGACAGTGAATAAAGTTAGAACTGTTGATATTTTTATAATAATATCACGTGTATAAATGTATACGGTAGTTTAGGTATTCGACTCGTAATCTGAGGGTCGCGGGTTCTAATCTCTGTCACACAAAACATGTTCGCCCTTTCAGAGGTGGGGGGGCATTATAATGTAACGATCAATCCTACTATTATTTAGTAAAAGAGTAGCCCATTGGTTATGGTAAGTATTTATTCGTCGTTTTGTTCTAAACTGAGAATGATTTGTGTAAAATAAATATTTCAAAATTAGAAGCAAGAAACATCAGTTTTAAAATTCAAATTATTTGAAAATTTATAAATTTTCTCCAAGTAAAGAGAGCTATTTTTAAGTGTTAAATGTTTCCATTTGAAATTACCTGTGAAATTACCGAAGTGTATATTACTTATCGGCAGATGGCGATCCAAATTTTGTTTTGTATTTTCGATAACAAATGTTTCTTTATGCCATTTTTTGATTTCTGTGACAGAATAAATGTTTTTTATGATTGCTTATTTGTGTTGGTGAAATTAACTGTATTATATCAATTTTTTTTTCTGATTTCGTGTATTTTACCAAAAATAAAATTGAAAACATTATCTGTGACGTAGTCACTGTGGACCTCATTTTCATGTGTTCAAAATTCCTCAGTATTATTTACATCTAAATTAATTTAGGTTATTATATAGTGAGCTACAAACGAGTTAAAAAATCCCTTATAAATATCGTACATGCATTACAATTATACTAGGCTTAACTGTGTGTTTTTGGTAAATTGTATATAGTTCTATCGATCATAAAGAGGTTGCATTTTAAGTGTAATTTGGAAAACAATTACAAATTCATTCAGGAAGTGTGTGTATTTTTCTTACAGCACAGTTAAATTGGGTTATTTACTGAGCTCACAAAGAGTAATAGAACCCTTGATATTAGCGTTATAAAGCCGTAGACTTATCGCTGTTCTGGCGGTGGCTTCAGGAAACGAGTTAGTATCTTAAAGAAAACTGAAACCTAAATTTTCTCATTAACCTAATCACTTAGTTGAAAATATCTGCATTCGATTCGGTCAGTGAATCCTGGTCTGTTATTCTAAGTAGAATAAGAAATATCAAAAATAAAGCGCCATTTTTACTAACAGACGAAATATGGTTTATTCTGTGTTGAAAATAGTAACTTATTTTGGAGATTTGTATTTTATTTACGACCAGTGTTTTGAAATATTTCGGGTCGCTGTGTCTTTAGATTAAGCTAATCGTCTCAACAATAGCTTGATATCCCATGAAGCTTACCATATTAAACATGACATTCTAGCAGTGTATGATTAATTTTTACTGGAGAAAAAGGTGCGAAAAAGCCACTGAATTTTCTTAAGGAATGTTTTATTAGTTTTTACAATAATTTAACAGAAGAATAAATTCAACAATATCAACAACAACATTGTTAGATCACAAAGTCCAAATGAGAGACCAGAAGTCCTTGAGGTTGAAGAGTCAGCGGAAGAGAAAGAATGAGATAACAATTGAAGACCCACCAGAGGTCACTGCGATGGAAAGAAAAAAAGATGTCCTCTGAGGGACGTGGGGTTCCAACTTTATTTGTCAGACCATCCACATCTATACAAAACAAACAGACACAAAAAATCAGAAAAATCAACAGATCTTTTGTATTCAGCCAAATGTTTAAATACTTTTTAAACGAAACAAAAAATAGAATTTTTAATTAGTTGCCAAATTGTGTGTTATCCGTTGTTTTCAAAACTGAGCATAAAAACTAATACATAACTAACCTCATCCCGTGCAGTAGATCAATTTCTTTAGTGGTAGATAAAGTCGCTGTATCCGGTGTATGAAGGTGTAGCAGTTCAGATAACGTTGAATAATCTAGCAGTAAATATAATAAAGATTGTAAGTTTCTATAAATTACATTTTTGAATATATGTTACTTTGTTATTTTTCATTTTTTTACACCCAGTGATTGAGATTCTCTTGCTTTTGTACCTCTAGCTTGACTGGTTTTCGTATTTTAGGTTTAGTTTATTTTGTTTGTTTATTTGTTTGTTTGGAATTTCGCACAAAGCTACTCGAGGGCTATCTGTGCTAGCCGTCCCTAATTTAGCAGTGTAAGACTAGAGGGAAGGCAGCTAGTCATCACCACCCACCGCCAACTCTTGGGCTGCTCTTTTACCAACGAAAAGTGGGATTGACCGTCACCTTATAACGCCCCCACGGCTGGGAGGGCGAGCATGTTTGGCGCGACTCGTGCGCGAACCCGCAACCCTCGGATTACGAAGCACACGCCTTAACGCGCTTGGCCATGCCGGGCCTTAGGCTTGGTTATTTTTATACTTTCAGCTTGGCTTGTTTTCCGTTTAGATTTAGTGTCTTTGTAATTTAGCCTCAGTTTAATCTTGAAATTCTTTTCTGAAGCAGCTAGAGAAATATTCCATTGCCAGGTAGTTACGAGCACTGCGTGTTATTTAGTGTGCACTAAAATATTTAATCCACAACGACCTTTAAAAATCGTATTTGTGCATTTTTTTCGCATTCCTTCAAATCAGAACTTTAATAAGATTAAAATAAGGGTGAAAATTACATTTAAAATCAGTTTTTGTTGTTTACATCTTCTGTGATGAATTCCAAAATAAATCAATTATGAGGTATGTGATTAAAACGTTACACCTAAACAGAACTTTCGTCACCTTTCATAGGCTTAGGGAAGCCTCAAAGCTTTGACACTGGAAGACAAAGTTATTGTATTTGCTCAAATAACACAACTACATCTGAGAAAAAAATATACAGTTTTAGCCATAAGACATGAATATAACTTAAGGAATATAATTTTACCATAAAATTCTTGCCATGACCATATTACTTTTGGTCGAAAGTACATGTTAGTGTCTTCAGATAGGTGAGTAATGTGACTACAGTATGGCGACGGTCAGAACATGCCATTGGATGCATATTAATGTTACCAAGTAATACTTAGAACATGCCACTGGATGTTTGTTTTGATGCCATCAGGAGGAAGTTCAAGTGTCTTAGAATGTTTTGTTGTCATTATGTACACCTTGAACTGAAACTTAGAGTAAGTTGACGTGAGAAACAGCTATAACTGAAACATAGAGTAAGTTGACGTGAGAAACAGCTATAACTGAAACATAGAGTAAGTTGACGTGAGAAACAGCTATAACTGAAACATAGAGTAAGTTGACGTGAGAAACAGCTATAACTGAAACATAGAGTAAGTTGACGTGAGAAACAGCTATAACTGAAACATTGAATAAGTTGACGTGAGAAACAGCTATAACTGAAACATAGAGTAAGCTAACATAGTAAACAGCTATAACTGAAACATAGAGTAAGTTGATGTGGTAGAGAGCTATGACTGAAACAGCTGTAACTGAAACATAGAGTAAGCTGGCGTGGTAGACATTTATGACTGAAACACAAAGTAAGCTGAAACAGAGTAAGTTGACGTGAGAAACAGCTATAACTGAAACATAGAGTAAGCTAACGTAGTAAACAGCTGTAACTAAAACATAGAGTAAGCTGGCGTGGTAGACATTTATGACTGAAACACAAAGTAAGTTGAAACAGAGTAAGTTGACGTGAGAAACAGCTATAACTGAAACATAGAGTAAGCTAACGTAGTAAACAGCTGTAACTGACACATAGAGTAAGCTGACATGGTAAACAGCTGTTAGTGAAATATAGAGTAAGTTGACGTAAGAAACAGCTATAACTGAAATATAGAGTAAGTTGACGTAAGAAACAGCTATAACTGAAACGTTCAGTAAGCTGATACTAAAGAGGTATGACTGAAATACAGAGTTAGCAGACGTTTAAACAGCTATAACTGAAACATAGAATAAGTTGATGTAATAGAGAGCTATGACTGAAACAAACTGACGCAGTAAACAGCAAAAACTGAACCACAGAGTAAGTTGACGTGAGAAACAGCTATAACTGAAACATAGAGTAAGTTGACGTGAGAAACAGCTATAACTGACACATAGAGTAAGCTAACGTAGTAAACAGCTGTAACTGAAACAGAGAATATGTTGACGTGGTAGACAGCTATGACGAAGACCTAGAGTAAGCTGACGTAGTAAACATCTATAACTGTGACACAGAGCAAGCTGACCTTTTAAACAGCTCTAACTGAAACAGAGAATAAGTAGATGTGGTAAACTACTTTGACTGAAACATAGAGTAAGCTGGCGTGTTGTTACTTCACATCTGGTGTGATGTTCTTAGTGTTTTTAACTACTAAACACTAATATTCCTCTGCATTATGTTGGATAATTGACCAAATATATTGAAACGATCAACGTTACATGAGTAAAGATAGTCACGGTTTATAGCTTTGTGGATATATATGATATATTTGTAAAGAGGTGTATTGATTGATCAAAATACTATTTGTCAAGCATGACAAATGATTCCAGTGGTGAGTGTGATGATTATTTTTAAAATTGTGTTTATAACTATTTGTAATGGGTTGAATCATTCAAAACCCGTATTCACATACAAAATCTACGTGGGTGGAATTAATCAATCGACTCTTTGTGGGAGTCGAAATGAAAATAATTAAGTAGGAAGAAGTATTATTATTACCGTGAGTCACGAAGATAGTGGAGTTGTTGTCGTGCAGAGGAACATAATGAGTTATGTGCACTCTTTCCACTAAGAGGAATTGAACCTCGGATTTTAGCATTGTAAGCCAGTATACTTACCGACAGATGAATCTGGAGTAATTGCGCAAGTGTATTGTGTTACTTCTCGTATTAGGATAGAAGTTAGTTCGAAGATGTCTAAGTTGCATCTGTACATTCTTTTTAATTCGCAGCTTTGCTGAGCTTTTAAGTTCGGTAGAGTTTTTGTGTTAACATAAAATTAAACAGAGTCTCTCTTGATGGATGTCTTTGTTTTATACTTGCAACAAAACAGTTACTAACTTTATGGCTGTTATCGTGACGTAATTCCATTTCACCATTAGGGACTAATGGGTATGGACTGGGTGGAGAAAATTATTTATTTCCTTTATACAAAGTCTGGAATAGTGCGAAGGTTTGGGCACTTGACTCGCAATCTGCGGCCTAAAGATTTGAATCCCGTCATCAAACAACCTTGGCCTTTCAGCCATGGGTAAATTATAATGTTATGGCCAAATCCACTCTTGGTTGGTAAAAGAGTAGTCGTGGCTGACTAACAGCCTTCCTTCTAATCTATGAGTTCAAAATTAGGGACAGCGAGCGCAAATATCATTCAAGTATTTTTTGCTAAATTCAAATATAAAAACATATGTTTAAACATTAGTTTGAAATAAACAACACTTGTTTCTGTTTACGTAACTAAACTAATGGGGAAAAAGAAACATAGGTAATTAATGCTTTGCATAAAATGAAACTTGTCGGAATTGCACTCAGAAACGTAACATTTCTAAGGGGATGGGGTCGTGAGAACATTTAGTATTTAAAGTCTTATAAGAGGATGGAACCTGTAAGAAGGCCATTCAGATGGAAGGATAATGTCTTTGGGTAATTTCAACATCAGATTGACTCAAAGCGTCAAAGCATTCCCACAACTAAACGCAGAATACAAGGAATTCATGGAGATTGTAGAATCAATACCCCATCAGTGGCTCAGCTATATGTATGCGGACTAAAAACGCTAAAAACCGAGTTTCAATACCAGTGGTGGGCAGAACCCAGATAGCTCATTTTGTAGCTTTATGCTTAATTTAAAACAATAACAACAACAGAATCAACAAGAGCCCGTAATCTTTTACATCTGGCAATAGTTAATCATATCAATGCAAAGGACCAGAAATTTAAGAAGAAGCCTATTTTGAATTAATAATTTTGTTTACTTGCTTGTTGTGACCCCCCAACGGTACAATGGTATGCCTGTGGACTCACACCACTAGCATGTGGTTCCGATACCCGTGGTGGGCAAAACACAAATAGTTAGTTGTATAATTTTGTGCTTAATTCCAAACAAACACATGCTTGTTTTCAAATTTTCTTTGCATGTTTGTCAAATTTCAGTAAATTGTTTTGTTCATCAGAACTTCTTGAGCATGATATCTCTATTGGACGATAACAATTAACACATCTCTTATAATACTTTAACATGAGTTTTATAATAAGGCATTGTCTCTCTTAATGAGTCTTCCGAAAAGTCTTCTTTTCTTTCATAGCAAGACAACACATTTTTTTATTGTGAGTTATCGTCTCATTTATAATGAATCTTTATGTTTTTCAGAATTAATTCACATTTGCTTTATTTTTAGTAAATCAAGGAAATTATTTCTTAAATAATCTCTTCCTCCGTGTTTGGAAATGTCCTTGTCTGTTATGTTATAACTGAATAATTCTTCTTTCTATACTTGAAAATACGCCTGGCTGTTTTGTCATTACAGAATACCCTGCACCTCTATGTTTGGAAATGTCTGCGCTTCTCTAGTTATTATTGAATAATTCCTCCCTTCATTTCTGGAAATCTCTTTGGTTGTTACCATACACCTCCATGTTTGGAAATTTCTCTGACTTTTGATTATTATGAATACTCCTTCTCTTCATATTTAGAAATTTTCCTGATCGTTTGGTTACTCGATTGTTATTTTCTTTTTGTAGAGAAAAATATTGTAATAAATTACTGTTGTTCGTGTTTGCTTTTATTAGATTACCATAGAACAAGAATCAAAGTCATTAATTTTAAACAATGTCTGAGATGACCTGCTTTGAAGACAGCGAGATGGAAATATTGCATAAAAATAACAGAAAGAAATAGCTTAATTCATGAAAATAGTATCCGTCCTCAAGTAAGATTTATTTGTTTGCAATTAAACACAAAGCTACACAAAGGGCTCTTTGTGTTCTTCTCACCATTTGAATTGAAATCCGTTTTCTAGTATTGCACAGTCCACAAGGGCATTAATGTGAAAGAAACAAAGTATGTTTTCAATTTGTATGATTCTGAATCACATAATTAGGACATCTTTCAAAATGACTCAACACGTGTTTCTCAAGGAACCATTATGTTTTATAACAAGTCACTGTCCCATTCATAAGATTAACACATTATTTATTAGGTTTGTCTTCTCTAGTTATCTAGTGACCCATTAATTACTGCTGTTAATACACATCTTAACAAATCAAGTTACTACATTCTTTCTCCCTCTTACAAAGGTACTAGTCCTCAAGCCCTTGTCTCAAGGGCATGAAATAACTATTACTTGGGAAACAATTTTTTAACATGGTAATAAAGTTTTAAAAATATATATTTGAGTTCTTTCGAGCAAAGCGAGTGTCTCACCAACTGAGTTGAGTGCTTAAATCTTTCGCGGGGGAGATTTAAAGATCATTGAGGGATGCATCCAATATTTCAAAAAGTTTTTGGATATCGATTGTTTCTGTGTTACGAAACAGTAAAATGTTTGCATTTATTCAACCACTTTCACTAATCTTGAACTCAGGGATGAGAAACAATAATTGTACGCTAAAAAAAAATTGTAGTCTGATGACACAGATGTCCAAAGTTCGAACTGTCGAAACGTGATGTTGCTTTCGAAATAGCATCTGTAATGAGGGAACATCACATTATTAAACTGGTCCAAAGAGAAAACTGTTTCGAGTTATTTAAAATATAAATATTTCCAACATTACCGCAAAATATGAAGTAACCAATTAAAAACATAATTTGAAATTAAAGCCCAATTAACCACACGTAGCTTTAATGGACTCGTTAACTTCACGACGATGTTACTGTTACCATCCAACCACACGAAGAGACCTTGACATAGATAATGTAGATTCTTCAAGATATGAGAAGTTGAGAAGAAAAGGTAAGCCACTGTTACGTGTAGTTCCAAAACAGTTATCACATCTATAATGTGTGTTTATACGATAATATGAAAATACAATGTGTAACGAATAGCCACCATGGCAACGTCGATTACACATATCAATTCTATTGCTTCAAAGCCCCTATTCACATTTACAAAGGAAAGCATAGTTTTCTTACAGGTTACACTTATCAAATTTGGTCACATTGAGGCCAAGAATGCCGTTTGTTTCGTTATTTATTAGCCTACTTATTCTAACACAACAATAACCCATTAGACTCTGTAAGTGTGGTAACAGACTGAACTCCTGTCTAGTGTATGTTCAGTCTGAAACAATAAAAACCGCCTATTACATTAGCATCAGGTATATAAGAAGTCGTCGTGTACCGTGTATGTTTGAATACCCTGAGGTAGTATGTTTAGTTCACATCTAGATTGTTTGTCCTTCGCGCGTTTCGAAAAACGGATAATTGCGTGTAAAACAGTCACACCCATCTGAAACCCTAGTGATATCCACACTTAACTAATTATCATTGTTCAACTTTGTGATCAAGTCGGCAAACCAAACAGAGGCGAAGTTTTGAATGATATAATCACTAAATTTTTCATGAAATATTTTTTTTTCTTAAATAATAAAACAAAATTATACCTGAGATACCTGCGTTAGTTGTCCCGAATTATAAACGATAGCCTACGACAGAAAAGGACAGCATTTTTTGTGATGGAATTCCGACCTGTGACCCCTCCCCCAGATTGCGAGAGGAGCATCCTAATCACAAGGACATGTTAAGCCCTTGAAATAGATAAAACTCTTAAAAGCTTGACAGTGACAATATATATATACACATACATACACAAATTAAAACCAAAACCTTAAAAATCAAACTTAAAAAAACTAAAAATGTTACTCATTACCAGATTTTTGCATTACCATCAAGTTGTAACAGCTCCCAAAAACATTGAGGATATTCTATATATCAGACATGATCCCAAATAAAGTTGTATATTATCATTATTATTATTGGTTTAATACTGTAGTTGTTTAAATATGTTCTTCTAAGTGCCTATCTCATGTATCAACCTATATTTGCTATTCTACACAATGAGCTAGTTGCGATCTGCCCACCACAGGTGATGAATTTTTAGTGTTATAAGCCTGCAAAATTATCACTGAACCACTGAAGGCCCTATTCTAGTAGTCAGATACCAGTCAGTGATCATACCTGTAGTTTGGTGTCGGTGTCTGCCCGCAGATTGCTTTCCATCTGCTTCTGTAGGTCTTGTAGCTGCTGCTTTAAGATGTCTAGAGCTTTCTCGTGGCTCTCTGAAGCCTGTTGCATCTGTTTTGCAAAGCCGTTCTTTAATTCTGTTGAAAGAAAACAAAGATATTGCAGAACCACTCAACAAATACAGCCATGACAAAAGCCATCTCAATATCAATTTTTGTCTTTTTGCATTTGCCTTTAAACCTCGAACCTAAGCATTAACATCATTTGATGATAGTTAATTTTTAATAAATGTTTCAAAAATCTAACCAAGCTGTAACAGACAAACAAAAACCTTTTCCTCTCCAGTGATATAATAAAGATTCTAACCTATACAAATGTAAAACTCAGTACTACTAAGACTTTCATACAAAATTATGTATTTTAGCTGACACACCTAACAGAAATTAATCATTGTTCAGGCCTAACTTCAGGTTTTCTGTGGATCTGGAAAGAATGAGTTACAATGTTACTGGTGCTACCTTAACGAACAGTTACTGACAATAAATATGACTAATGTAAACTGAAGGAATGGTTACTGACAACAAGTATGACTGATGTCAACTGAAAGAATGATTGCTTACAACAACTATGACCAATGTTAACTGAAAGAATGGTTACTGACAACAGATATGAATAATTTCAATTGAAGAAATTGTTACTGACAACAAATATGACTGATTTTAACTGAAAGAATGGCCACTCACAGCACATATGACTGATGTTAACTGAAGGTATAGTTACTGACAACAAATATGATTGATATCAGCTGAAAGAATGGTTAGTAACAACTGGTAGCTCACCCTTCTAAAATACTTCTCATAATTTTGAAATTTAAAAATAGACTTTCAACATTTTTTACCAACAGTCGAAAGTGTCATTAACAATACAAATAATTAATCCTAATATCCAACTTGTCATTATAAGTCATAACTAAAAATGTCAGTGAGTTGCGACTGAAAGAATAGGAAGAGAAAGCAAGAAGAAAGTGAAAACCCTAAGACGTCCGCTGAGAAAAACTTGTAATTATATCTGTGTTAATGAGGTACAATGAATGTACAAATAAAGACAAAAAATACAAAACTGTAAAACAGATGCCAAAATAAATAACAATAAGTTATGTAAATAATATAAATAATAATAAATAATGGCAAATAACGTAAATACTGATCCTTTGAAAAACCATTAGAAAATTTTCCACACACCATAAAATTTAAACCAAGAAAAACAAGAAATAAAAACTAAAACTGGAGTAATATCAGAAAACAATATTTAATAATTGGTTTGTTTAGAATTATGTGCAAAGATACATGAGGGCACTCTGTGCTAATTATCCCTTATGTCGCAGCGTAAAGAGAAGGTAGCTATTCATCACCACCCACTGCCAATTCTTTTTATCAACGAGAAGTGAGATTGACTGTGATATTATAATGTCCCCATGGATGAAGGGCAAGCATGTTTGGTGTGAGGGGGATTTGAACCTATGAATTTCACATAACGAGTTAAGTGCCTTAGCCATGCCAGGCCTAATAATTCATCAAACAAAATATGAGAAATATTGGAAACCAATGAATGAATAAAGATTCCACATATAAACATCAAAAACCAATGAATGAAAATAAAGTCAACATAAACACATCAGGAACCTGTGAATGTCAGCAACAGATGAATAAAAGAAACCCCTAAATGGAGACGAAAATAAGAATGAAATAATAGGATCCCATGAATAATAATAAGTACTTATTTATCACAGACATTAAATAAAATTTACTATTCTTGTGAAGTAATTTTAAAATAAAAATAACAGTCAACAACAACAATTAGGCGTTACTGAATAAGAAAGCAAATCTGCCCCCCCCCAAAATAACCATTTCGGTTCATTTAATAACCACTAGGTGATATTCAGTGAACTTATTACTCTTTATTATGCTGCCGAACTCGCTAATTAATGTTTTATTTCCAAATACTTTTAGAAATCTGAAATGTGTTTCGTTATTTGGATACATGAAATATTCTTTATGTCTTTTAACTTTTGATCTGAAAAGTCTCCATCATGAACATAAATATGTACCAATAAATTAACACAATGACGCATAAAAGTTTCCTACCTGTACTGATATTTCTATTTTTAAAGCGGTGCTTTAGATATGTTAACCTAATATATTCTTCCTTTTCTATTTATAAAGAGAGTAGAATTTCAAAGGAAAAACAACATTATGAGATGTAGATCTATAGTATTTCATCCTTTAATTCACAATAACAATGCTTTATGAGTTTAACTGCACATAAGTTTTTTATGTTTGAATATCAACAAAGGTTACCTTCAATTTCACGATTGTGTAGTTCTTTCAAAGATGCAACTTTTTGAATGTTTTCGTTCTGGGCATCTTTAGTGGACTGTGCATGGATATTTTTCAAGTCTTCAATCTTCAGGAAAATATGAAATGCAATTTATTTAAACTGCTATCAAGTGTTTTTAAGCATAAATAATATATTTTGTTGTTTGTTATTTTAAAACAAGAGATGACGCCACTAAAGTGTTATGGTAACCACCTTTTCTTTTCTAATTTCGCACAAAGCTACACGAGAGTTATCTGCGCTGCTTGTCTCTACTTGAGCAATTTAAGACTGGAGGGAAGACAGCTAGTCTTCACCATCCACCGCCAACTCTTTGGCTACTCTTTTACCAACGAATAATGGGAATGGCATTCACATTATAACGCTCCCACGGCTGACAGGGCGAGCGTGTTTGGTGTGACGAGAATTCGAATTCACGACCCTCGGATTACTAGTCGAGAGCCTTAACCACCTGGCCACGCCAGACCTAACCAATTTTTTTGAGACTAAGTTTACAACTTTAGACCGCGGTTCTTTCATTAAGTCAACTTGCTTGGAACTAAAACGATAAAACTAAATAAACTCTCAAATATAAATTAAAATCGAGTCATAATTCATAAGTTCTTTTCTTATTTTGTATCATTATTAGAATATGGTCTAAGAAACAGCTCTTATACCAGGCTAATACTTTAACTGGGACAAAGTTCCTTCTATATAAATCTAAGTGTTTGAAAGTAAAGACGAAATTGCGGTATCCAAAGTAAACACTTTTTTTTTTTGTTCGAACGATTAAATCATATTACGAAAAAAATCAAACCAAATTTCACAAATATGAATTCAATGCAATTAATTAATAATGATTTGGTTTGTTTTGAATTTTGCGCAAAGCTACACGAGAGCTATCTGTGCTAATCATCCCTAATTTAGCAGTGTAAGACAAGAGGGAAGGCAGCAAGTCACCACCGTCCACCGCCAACTCTTGAGCTACTCTTTTACCAACGAATAGTGACATTAACCGAAACATAATAACGCCCACATGGTTGAAAGAGCGAGCATGTTTGGTGTGACGGGAATTAAAAACGAAGCACATACAGAAGTTACATCTATCAAACCTACTTCATTAACTTAAGCCTAAATAATCAAGCTCACTTCATTCAATTAAGCCTAAATACTTAAACTTGTGTTCTACAAATGTTTTTAGATTAACATCTGTTGTACTCGACCAGTGAAGTATCAGATGAAAATTTAAGAAAACGAATAAGTTTAAGAATTTCATTATGATTGGTAACGAGAAATCAGTAACTCTGAAAGTGTTATTAAACTCACCTCTTTGTCATACTCAGCTCGTAATTTTCTAAATTCTTCCTGGTGGTTAAAGGCCACTAAAATAAATAATAGTTGTTGCTGTTTACACACATTTTACTTCAACCGAAATAAAGTGCCTTAAAGAACCTGTAATTCCATTTACTGTAAGATATTAAGCTTACAAGATTTATAGTAACGAAAACAGAAGAAGCAAATAGATCTATACTAACCACAACTAATTCTTGGATAACTCTTTCACCAACGGATAGTGCAATTGATTGTCTCTTTATATCGAACACACAGTGGAAAGCACAAGCATGTTCGATGATTGAGATTTAAACCATGAGTCAGTGGGCAGAATAGAGACAATCCATTGTATGATCTTTTGTTTCATTTTGTTAGCTCTAACTCTCCTAAAATATGCTATAAACTCAAAATTAACGGTTAGGTCTGTTATCCATCTAAATGTTCGTAACAGACATTAGGTTTATCTCATACTGAGAATGACTTTAATGTGACAATTTGGAAGAAAACTTACACGTTTCGGTCTCTTCTTTGTGCGTTGCTGTCAGCTTCGAATTCAGTTCTTGTATTTCCTCCGTACGGTTTCGCCTCAGTTGTTCTAATTGCGTTCCGTAATCTCCTAGATAAAAGAACAGTGTCTTTAATAGCTCTATATTTTCAAATTCTTATCGTTTTGCGATTTTTATAATCTAGTCCAGCATTTCGCACAGTGTAGGGGCAGTTAGGGTAGTGTCAATAGCGTAAGAATGCAAAATGAAGATTTTTTATTATTTATTAATTTATAGAAATAATAAGAAAGAACTACAACAGACAAATTTAATGTACGTGCCTCGTCTCTTAATTCAATCACAAGAGGGTAAGGAAGCACAAGAAACTATATTTATTAAAGCAGATTTGTTTGATTTTGAATTTCGCGCAACGCTACACGAGGGCTTTCTGCGCTAGCCATCCCTAATTTAGCAGTGTAAGACGAGAGAGAAGGCAACTAGTCATCATTACCCACAGCTAAGTCTTGGGCTACTCTTTTACCAACGAATAATGGGATTGACCGTCACATTATAACGCCCCTATGGCTGAAAGGACAAGCATATTTGATATGACGGGGATTTGAACCCGCGACCCTCATATTACGAGTCGAGCGCCCTAACCACCTGTTCATATTACTAGATATACACACACGTCAAACTCTTATCCTATACATTCCGGAAACTAAATTCAGAATCTGTACACTGTGGCGACTAAAATCAAGGTCTCTGTACTTCGGAATGTAAAATCAGAGTACATTAACTCAGACAATTAAAAGATCTGAATTTTTAATATCCGGAAAGGTAGAGTATAATAGTATTTGGAACACGTGAATAACATAAATCATGATATAATGGGCGTGAGGTAAGGCATGTCATTGGCGTCTGCAATGGAGGGGTCAAGAAGGGCATTTCCTCCCTGGAACATTAGAAACACAATTCTTTCTTTCTTCATTCAGCATATTTACGTGAGTTTCTATTCAGTTCACAATATCACTATACTGATATTTAGAGTGATAAATTTCTGCGGGCGTCTTTGAAGCGGGTGCTTTACTTTCTTAATAATAACTTCATGCAACGAAAATATTTAACCAACATACTTTGCTGAGCTCTCCATTCCAATAAAGTGCTTGAGTGGGACAACGCATCCAACTGGAAATAAACAACGATTAACAATTAACAAGCATGTAAATTATAAATAATTAAGAAATTATTACAAAAATAATTACACATGTTAAATAATGTCCCACGAATTCAAAAGTGTAGAATTCACGGTATCTAATCTTTTTCCTTTTTTATGGGGAAAAGTAATTTCTCGAATAGAACAGGTGAGAAATTTTATTATGCTTTAAGCTAAGTTTTCTAAAATAAAAAACGAATAAACACTTAAATAATGGAAATTATTATTGTTGAATTATATTGCTAGTTTTGTTGCAACTCTTATCTACATCAAATAAAATGTTACTGCTGGCTACATTCAACGAAACGACGGTTAAGTAACCAGTGTAGAGTTAACAAATAACTTTGACAGTGCTGTTGTTCGTTAGGTGTCAAGATTTACACCACATTATATATACCATATATCATATTCACATGATGCGATATACTGTTTCAGGTGTGTATAAGTGCATAGTTTTGCTACTTAATTTAAAAGTATTCCCTTTAATATTCCTCTTCCAACAGGTGAAGGGTTTATCTACATGCTTTCTTACATACCTCAATCAGTTTATTTGTCGTTTAATTCACAAAATAATTTATGTAGATGTGTATTGGTATAATATTTGTAATATATTATCTTTCTATAAGCCTTATCGTGATACTTTTTAAGTTATGAGCAAAAAACTACTCGGGACGCAAGGGATACGAACACTTTCTGTCGTAACTGGAGTTATGTTGAAAGAGAATAAAATTTATATAATACGTTCAAATATCTTTACAGTAAAGGTAATCAGTTTCTAAATGCTGGTAACTTTACACGTGGTTTGGGGTTCACCACGTTAATATTTGGTAACACACACATGCGAGTGAGACGGCATTACGAGAAGTTACTGAAAATCTTTCCCACCACTGAGAGTCTATTTTAACACCGTATTCACTATATGGGAGGAGAGTTGTATATTATCTTGTTGGAAATTGTATAGTCCCCCCATCCCCCTGGAATAACAGTAGTTATAATCCTTGACTTATTAAATTTGATCACGTTGTTCAACAAGATACGGAAAATGGAAAGCCAACTTCAAAGAAAAGTTTAAATTTTAGCCTCGCCATAATGGCTCATAAAATGTCTTTAAGTTGGTTGTTGTTGTTTTGGAACAGCCATTTTTTCTTTCTTATTTTTGTCTTTATTTCTAGGATCATTAAATAAAATATGTCAAATGATTGACGTAAGATTATCAGAATCTCAGTAGCAATATTCTGCAAAGACAAAAATTCATATAATAGTTTTAATTCTCAGTGTAAAAAATTTGAAGCTCTTACTTATTTCACCAACCAGTTAAACATGCAAATCTCTTGTGCTGAGATACAAACGTTAACACTTTTACATTTAAAATGTATTTTTGATAGGTATCTATCTCCTATCACACAAAGCTTTACTCTTTGCACTAGCTTTGTAAAAATATTTTTGTAATTAGTGCTATCTCCTATCAACTTTACAAACATGCTATCTCTGTTCTCCAAGTTACATCTGTCTCCCTCTACTATTCTTTGCTTTCAAGAATTGACCTGTTCTAAGTGAAGAACACCAGCCATTATATTTTGGGAAATTATATTTTGATGTCAAAAAATAACTTCTGATGTGGTATTATCTTCACTCTATAAAGGTAAAAGGGTCAGTTAAGAAGCACAGCAGAATAACTAACTATCCAGAATGAACAGATGTACTCTGAGATGAATAAAGCCCATAAATGGGGTACTTCTGGAACAGGTATGTTCTTTACACAGGAAGGTGGGAATGAAAGTAGAATGTGTGAAAAATGGAACAACAGGTTCAAGCATTAGTCATGTATAAATAAATGTAAGTGCAATGAACTATATACTTTCTCACCCTCAACAGTACAGATTCTATAACTCATTTGTAACCACAAGATTGTGGATAAGGCATGTAGACCAATATACACACACACACACACACACCAACAATCAACTGTAAGTAGAATACCATCATTGTTTGTTCTCTTGTCTTCCTGAGAGACAATCAGTCACACTATGATGGTGTTACAGAACAGTTGCCATCTCTATTTTTCATTTTGGGGGATTTTAACAGACACTCCCCTGTGGAGTAGTACTAATATATACATGAGGGATTGTTCCATTGAAAATATGTTCTCAGATCACAACCTATCTCTCTTCAGTAGTGGTTCTTTTCCCTATTTCCATGCACCTAGTCAGTCTTTTTACTGCTGTGGATCCACGTATCTATCTGTTCCCCTTCACTTTTCTTGGAGAGATGACAATGGTAAGTGGTACAGTGAAACTACCCATTGTTTTAAGAGAGAATGGCTGTGGTCAGTGCCCTCTTACTTAAGTGCCATGGTGGAAGTTGGACCAGATTGACTGACTTTTTTACCACTCTTTTGGAACTTGGTCCTGCAGTCCTCAGTCTTCCATCTGTTAACAACTGCATGGAGGCAGTAAGTAATTGCATAATTCAAACAGCTGCCAGTATGCCAACTGTATAACATTTCAAAAAGTTATTTTCTCATTCTTTAGTAAGAAGAGATATCATCCAATTTTCACAACATCAGTAATTGTAAAAAACATTACAATGTATCTAAGAATGGTTTTGTAATAGTACTGACATCATTGTTGTTTAATGAAAGGAGAGATCAAAAGAAATCTGTATGTATGTCATATCGAAAGAAATAATAGTGTCTGTAACTATTTGTTAACAACAGCTTAGCATTCTTATGTTAGTTCCTGTTAAACTATGTTGAAGCATACTAAATAACCCTATCCATCTGTTAACAGGATTAAAATTATATATTTCTATATCAGTTCCTGTTGAACAAGTCAGAAATTGTGTTATCATCAAGATTAAAAGTGATGTAACATTAACAGTTGCCTGTTGAAAAGTCTAGGAATATGTTAAACAGTTTCTTTCAAGGTTAAACATTGGTTCATGTTATACAATCTTGGAGTTAAACAGCTGATACCAAAACTAAACGTTAGTTATTTTCAACAAAATTCATACATAGTAAACAGCTGGTTCAAAACCTAAACAAACATGAGACACACAGTTGCCACCACTTCTAAGCATTGCTTCCTGTTGAACACAAGTAACACATATTAAAAGCTGTTACCAAGATTTGTTAATTTCTTCTATACTCTCTGTGTTGAATTTCTTTAAACAGAGAGTGAGATTGTCATTGAATGGTTTGTAAAAGATGATCTCATTTTGTTTTTTCTCAGTCTCTTAAATATACAGATCTTTTTTAGGCATCATTACTGGCATTTCCAGATCTACATTTGCTGCTGACGTACATTACAAATGCACTGAGAGCTCTTTCTATTTACATTTTAATTATTTCTATCTTTCTTGGTACAAACACTACCTTTAAGGGTCAATTCCTACATTTGATTTGTACAAACACTACCTTTCAGGGTCAATTCCTACATTTGAGATGTCTATACTCTGACATTACAAACGACATTACTCGTTATTTCTACACATCAGAATTATCCCAACAACACCAATAAAAAGGCTAAACTTGCCACATTCTTCATTGCAAGTTTATTTAAATTTATAAGATTTAAATTGGAAAACGGTCAGCAAAGTATAGTGATGTGTTTTAAACTATTTTGATACACCAATTGCTTCCACAAATTCCAAATAAACTTTATCATAAACCTAATTTTGTTGGTGAACAATGAAATATTAGATATAACTGCATGTGTGTGAAAGTCAGCACCTGTGTGTGTAATCTTATAGAAGAAAGTACATTTGTTTTTATTCATGACATTTACTTTTCTCATAACGTTTTCAAATGCATTTGGGAACACAAACTCATCCACATAAGAAAAAGCCTCGAATTAAGACAAATAATATTTACGTTTTGAAATTTCTCTGATCATCTTTTCAGGTGAAATTAAGAGCATGGTCATTTCTATACACAATTAGAAAAAAATCGTTTCCATAAATCTAAAATGCAGAGATTATATAATTAATCTGAGAGTTACCAATGGGGGTCATCAAATCCATTAGTTGCAAAAAGTTGGGTACACTATAAACCAAACATCTGAGTAAACTGAGGGTTCAGTACATTATAAACAAAAATTTAGAGTATAAAGAGGGTTGAGTACACTTTACTAAGATAATTCTGAATAATTACTTTACACAACTGTCTTACAATAGAAACTTTTCCAATAGGAACTGTGTTTGACCATCAGACATTATTTGACTGTAACAATATTGTGATGTATCAACCTCTCGATATTAAGATCATTGTTTTATTCTAGTTAGAGATCATCCATTATTGTTAGAGTCTAACATATAAAATTAATAACTAGTACTCACATTCTGTACAGATCCCGGCCTAGCATAATTGTAAAATCCCTCTACGGGCCAAGTCTCATCTACCTTTGCTTTTGAAGCTCGGTGCTTGTTTCTGAATAAAGAAATCACATCAGACCAAAAATTTATTATCTAAGGTTTTTAACATCGTGTTTGTCTAAAAATTCTTCATATACTATTTAGTTACTACTTTATTTAATATAGATTGAGAACTTTCTCGGTTTACTCAGGATAGGTTGGTGTGAGGGGGGGGGAGAAAATTTAACAATACACTTTCGTATACTCAGACAAATTGCATAGCTTAATATCAGTTCACTAAGGTCTTTTTAAGATTGTTTCTAATATAAAGCTGTAATTCTCTCTCTTGAATTGTCTCCCAGTAGCACAGTGGCATGTCTTGGAATTCATAGCACGAGAAACCGGATTTTCGATTGCCGTAATGACCATGGTGAGCTTTATGCCTAATTCCAAAACAAACAGTCTTGAACTGAAAGTGTCCATTCTGTGTGCTGTATTTTTGTGTGTATTTAACATTGTTAAAATGTCTATTAGAATAAGAACAAGTATGTCATCATATACTGTATAAACATTTCAGAATTATTTAACTTACTGTTGATAACTTAGCAGAAATGAACATTTTTATAAACTACCTGAAGTAGCACAGCCTCACCATTCGAATATTAAAATTAGTCAAGGTATTATATCATTCAGGTTTCGTCATTCTTCGTATGTTAGTAACAGCTGATTTAGATATGTTATATATATATTGCTTATGCAGTATGCGATTGTTATTTAGGTTGAATGCAAACTTCAGAAGATACTTTCGAAGATTTTTTTGTAAATAGAAACTGTTTTCTTATATATTTAATCATCCTTCCTCACTTTTTTGTATTACAATGGATTGTCAGGTTCATGGGACTGAATACTCTGTAGTTGGTGATGAATTTGAACAATAAATGGACATAACAAAATTCAATCATTTTAAGAATAATATATTCCAAACAAGTCAAATGAATGTAAACCCACACATATGACAAAAACTTGGTTCAATGTTGTGTATCACAATTGTTTATAAAGCTTCAAATAATACTCATTTCCTCTGAAGCATTCGTGCACGCTCGTTTAATAACTTCAGAATCCAACTGACAAGGCCTAACATGCACAGATGATTACGTTGCATGACTTGCAGTCTGACAGTTGCGAGTTCAAATCACCATCCTACCAAACATGCTTGTCCTTTCAGTTGTAGAGAGCATCATAAAGTCGTGGTCAATCCTACTAAGCATTGGATAAAATAATAGACCGAGAACTTAGAAACTGAAATAAGACTTCTTTTGTTCACTTGGAATTCGTCAAACCACTGTAATGTCAAAAATATGTTGTTTCAAAAGTAATCATTTATAAAATTATGTTAACTAAACAACACAATAGTTGTGCTTGTACTCAACAGTAAAGCCAATATACAATCAGGGGGGAAGTTGTCATTCAATAGTATTCTTCAACTCACCAAACACGTTAAGGGCTTGACTGTCACTCTTATAACAAGCCCATACCTTAAAGTTGAAAAATAATCTGTGGCTTCAATGTAGCATTGTTTCTAGAAGGTTCCTAGGTTAATTTATGAATAAAAGTATCTTTAACAGTTTTCAAAAACGTATCTCCCTAACGGATTAATTCTAGTCTCTCCCGATCTACATGCCTGAAATTAAATCACCCATAATTATGATTTCATTAACTCTTTCAGCAGGGGTTCGATCACGGAGATTGACCTTATAACCATTTCGTTCTGCTTATAGTGTTCATGCTATAATTTTTTATTTATTATGTATATGTTCACGAAAGTTTGCACATTAACAGTAAATATTACAAGACTTACGTACTCAAAAGTTTTACTATTCTTAAGTGTTTTCCTATAGCAAAGCCACATCGAGCTATCCGCTGAGCCTACCGAAAGGAATCGAATCCCTAGTTTTAGCGTTGTATACCGTAAACTTGCCGCTGTACCAATGGGAGACTTATAAAACTGACCTTCACAAAATGTTCGGTCTTGGCTGTGTTTTCGTAGATCAACATTTTTATTACTGTTTACAAATAAGTTCTTAAACTGTTGTTTTTTAAACATAGAACAGTAAATAAAAAGGGTGTGAGGCTAGTTTAGAAAAGTCAGCATTAATTAAGACAAGAAAGAAGCCCAGAAAGAGGTAACCCGTATCGAAATGGAAAGTAAACATCTCGAGGCTGAACAGAACTATATGAAAGCCAGAAAATAAATAGGGCAAAAGAAATAAATTTTAGACTCAACTTCAGTTGACAAAGGCAAAATGAGAACTCTGAATTTAGTCGGCATATTAAGATACCACAATTTCATGAAAATTAAGCTGATAAATATTTAGAACATTTGGAGAAAGTTGCTTAAATCATGGACTGGCCTAGCGATAAATGGCCATTATTGCTGCAGTGTTTTCACTGGTAAAACAGACAGCCAGATGTGGCTTTGCTATAAGAAAACGCACACACACACAAGGAGCTTGTGCTGCTCTCTTTCTGGAAGATTGCACAGATTATGATAATACTAAAGCAGTTATCCTCTAAGTATATGACCTAGTTCCAGAATCTTATCGCCAAAAGTTTCGAGGTTACTTCAATCTTGATGGTCAAACACATATGCAATTCGCCCATGAAAAAGAGGTTTATTTTGATAAGTGTTGTAATTCTATGCATATTGACACTAGTTTTGATAAATTAAGTTAATTATGCATAATTTAGAAATTTAAATGCTGTACAAGTTACGATGTCAAAACTTATTTCCACAAAAATAAAGTTAATGACATTACATGAAAGCAGCTGCTCTTTCCAATGAGTAAACTTTAACTCATGAAACCACTTTTCATAAAAAGAAAGTTCTGCCAGCTAAGCAGAAACCTGTACTCCTAAAGTTGAGGATACTATTAAAAATGCAGTTCCTGTAGTACGAAATCTTCTAGCAGATTGGACAAAAACTTAAGGGCTAACGTAGTTAGGGAGGAATTCAAACTTTTTGTGGCTGTTGGTTCTGTAATTTCATAAACGACACTGCTAATCTCCAACCCGTACGTATTTTACGTGGTACTAGAGCGACTCAACTACAATTGTTAGAGAGCATATTAACTTTAGGTTCGAGTCCTGCCATTGCTGGTCTATCGTCACTCAGGATATTGAAGGTAGCTTTGATAATGTTCCTCTTCATAACATTTATTTAACATCAGACCTAGTTTCGAGTTGTGGGTGTAGTGAGACCTACTATGCCAATTAATAGTATGTCATTATTGTTTGGAAACGATTTGGCCAGGGGAAAATTTGTTAACAAACCCAATATGGTTAGTGAGCCTGTTCCAACTTTTGAAAACACCTAGATCGTGTGATTATTAATTATGTTATGACAATAAGATAACATTTGTGTCTGAGCACATTCACGTGCTGTGTAAATTTAGTCTCATACGGTTGTTTGTATTAACTGTCGAGATATTTGAAACTGTACAATGTTTTAACAGTGCATTGTATTTTATGTGTGTATATATATATATATATATATATATCAGCAAAATTGTCTGACGTCAATTTTAAAATGTCTAAGGAATGAGGTACAACTGATTTATCGTTGTACGTTTACTTTAATGCCTACGCTTGTTTCACCAGTTTTCTTTTTGCTCGTGACGTATAATTTAATAGACTGTAACAAATTCTCACTAAATTTCTTTGTCCTTTATTATGATAAATAGAAACCCAAATGGATTTAATCCCCTTGCTGTTGTCTAGCTCATATTTTGCATATTATGTCATTCCTCTGCCTCTTTTGTACTCTATTCCTATTAAATAGCCTGTAATCCTATATTTCAAAGATTTTGTGTCATCAAAACCATACATGTTTAACCATTTCTCAGTTGTCTCATTATGTCAAATTTTCCTCCATGCACTGCTATAGTAATTATTTCACTTTTTATACGTCCACCATTATGGCTAGTTCTACAGAGATGCCAACCATTACGATTTGAGCGTAATCATTACGATTTTGGTGTATACATTACAACTATACTCTCATACAAACAAATATTACGACTTGTTGCAACTCCCAAATTATTATATATTATATAGACCTATATAAAAAAGTGATAAATTGTTCCGACAGGGCTTGAAAGGGGTGAAAAGAAAATTTCTAGTGAGATACAAATAAATTTTGACAATAAATAAAAGACATAGTCCAAATGGCTAATTGCGATAATCATGTTTGTGCTGGAAATAATAAAAAAATATTTGTATGTCCGACGTCTACCAATAGTTTGAGAGCGGTGCTTCTTCATACTGGAAACGTGGAGGAATCCATAGTTACGTCATCAGTGCTTGTCAGCCAATCAGCGCTCGCGTAGATGAGTATTTCTCGTTTGTTGTTATAACTCCCAAGCATCCAGAGACATTCACATGAAAGCAAAGGCTGCAACAGCTTCAAAACTATTACAATAAGTGTCATAAAAATGATATAAACTAGTCCTTAAAGAGAGGCTTTTTCTGCTTACTGTTTGTGCATGTTAAATGTTGTTTTATCAGTGATGTCGAGAAAACCCACTTGTAGAGAAATATATATGCAAAAACGGCTCGTTTGGGTTGAGAAAATAATTTACATAGAAAAGCGAACAACGTTTCGACCTTCTTCGGTCATCGTCAGGTTCGCTCTTCTATGTAAAATATTTTCTCAACCCAAACGAGCCGTTTTTTGCAAATATATTGTTTTACCAGTGTTTGTTACTCTGAACTAAATAAAATACATAATTTCAAAAGACTTTTTTAATTTATTTACTAAATACAAACAAAAAACACAGTCACAAATGAGCAATCTATAGCAACAATAAATAATAACAGTTATAATAATAATATAATAATAAACAGTTTAGAAACATTGGTCAGGCCTCGTGGCTACAAATGATAAAGGGCTCTGTCTACAATCATTACGCTAAGTCATTTGAAATAGTTGGTATCTCTGCTCTATTCTCATTTCTAATGCGAAACGTTTCTCTGCCTCAATTTCTTTTTGCACTTAGTTTAACTTAGCACTGACCCCTGTCTCGTACACTTGCACCGCAAAAACTTTATCTCTACTAACCCCTTTATATCGCCTGTTCTGCCAGTTATATCCTTCACCTGTTTCCCTAGGTGCCAAAATCTGATTCTTTTCTTCTTATTTACCCACGTCTTGTCAAGGAACCACCTATAACTATAGCCTCCTCAAGTTTATCATCCATTTCATTTTCTATATTTTTTGTTTTCCTTACCTCCAAATGTCGACCTGACATGACCAGGTAGTTTGGGCACTTGACTCGTTATCTGAGGGTCACGGGTTCGAATCCCGGTCACACCAAACATGTTCGCCCTTTCATTCGTCGGTGTGTTATAATGTGACGATTAATCTCACTATTGGTTGGTAAAAGAGTAGCCCAAGAGTTGACGTTGGATGTTAATGACTGGCTGCTATCCCTCTTGTCTGACGCTGCAAAATTGGAGACGGCTAGCGCAGATAACCCTCATGTAACTTTCAGCGAAATTCAAAACAAACCAAACTCTCCAAATACAAGTAATCGTGGTCTGCTGAAGTTCAAATTTCTTGCTCAATAGAAGAGACTCATTACAATTAAATTTATTACTTTTAGTTCTAATAATGAATCATTAAAATACAATAGTTTGAATAAACTAGTTTAAAGATCACGATAACTTAACACGTTTAATGATTTACCAGCGGTGCACCCCGCTAGTACAGCGGTATGTCTACGGATTTACAACGCTAAAATCAGGGGTTCAATTGCCCGCGGTGGACTCAGCAGATAGTTCAATGTTCAACACACACACCTTTACCAGCGAGTTGGAATATACCTAAGCCTAAAGCACGGTTGCCGCTGCAGCCTCTGTTTGTCAACTCTTCTGCATAAACACATTTTCTGGGACTTTGAGAAAAATATTATTTTTTTATCTACTGGGAATATTGCGCTGTTATACACGATAACTTGTATAACTTTCTCTCCTTCTAGGGCATTCGCCTCTGGCAAAAAAAAACTTTCAGAGAAGGTGTACGATACATTAACCCTTATTTTTTGACTGTTAAGAAAGTTGGAAAGTCATTACTGAGATTAAAGTTATCATATTAAATTAGAGCCAATTCTAAACGTTAATTGGAAAAGACATTTTTAAACAATGAGATACGGTGCTTAAAAGTACAACCTACTTTACTCTCTTTCCAAATCTGAAGATATTGATAAATTTTCTGCCGAAATTCCCTGCCATGATTCTTTTCTAAATTTATTTAAATGAAACTTGTTCCTTAGCGACACGTGTGTTCTAGTTTTGACGTAATTACGTATAGGCGGTGTTTCTATTGGATACTGTGACAAACCAACGTTGTTTTAAATTTGGTGATGATTGTTTGTACTGCGATCTAAATTAATTTTCACATACAAAAAAAAAGTTAGATATAATGATAATAAAATCTAGGAATCTTTATTTCCACCTAATTTTTCAAGCAAAAACCCTTTCTTTCAAGTTATTTCTGTAAAATATACACGATTGGAATGTCACTAAACTATAACAAGTAGAAGAAATTTTTTTTTAATATCGCGCAAAGCTACTCGAGGGCTATCTGCGCTAGCCGTTGCTATTTTTCAAGTCTTCAACCTTCAGAAACGTATGAAATGTAATTCATTTAAACTTCTATTGGTTGTTTTTTAATCATAAATAATATATTTTGTTGTTTGTATTTTAAAACAGCAGACGACGCTTCTAAAGTTTTATGGTAACCATAATTTCGCACAAAGCTACACGAAGGCTATTTGTGCTAGCCGTCCTTAATTTAGCAGTGTAAGACAAGAGGGAAGGCAGCTTGTGATCACCATACACCGCCAACTCTCGGACTACTCTTTTATCAACGAATAGTATGATTGACCGTCACATATAACGCCCCCAAAGCTGAAAGGGCGAGCATGTTTAGCGCGACGGGGATGGGAACCCGCGACCTTCAGATTACGAGTCGCACGTCTTAACACGCTTGGCCATGCCGGGCCAGATTTGAGAAGCAAACTTATT
The DNA here is from genome assembly GCF_004210375.1 of Tachypleus tridentatus. Taxonomy (NCBI): domain Eukaryota; kingdom Metazoa; phylum Arthropoda; class Merostomata; order Xiphosura; family Limulidae; genus Tachypleus; species Tachypleus tridentatus. Next base: position 13,902,176 of record NW_027467782.1, on the reverse strand, counting down.
CCTGACACGAGTGGTGATAAAGTATTTTACACTCTGCAAAATAAATAATTGTTGTTTTAATGTTTCTAAAAGTGTGATACTAAACTGAAAACAGTTGTAACTGAATAATTGTTTCTTTAACAAAATTATCATTTTTCTCATAAAAATAAATATTTTAATGTAATGTGGCATAAGAAGTTGAGAAAATGAAAGTGTTATTTATCTGCATAATCAGTTTTGTTTTCATTCTGAACTGTTCGGTCAGTCTTCTTAGGGCCATTTTCTAATTCCTTATGTTGTACACTTGGCCTCAAGTCTGATTTCCTTCGGAAAAATATATTTAGGTTTATATTCTATTTATTAACGTATCAAACATCTTTGATGTAAGTTTATTGTGTAGCTTAGAATGTAGAAACTTAAACGTTTTGAAACTGATTGAAAGCTGAGAATAATGGCATTATTTTCTTTCATAACCATGGATATCTTGTGAGGTTTAGTCTCTCATATGTCTATCGCTGTACATATGGTGTAATAACTGTGGATTTCATATCTGGCTCAATTTATAGATTATTCTAACTGAAGATTAATGTGAGTGTTTACTTCTATATTTACATGGAGATCTAGTCTTTCAAGCTTTGTTTTTAGTGAAAGTGGAGAGATAGTTTATATCAGAATGGTAGCCATAGAGTTACACATATGTACAGCTGGCCATAAGAAAAGTTTTAGTAAACTTCTTTGGTATGTCAGCTATATATAAAGTTACTTTATTTAACTATGTTTCAGTAGGTCTGTTTGTTTTGGAAAAAAGAGATATGAAATTGAGTGACATTACTGATTTAAATTACTTGTTCTTGTATGAATTCAGTCAGAAAACATCTTTACTGATGAAAGCCCTCAGCACATAAAGAAAACATTTCAAGTTTTATCATTCTTGGAGATATTAATACAAGAACAATGTTATCTATTATGTACGTTTTCTGTATAAAATTGTTATTGGAGCTTCGATTGTTGCTAGATATCATGATAAACTATTTTTTTCTGCATTTATGATGCAACAAATGCTACTTGTAGTCTCAAATGCAGTAATTCTACATTGATTAACTGAAGAAAAATTAATAATAACGAATTTCAATATAGATTTAGTTGATACTTTGCACAATCACAATTGGTTGTGATTTTTTGGGAAGCAAATTCACCATTTTATGTTAAATAAGATAAACGAAAACGAAAAATCGGTCAGTCACTACGTGGCGCTTAAGTCAAGAAAGAGAAATATAAAATTAAGCATGGCGACAGTGGGGTAGGTGAGTGTAATATCCATTTGTTAACAGGATTGTGTGTAAATAACAGGAAGAACAATCGAATCGAATAAAGATCAGTCCAAGGAATGTGAGTTCTTGAATATCGATAAATTTTTAGTTTATTAACTGTGTGTTGGTGTACATATCTCATTTCTGTGATAAACTAAGCCAGACGTAGCCTGGAAGTGAACTGTAATCGACAGGATCTCCTAAATGTTATGTGACAGTTAACGGTACATGTCTTACAATTTCAACAGGTTTGTTACTCTTGTCGTCAGGCATATTTATTAGTTTTAATGGTAAAGCATCCATTAACTGAGGCAGTGCCCCCAGCTCGGACAGCAGTAAGTCTTCGTCTTTACAACACTAAAATCGGGGGTTTTATTCCTCTCGGAAGATACAACAGATAGCCCAGTGTTGCTTTGCTTTAAAAACACACATACACCTCGCACACACCAAAGCAGTAGCTGACGAAATAGAAAGAATGATTTGCTCTGTGTCTTCATTACATTATTTGCTGTCATGTGTACCAATAAAAGTTTTGTCATTCTGCCATAAGAATTTGCATACAAAGGCAACAAGAAGCTGACATGACTTATAGTAGCTTGTTCACAGCTGCAACCACTGGGCCAGTGTATGTTTGCTGTTATGTGTACCAATAAAAGTTTTATTCTTCTGCCATAAGAATTTGCTTACAAAGGCTACAAGAAGCTGAAGTGATTTACAGTAGCTTGTATTCTTTTTTTATGAATGAAGCAGTTAAGGTATATATTATTTACAGGGAAACAATTAATGTGGTTTTGATAAACATTTCCAAAAGTGTAGGTGACAGTAGTGACAAAAGTGACAGTAGCAGTTAGGATGCAGTTGATCATGTAATAATGCAAAATTAAGCATTTTAATGTATTTTTTTAATTAATGAGGTTATAAGTAATTGCAACAACACATATAACATTTTAATCTGTGTGTATTGTATCTCTTCATTTGAAAAAGTGTGTGTGTGGAAGAAACTACATTTATTAAAGAGGAGATGTGGACAACAACACTTCAGGAAGTGCTAGTCTAGAGTTTTATTTCTTTGTTATGTCTACACGTCTAAATGTTAAATGAGAATCTCTTTTTCATAGAAGTGTAAGGAAAGTGAAATCACAATATAACTAGTTGTAATTTGAGAGAAAAAAGTAGTTTGAAGTTCCTGGATTGGGTCTTCAGTAACATAATTATGAAGTGTCTGTTTCTTTTGCCAAGAAAGTGATCAGTTTAAACACATTGCTGGAAGAAATTTGTTTCTGTCTATATTTCAGCTTAGATAACTTCTTTTGTTACAAACAAACTGGATTAACATCCTTGTGTCTACAAACTGATAATTTTGGTGGCCTCTGTATCAGTCAGTCTGCAAAACTTACTAAATTCTGTAGCAATACTGAAAATGAAAGTTAAACATGAAAAACTATTGATCCATGTTTAAGAACTTGTTTTACACTCGACAAATTTATTTTTAGTTGCTTGCATTCATCAGTGATATGATTCAAGATTATAATATTACTCTTTATCATGCTAATATTTACATTGACTTTTCATGTGAAACAAGCCATTTTATTTTGATCTTTAATGGTTTACTTTTAAATATTTGCTAGAACATGTCTTTATAAATAAAAGTTATAGGCAGTGGACCAGTCATTTTTGTAACTATCTATGGTAAACTTAATGATTAATGTTATGAAGTATTTTCTTTAGTTAAAACTTGGATATTCTTCACAAGTATAAAATATAAAACATTGCCTGAGGAAGTATTGGGTTGAGGAATAATTCGTGAGCATTTTTTCAAGTTAAAAAAATATATTCATAAATGAAATGCTTTCGCAAAATATTTCATGTCATTTGGTAGATAAATTTTTGCTCTAATAGATGGTATGTTTGATTTTCATATGTCTTTAATTTTTGCTTTCATTTTCAGCTCATTAAATGGAATGTCAGGTGGACAAAATCGAGCATTTTCGACACCATCTGCTTTTTGCATTTAATTTCTTGCAATTTCGCTTAAAACAATGCATACTATATACCTAGGTTTTTTACATGAAATAAAGTATCATAATAAATGTTTTGGGTGTAATGTGTTCATGCATTGAAGTATTGTATAGTCTTGCATGTAATGCTTGAATGAAATTATTTAAAAACGCTCACAAATTATTCCTCAACCTAATATCTCAAGTCTTAATTAGTTACAGCATTCCTGTTTCACTATGACATAATTTTTGTGTAACTTTGTTGATGTGATAAAGAGATCATCATATCAAAGTAGTGAAATATAAAATTATAGCAGTCTGATGAGCAACGTTACAGTAATTACTCAACCATGAAGTTACAGTAAATGTTTACAGTCATAGTTTACTGTAATGTCTCGCATTTAGAATTGGGCTATTTGGATCAAAATTATTGTGTAAGCTTATTTTATTAAATAACTTTGCAATCATTTTGAAAAGAGTCCTTTGTATTTTTGCTTACATTTTTTAGTTTATTAAAACTGTTGAACTTAGCAAACAATTTTGAAAAATATTATACATCAAGCTTATGGTTTGGGAAAGATATAGTTTTTATCCTACTCAGTGTCCTCAAATACCAGAACAAAAAGTGTGTGCAGAATAAAACGAGTTAAGTTGATTTTGTGTAAACATATGTCTTTGTCCTTATTCAAGTAAGCAAATATGTTATTGTTTAAGTTCACCAAATTAAAAAATATATTATTGATTTTATTATTTTATGTTTCCAGTATTAAATAAAGTATTTAATTAAATACTTTTTATTGTAATAGCTCATTTAAAGTTGACTGAAGTTATCAAATTTAACAGAGTTAAAACATGGTCCTTGAATATATTGAAGCCAAGAGAATGATGTATGTCATCTGTAATTTATAATGTATCATGTAGACATTATGAAATATATACTAATGCATAAAATTCTGTTTAATTAAATAAACACTGAAAATAAGGTAACAAAGATTATCTTCTTTATGCTTCCTGTCACTCAGTTTTCAGTTCAGAGGAATTTCTTCCAGTTGTTAGTTCTGTTCAGATGACAAAGAGTACATCAATATTCATAAGATAACTGTGCTTATTTGAAGATCAATGGAAGATTCATTTTAAAATTTGAATTAACCCTACAAATGAATTACATTATTTTCTTTGTAGAATGACAAAACATTATAATATGAAAAGAGAGAGGTTTTGTTTGAATATCTTAAAATCTCGTAACATTATCTATTTATACATATGTTTATACTTTTTATTAAATTGACCCTACAGCCATTTTTTGGCTGACATTACTGAGTTGCTATGATGCAGTACACGTGCACTCCTTACTTTATTCGAGAACCTGAAACTCATCTCTACAAAGTGACCTGTATTGGCTGTATTTGTGTAAACTAGTATTTTGTGAAATAGTCAAACTGAGTTATAAGTTATAAAAAGTTCTTAACTTTAATTTATCGTAAAATACAGAACAGTAAATAAAGAAGTAGAGTTAACAATAATATTTTCTAGTTTTGAACTTTTTTACTCATTTGGGGCTTGACTCAGTAGTGAATATCAAGTCTCACAAAATTTTACAGTAAGATGTGAAACAAAATAATAATCTTTTAGATTTAACATGTGTACATTTCAGAATAACAAAAAGTCATAAATTACTATAGCAGTACCTTAGAATTGCACTATAATTTATAAAACTCTAACTTAACTCTGTTTGAGTCATATTCAAAAGTAAGTGTACATAAGCAAGTGCTTCCAAAAATGTCAAGAGGTAGGTAGGGTCACTGAGACTAATTCAGTAAATGTAGCAAGCAGAAAAGATGGGAGATTCAATTTTCCATATTATAACTTCTCAATATCAGTAATTTGAGCTCCTAACTTATAAGACACTATAGTCTTTGGTATTTGGACATCACAAACTCTAATTTGAGCACATCATATAATACATAAGAACTGATATTTAGAAATAGTTTTTATTCAATATTTACTTATAAATAACAAATTTAACTGATATATAATACTAAAATTTGAATTATAATTTCCAATTTAAAACCAAACTCATTTGTTTTGAATTTCCAGCAAAGCTTTACGAGGGCTATCTGTGCTAGACTTCCCTAATTTAGTAATGTGAGACTTGAGGGAAGGCAGTTAGTCATCACCACCCACCACCAACTCTTGAGCTTCTCTTTTACCAGTGAATGGTGGGATTGACCATCACATTTAACACCCCACAATTGAAATGGCCAGCATGTTTGTTGTGCCGAGGATTCATTCCCTCAACGCTCGGGTTACAAGTTGAGTGTCTTAACCACCTGATTTGAAATTAGTGTTTTGAAGGAAAAATTTTGTAAGTAAATTTTTCTCATCCAGCTTTCGTCATTAAGTCATAGAAATTGAAATGAATGTTATGATATTATGCCATTCAGTAGACATGTGGTATCAGAATATGTACTTTCACCACCTCAGTTTCAAAAGGGGTATGTAAAAAAAAGTTTTTTAATGTAACTATTTTTTAAATAATACAAAAGTTATTTTATCCATACCATAAAATTCCATTGTAATTAATCATTTTTATTAAGTGAACTATATATGGTCTAAAAACAAAAGCTTTTGAACATCACCCTTTCTTCATAATCTATAACAACAACAACAAAAAGACAAGTTTCCTTGTGAATACACTGTGCAAAGCCTGAGAAATTGTGCAGGAGGAACTGTGAACGTTTGACTGGTTATGCTGATTTGTCCAAGCCAGTTCACTTGGCTGTGGTTTTGCTAGATAGTAGACATAGGGATAGTGGGAATCTCCTTAATCCAGGGGTTCCCAACTGGTGGGTCGCGACCCTCCAGGGGGTCGAGAAGCCTTGGCATCGGAGTCGTGTAGCCTTGTTAGAAGTAGCTTGGGATAACATTACTTTTATTTCATCAATCACATTTTCATGCTCTTACATTTTTTTTGTTTCGGTGCAAAGCAAAACGTGTGCTACGTTAGTTCAATGTCATTAGGTGATATTATGGGTGTATGTTTGTGTGCCTTAGAGTGAATGTGTCTGCAACTGTATGTATTTGTGTACTAGTGAGTAGAGAGTATGTGAGTGCACGTGCATGTACGTATGCTTGTGTGTCTGTTTAGCTGTGATTAAGTGTGTGTGCTCGCTGTCGACACGTGAGTCGCATGTCCGTTGCTGATTGGTGGATGACGAATCGCCACACTCCCTTCCCTCCCAATACTTACCCCATCATTACTCTACCTGCACCCTCCACAAGTAGTCAGTGTAAGATCTACAGTTGCCAAACCGTTCATTATTCAACATTTTTATTTTATTTAACAAGGAGATAAGTAAGCAGTAGAGGTGAGTTGTTTCCATGGCTAAACAGTGCAGATAATCAGAATGCTACCTCAACATTGGCTTCACCACTGTGCTTGCCAATGACGGCATCGAGAAACCACAGTGTGTTTTGTGCCATGCTGTCCTAAGTGCAGAGTCAATGGAACCATCAAAACTCAAGCGTCATCTCGAGACTAAACATCCAGAACACGCAAAGAAGGGTTTGGATTTCTTCAAACGGCATGAACGGTGCCTTAAAAGCCAAAGAATTGATAGAAGTGGGTCGTTTCAGCAGCAGAGTGCAGCCGTAGTGGAAGTTTCATATGAGATTGCATTCGAAATTACTAAACAAAAAAAGCTTCACACGATTGGAGAAACACTTCTTAAACCCTGCATGATGAAAGCAGTAAATCTTATTCTTGGAGAAGCCAGTGCAAAGAAGATGCAACAAGTATCCTTGTCAAATAATACTATACAGAGGCGCATTCCTAAAATGTCTATGAATGTGAAGGAACGTGATTTGACTGAAATCAAGGGTTCCACTTTGTTTTCCTTTCAGCTCGATGAGTCAACAGATGTAAGTTCATGTTCTCAGTTGCTTGTCTTCATGAGATACATTAATTCAGGTGACATCAAAGACAAATTCTTATTCTGCAGTGCACTTGAAACCACAACAAAGCTGATGATGTCATGGAAAAGTTTCAACTTTTTTTTCAAGACGAAGATCTTCATTGGGAAAACGTGTGGGGTTTGTACGGATGGGGCGCCCGCCATGCTGGGATCGAATTCAGGATTCAAATCGAGGAGTGAAGAAGC
>NW_027467782.1:13841708-13894230 GCF_004210375.1 Tachypleus tridentatus | reverse complement strand
ACTGGAGGGTTTTATTAAACATTATTTTCCACGTCATCTACTTTTTTTATTATTATATGATTTAAGATATTACTAAGATTTTAATGGATGACAAGATACAAATGAATGAATAATACTTTATTTAAAGTAATCCAATTTAGATACAGTTCGTTTTAGTCTTTTAACAAGTGTATTATGTGTTCATATACTTCCATTCTTTTACATATTCAACAACTTCTTGAAAAATATGCTGAAGAGTTTAAATTCTTTTGTTTATCTAGCATGTCGTTGATGAGGTCGATCGTATTTATTTCTGGAATATATTTTTCCAGTAATCATTAATTCTACACGATCATTTATTTCACGTTAAATCCCCACTGGAACATATCAAGTTTAATATAATTTCAGTTTTCATTTTACGTTTCTAAGAAATACTCTCGACGATCTCTAAATTGTAACGAGTCGGTGATTCCACTTTAATTATAATTGGCTCCATGACTTGTGATGACGTCTGATGACGTTGTTACAGTTGCTTTACCACCTGCTTGTAATGTATCATTTTGTATGACTAACTTCATATGATCATCTACAGAGTTTAATAATTTGAGTACTGGCCTTTCATAAACCTGGATTTATAAAAAGAATGTACCAGTTCTTCAGGAATCAGAACCAGTATTTTTGCCATATTTTTATATTGCAGCAACTTTACCAATACTCCGTTTTGTCAAACCACCAAATAATGAAAGTAATAGTCCTACGAGTAATGGTAAAAACCCTCCTTTTTGTATCAGTAAGTTTCTTTTCTGTTTAACTTATGTTTCTTTGTCAACCAACTCTCTCGATAATGATCTTTATCATTTAAGTTTCTGGTTTGTATGTTCGTCATTGAAACACTTCCCTTTAAAACATTTAAAACACACTCACAAATACTCAAGACAAAGTCAGTTTTAACTCTGGCAATTATTCATTTAATTCTTTAATCCACGGAGCAACTTTTGGTGTAATTCTCAATAGTTTCGCCATATTCCACAGATATGGACAGTCGACATTACCAGATTTTCATGTAATGTTATGAATGTGACACGTCACCCAGTTGAAAGATGTTTACTTGAAAGCGATTGTTTAAACAAAAACACATTTATACATCTAGTGATTAAACATTTGAGTGTAAGTTATTTATGTGTAGCTTAATCTTTAGATAAAACATTCTACTTCTACTGCAATTGCTATCATTTCAATAAATTAGTATATATTCAGTTAAACAATGTTATCAAATTACATTGGTATTTACACTATAAATTTATCTTTTGGTAAAGTCCGGTCCTGAGACAGATCTGTTTCTGGTTTCTAATCAATGAGTACGTAACCAGATGGTTGTCTCGTTGTGTCTTGATAAACTTTTTCAAAATATTTGATATGTGATGGAAACATTTGTCTTGGTAAAACACTTAACTGGGATTTGTCTCTGACATTTTTTAACAAAATATATTGAGAATTTAAAGTAAAATTACACATTTCTCTATCCTTTCTGATGAACTGGATTCTGTACAATATAAACCACTGATCAGTTCAAATGGTGACTTTCACGTGTAAGAAGTTGAGACACTCGTTTATGTTATTCACTTTTATTCATAAAATCGTCAATGATGAAAAAAATCAGACTGTAAATAGTTATGAAAATGTAGTTGCAAGCCGTCGACAAATTGAATGATAGGAATGTTTTGCATTATTTATGTGTATAAAGGTTGAAATTCACCTTAAAATCAATCAGTATTTACAGAAATATCATAAATTACTTCACAATGACAAGTTAAAACTCTACTTACAAACTATGATTTATCATTTGATTTGACACTGGACATGTAAAAAAGGTGTAGTAAATGCAATGCATCTCGAACTCTAATGTCAAAGTATTGTAATATGGCTTACCTTATTTAAATAATGTTTGATCACACTTAGAAACTACCCTTTAGACCCCGCACATGCACTTTTTCGGTCTATAGACCACGGTAAGGAGTAAGTTCCATAGGTTCAAAAATAAATCAGTATTTATAGAGAAGGGTGTTAAAGTTTGACTGGATGTGTCGTTTGGTAAAAAAGTGGACGTTAATTCTTCTTTGTTGTTAGTGATACTTAAATTTCTGTAAATCTTATGGTTAGTCATTGAATGGAATATATTAGTTATTATAAATTTCATTGATGAAAAGTTTAATTTTTCACTGTCGATAAAATTAAATCCTCTGATCTTACAACAAACTTTTCGTCGTTGCGCAAATAACCATAGTTTTTTGGACCACCGCTGACTTACAGTGTTATATAGTGTCCATCCAACTCGTCTGTAAACTCTCCAAGATAATCACTTGGAGGTGGATCGTTAAAGCCATCTGAAATGTAAACAATTCCGTTTGTACCATAACACAAAACAGACAAATCAAACTTCTCTAATGTATCACACAATTTCAAACGAGGATGTGGCGATAGTTTAATCTTTCTGAGGCACATATTCATGTTTATGTTTCCAATGAAGAATTGTTATATCTTCATCAATTAAAGTAATATCTGTTACAGTTTTGATATTATCCTTCATTAACGAATCATATTATTTATCAAAAGTTAGGCAGGTCAGTTGTGATTTGTTGTCAGATCTACCCCAACGACCCCAGACACAGTTGAGACAAAATTTTGTTACTAAGCTTTTGCCTGGATCGTATTCTATGTTTTCGTGGGAGAGTTCCACTCCTTCCTTTTCACCATACTGTTTAGTATATTCTTGATGACGAGAAATCCACTTGAAGTGAAAATGTATCTCAAAACGGCTGGTGTGGGTATTAACACTTTTACTTATAAAATAGTTTGAATGCGCTTTTGCCATCAACGGGGTATTCACCGTGATCGTGAACTCCGTATTAGTGAATTCGTACTTCCTGAGGCAAAGTTCTTGTGGCTTATCTTTGATCCTCAGGGAGTTCGGCTCTGCACGGGGGCTTTCGGCACCTCCCCAGTCCACAGTTTGTACATAGAGTCTCATGAACCTCCTCCACATCTCTGCCATTTGCAACTGTCTTTACTGTATGCTTCAAAAGTTCAAACATTATCCCACATGAGGTTGTGTTTTCCTTCCTCAGTGGGTCATGCTTTTTTAGAACAGAAGATCTGCCGTTGTTCTTTTTGGCCTATATATCCAGGTGCAGTTAGATAAATTGGGTCTTTTTTTAGATGGCATTGCTGTATCCATTTTTCAGCTCATTCCACCATGACTTATTGCTATCCCCGAGTCATCTGAAGAAAGCAGACGCTCCCAATTAGAAGTATCATCTTTATTTGCTGAAGAACTTTCGAACCATCCTTCCATTCCCCTTTATACGGATGGTTCGAAATTAGGGGATTCTGAGTACAGCCATTGAACCACAACAACCCATGGCAGATCCCACATAGATTTGTCGAGATTCGTAACGACGACACCATTTTAGACATGTTTTGTTCACAGGTTTATCCCTAACGCTGGACAGTGTCATTGGCGATGGTGACACTGTCCACTTTACAAATGTTTTTAGTTTTTTAAGGCCCATTGACATTTTAATGCTATTTAGGTTTTAATTCAAAATTGAACTTTGTTTTGTTTTAACATGATTCCTTTTTACGAATTTTAATAATTTTACTTTAATTACCGGTTGTTTGGCGTAAATACCTTAGTTGCTTTGCGACATAAATTGCCAAACAACCAGCCAACCTTTAGTATCGAATTCCTGTTCCGACTTTTAGTGCATCCCTTTTCATGTGCATGATGTGGAGAAGTGGTAGCTTAGGAGTTTGTGATGAACAATGAAATCTATTTTCAGTTAAAAAGAAGGGGACTATTATTAAGTCAAGTACTTTATAGATTTGTTGGCAAGTGAAAGTGAAATGATGTGTGACAACTGTAATAGTCTGGTATGACAAGGTGGTTAATGCGCTCGACTCGTAATCTGAGGGTCGCGGGTTCGAATCCCCGTCGCACCAAACATGCTCTCCCTTTCAGCCGTGAGGGCGTTATAATGTGACAGTCAATCCAACTATTCGTTGGTAAAAGAGTAGCCCAAGAGTTGACGATGGGTGGTGATAACGAGTTGCCTTCCCTCTAGTCTTACACTACTGAATTAGGGACGGCTAACTCAGATAGCCCTCGTGTAGCTTTGCGCAAAATTCAAAAACTAACAAACAGCGGTAATGTACAGCTCGTTTTTTAAATAAGTATAATATAGCCACTTTTCTTTGTGAGTTTCTATTTAAGTCTTTCTTTGGAGTATTTAAATTACCTATAATTTATGGTAATGAATTTCTTTACATGTATTATTATAGATAATTTATGCCAATATTTTTTGATAGGGAATAGTTGTGATCGTTACTGTTGTTCTATTGTTCGTGTAGATGTTATAAAAGATGGTTTGATTTTTCTCTATTTATATTATATTGGTTATGTTATTCTTGAAGTATAAAGCTATTCCTTTAATGTTTTGTGTATGTGTTTGTGGTAAAGAAAAGTATGTAAAGTCTATTAACATTTTAGTTTTCTTTACTTAAAATTTATAACATGATTAGAATGTCTGCATTAGCTTTTTTTTAAGTTGTATATTTCAAATATTTTGGTGACTAAATCACTTTCACGGCGTGGACGCCGATTAATCTACCCAGACCGTCCTGGAAGTAGCTGGAAGGAAAGAAAATCAAGGTTAATAATGCATTAAAACACATAAGGCTAAAGGCGGAACTGTAAAGTAGCTAGCTGGTTGATGGCTTAGATCAGGGTGTGCAACATTTTTCGTCGGTGGGCCATATAACCAACTTCATCAATCAAGCGGGGCCACTTAAAAACAAGCTTATTCGTGTACATGCACAATAAATTAAAAAAATTCTCAAAATGCAAGCAATAATATTTTATATTTTTGCATGAGTGATCATTTTAGTGCGACACTTGAAATTTAGAGTCCTTGCAGAGCTTGTCAATATCAGCTTTGACAGAAGTGGTTGCCACTCTTAACTGACTGGTCAAATGTTCATCAGTCAGCTGACTTCTACATTTGATTTTGATGAGCTTCATTTTGGAGAAAAATTGCTCACAGCAGTAGGTGCTACCAAAATGGGAGGCAATTCTTTGTGCATGACGGGACAAATTGGGAAACTTTTCACGTACACAGAGTTTGTAAAAGTCTAGCAAACTGTTTTCAGAGAATTTCCTTTTAGTGTCCATGTCAGCCTGCAGTTCAATGAGTTCCATTTGGCAATCATCAGGACTGTCTTCCACTGCCAAATCAAAAGGTTGAGCGAACAATTTCAATCTAATTTCAGTTTGTCTGAAATCTGGAAATCTGTTTGCAAACTCATCACGCAGCTTTTGTACACTGGTTCCATATTTGGTGCAATCCAGATTAGGAAATTCCAGTTTCCTGGTTGCAAGACATGTAAAATGGGTTAATATGGCTCTTCTCAACTGAACCTGGAAAAGTTCCAATTTCTTCTCAAAAGCACAAATATGCTCAAACAACTTATTCACAAGTTGACTTTTCCCTTGTAGTTTTAAGTTTAAATCAGACAGATGCTGTGTAATGTCTGTGAGGAATGCTAAGTCATTCAGCCAGTTCTCATTGCTCAAGTAGTCCACATTCTGACGTTTGCTCTCCATGAAGAACTTAATCTCCTCTCGCAGATTCCAGAATCTCTTCAAAGTAGCAGCTCTACTAAGCCAACGTACAGCAGAGAAGTACAAAACATCTGAATACTCACTGTCCAGCTCATCTAAAAAGTTTTAAATTGTCGATGATTTAATCCTCGTGTTCGAATATAATTTACGCATTGGACGACATTTTTCATGACTTCTGCAAAATCCAGAACTTTGGTGCACAAGCTCTCTTGGTGAATAATGCAATGGCTTACAACTACGTCTTGTGCTCCAATTGCAGTTAGAAATTTCTTGGTGAATCCATTTGTCCTACCTGTCATGGAAGGAGCACCATCTGTTGTAACACCACATAATTTATAAGGATTCAGTTCAAACTTTTCTACAACCTTAAGCACTTGTTCACAAATATCCTGTCCTGTGGTTGTGGAGGAAAGGCTTGCCATATCTAAAAACTCTTCGAAAACATCAAAGCCTGCAGTAACAGCTCTGATGAAAATGACAAGTTGGGATGTGTCATTGATATCAGTGCTTTCATCCAAAGCCAAACTGAAAGCTTCACACGAATTCAATCTCTCTTTCAAAGTTTCTTTGATGTCCTCTGAAAGATCTTTTGTCCTGCGTGAGACAGTAAAGCGGGAAAGGCTAGTTTGCTCCACCAAATATTTTTTCTCTGGACATGCATATTCTGTGAATATTGTTAAACAATTTTTAATAAATTCTCCATCACTGAAAGGCTTTCCCTTTTTTTGCCATACATTCACAAAGCTTAAAACTCAGTTTTGTCACCAGTTCTGAATTTTTCTTGAAAGTGGTAAAAACACCTTGTTGCTTTTCAATGGATGTTTGTTCAATTTTGTCCTTTCGTGCCTGACCAACAATTTCATCAAACTGGGAGGAGTGCTTAGTTGCGTAATGTCGCTTAATATTGTACTCTTTCATGACTGCAATTGTAGTTTGACAGACGAGGCAGACAACACCTTGATTATGTGGGACAACAAGATATTTTGTGCACCATTCACTGTTGAATAACCTTCCCTCATCATCAATTTTTCGTTTCTTAACTGCTGACATTTTACTAGCCCTGAAATCAAAACAAAAATTATTCTTACGAAAATAGCAAAGTAGAAAAAACATAGAATTTATTTACACATGGAACCTCTTATGGACAGAAACACATGTTTCTAAATTGGCATCCCGATCATAGCCTTCCGGTACTTAAATTAATTGAGAATAGCAAAATACAGTGTGACCTCGCCTATTCGCGGTTCGCCATTCGCAGCCCCTCATATTCGCGGGTTATGCGCGAACTGCGTTTTTGTAGGTCACAGAGACTGAAAGGGCTTTTCGAGGAGATTTCTGTTGTATTTACTCAATCAAGCCGTTTTTCAATTGTCGTCTTCACCAAACAAGATTGGACTGCTATTGGCTGACTGCCTCAGCTTCCCCAACAACGCAAACGGCAAAGCACAGCCCGGTAACGCACGGTACAATTTAGTGAAATACATAACAGTATGCAATATTGTTACATTATTACTGCATCAATGAGTATAAGTATCATTAGTGTTTGGGAAGCATTTCATATAGTATATAATCGCATACATATACGTTTTAAAACTGCGTCCAATATTCGCGGTTTTCGCTATTCGCGGGAGGGTAAAGAACGTAACCCCGCGAATAACGAGGTCACACTGTACATAGAATCAGATGCATCTGAAAGCAAAATCTTAATAAATTCAGTAAAGTCACAACAATATGCTAAATAATAATCAATTTACCTTCAATCTCTTGTAGTAACTGTAAAAGGTAATAAAATTTTCACCAATAATGAATGACGGACAGCAGAGGTTAGGGAAAATTGTCGCCAGCGGGCGAAGGCGAGGTTCAGGACATGACGTTGAGTCGTAGACAATAGTGCTAGTGCACGTCACCTATTCATGCCCTAAGGAGGCCGACCAATCGAATTCGGCCTGCTCCTCTCTAGCAAAGATAATTTTAGAAGTTTGTCGAGTCGAAGCCTGGGAATCCCGTAGGATCGATGCTTTTAAAATATTCCATTTGCGTTGGATTACAGATCAGGCCACATGGTTAGATTACAACAACTAGGGCCACACTAAATGGCTTGGCGGGCCGGGTTGTGGCCCGCGGGCTGCCTGTTGCACACCCCTGGCTTAGATGAACCACTTGCGCTTCGCTTCGGTTTGGACTTGGGTTCAGAGATGCAGAGAAGTGGTGAGGACGAACGTGAGTTATCTGGTTGTACTTCTTGGATATGTTGTTCTTCTGTGGCCTGAGGTGATTTATGTCTTCTTGCTGTCTTACTTTGTGACTTCTGAGTGTTTGTAATCTTGAAGTCCGTCTAGACTGATGCATCTGTAGTCTTAGTTCACGTGGTTTGTGTCTGGCTTAAGGTTATATTACATGAAATTAGAGCTGTCGTCTGGCAGGATTTGTCGCATGTTTTCTTTGGATCAGTAAGTCCAGATATGTTGCTGGCAGTGGAGGTTGGGTGTGTCGATGTAGAGCTGGATGAATATCTTTGAGTATTTTTTCTGACTGGTTTTGGATTAAGCGGTAAATCGGTGCTTGACTGATGGAAGTCGTCCGTTGATTGTTTATGTCGTCTGGAAGTTTTATATAACCACGAGGTGGTGGAGCGGCGACGTGAGCGTTCGGCACTGAAATGAAATATGTGATACAAACCCCCGTTGCTTAAAACGCAGTCATCACTGTACTTCGAGGTTGTTACTATCTTGATGAAAAAGGTGAGCAGAATGGTGTGTTTGGAGTATATGCGATGTACGGCATTTAACTTGGTTTGGATTTAACATTCAATGGCCTGTTGAATTTCATTGGATTCAATGGTTGAGTCGACGTCCCTAAGGAACACAGAGAAAAGGCTAGCAGGACTTTTAGTGGGGGAAGAACTGACGTTAAATTCAGTGATTCGTGGTTGACATAAGTATACTTAATCAGCGGCTGTAAACGGCTGGATAAGAATTCCCCCCGGGCGAAGGATTCAGGTTCTAAACGCATCGACGGTTTCGCCCGGCTTGGTTTTGGCGAAGAATGTGGCTACTTGTAGCAGCGTAAAGTTAGGCGGTAGTCAGTCGACAATTACCGTAGAAACCGGTGGGATTACTGGCGTGATAGGTCCTTACGTTTTAAACAGCGTGAAAGCACAGTTCAACACATCTTGCTTGCTCTGTGACTGCGGATTCTACGAAACAACTGACATTTGAGAACTTTCTCACTCGAGTGAAATTATATTTGGAGTTTTCTAAAAGGACCTCTTCCTGCTCATTATATACAATTGTTTTCCCTTACGTCCGAATTAACTATTCGTTGTTTTATTGGTTAAAATATCGTTAGGTGATATCTCTCCTACGTCCGAATGAACTATCTGTCTATACTTTTGTTTTATTGGTTAAACCGTATTATAGCTTGATTACACTGAAGTTTATAAATGTTTGCTTTAAAATCCCGCGTAATTTTGGTAATTGTTCGAACGTATTGAGTTTATAACTTTGAGATAAAATTGTTTTCACAGTTGGAAGTCTTTTGCACGATTCTTCTCAAAAGCAGTTTATGTATTTTATGGATATGTGCTACCGTTTCTATGCTTTATCGGGATAGTACGAATATTATCACCCTTTCTATTTGGATGTGATAACGTTTCTGTGTGCGATTTGTGGATATATTGTGGGCCGTTCTCATATGGATATCCGATACCGTTTCTCTGCGCCATACTTGAATATAATGTGAATATGTCAATGCGTCTCTGTACGGTCTTTGGATGTGGTGCGAATATTGTGTGCCATTCCCGTATAGTAAGATATGTGATTATGCTTTTGTGTCTCCTTTAAATTATCACCCTTCCTATTTGGATGTGATAACGTTTCTGTGTGCGATTTGTGGATATATTGTAAGCCGTTCCCATATGGATATCCGATACCGTTTCTCTGCTCCATACTTGAATATAATGTGAATATGTCAATGCGTCTCTGTACGGTCTTTGGATGTGGTGCGAATATTGTGTGTCATTCCCATATAGTTAGATATGTGATTATGCTTTTGTGTCTCTTTTAAATATTGTATTCATACGACATGCTTTGTATTTTATTCATTTCAAAGTGCTTTAAAGTTCTAATCTACGTTCAGTTTTCTTCGCTAACTGGATTTCATGTTTCTTACACCTTTTGATTACGTATAATAAGGAATGGATTTACACAGGTAAGTCACTTTTTTTCCTCACTTTTTTTTTCCTCACTTTTTTTTCCTCACTTTTTTTTTCTCACTTTTTTTTCCTCACTTTTTTTCCCTCACTTTCTTTTCCTCACTTTTTTTTCCTCACTTTTTTTTTTTTTTTCCTCACTTTTTTTTTCCTCACTTTTTTTTCCTCACTTTTTTTTTCCTCACTTTTTTTTCCTCACTTTTTTTCCCTCACTTTTTTACGTTACCAATATTCCGAACACCATTATACAAAAAGGCTACTTCCAAGAAGGTGGCAGGAAAGAAATAAGTAAGCTGCTTCTTTTCCAATTTTGTGTGATATCACAAAATCAACGGCCCTTTTCAGGGCCACCATCTCCTGATAAAGAGTTTGCCATATAAGTCGTTACAGAAAAACAAACAAAACACTCATTCCGCTCGTAACAACACTTGTTATATCGAGCGAGTGAAATGGTAAAAAAATTTCTTAAAAACGTTTCATGCTCAGATTTGTAGTCTAACGAACGTTCGAGAAAAGAAAGTAATGTAGTGCGACTTTATTTATTTCTTCCCCTGTGCTGTTATAGATATGCTCGTTTTCAAATTATACTTAATGATTCGTAACTTTAGTTTAATTTCAATTAGTACTGCATTTAATTACATTTTAGTTTTAATCACAATTGGTCGAAGGAAAATAACTCGGGGCTCCTTCATTAATTAACTCTTTCGCAACAGTATTATACTACTAGCCACCCATATAAATTGTATGCCTCCTTACTAGTTAGTGAAGTGTACTGAGCCTTTCACAAATGTAATGGAGAAATCTATTCCGTATGCACATGCATATACGGCTGAATAGTGTGCCTTACTATTAGATTTACTAGTTATTAATAACTAATATGATTTAGCCCCCTACTGTACTCCCTCTTTGTTAATGACTTACCACAGCCGACTACGTCATCTACCTTTGCATCACAATATGCAGATGACATCGCCTTATGGTCCACCTCATGGGACCCCCCTCTAGCAGCTAATAAAATACAAAAAGCTTTAGATAGTATTACTCGCTGGTGCAATAAATGGAAAATCACGCTCAATCCCTCTAAAACCCAGGCTATAATCCTTCACCGTAGGCTCAATAAGAGATTAAAACGTGTGAAGCTTACTAAACTTTATCTCTACAACACCCCTATCTCTTTCTCTAATACTGCCAAATTCCTTGGTGTTACAATCAATACACGACTTACATGGAACTCTCATTTCAAAAACGTTAGAAAGAAAATGCTAACCAGAATCTCATACCTCTGTAAAATTAGTCACTTCACCCATGGCTGCAGGTCTGAAACTATTCTACATATTTACAAAACATTCATTAGGCCCTTAATGGAGTATGGAGCCATGGTAACATGTAACATGAACAAGAACCAAATACTTCTATTACAAAGAATTCAAAACCGAGTTATACGACTCGCTCACCGCCTGCCACATTATACACCCGTGGAATATGTCCTGAAACACACTAAAATCTTACCAATTTCCACACGTATAACTAAACTTGCTTCCAAATACTTTCAAAAATCTACTCATCGTAACACACTCACTTCTGACTTTAAAAACATGGCAGCTACTCCTAAATCCTGGTGTAAATATTTATCGCCATTTAATTTTATCCTTAATTTGTCTAAAACAATATAATTCTTGTTTCTCTTTTGATAAAATTTTCAGTCTCGTTTCAGGTCCTGTTTACCTCTCAAGTCCAGCATACTTCAAGGGCACTAAGCGGGCTTCATTCGGTCCCGTTTAGTGAAAGTGGGTTTTCTCGGGGTACTCCCGTTTCCCCCCACACCTAAATTTGAGGCATTGGATCTTTAGATCCCTGCCAGGGCACTTTGATCCATCGATCCATGCCCGGCCCTGAAATGGCCCGTTTGGTAGTTGTTTGTATTTATCCGGCTTGCTTCTCGTCGTGTTTCTTCGTCTTTCTTCTTGGATGGGATTTGCTTTGCCTTCGCCTTGTTGCCTGCCACGCTCACCAGACAAACACTTGCATATATTTAATAAATCCAGTAATCTGTCTATCAGTATTATCTTCTAACGCTATTAAATTAAAAATTCCTATCTGGTGCGGGGTTGAAGGAGGACTAGTTAGTCTTCGAGCACCCCAGGGGATTAATGTTTCTTAGGAAATATTAATTTTTAACCTAAACACCTACAGATATTGTGTGTGTGTGTAATAGAAGGAGTTTCAAGGTCGCCGTCAAGCAGAGCAGACGTGCAAGTCAAGAGCTGCGAGACAAGTGCATTGAAGACTAAATTATCCTGTGAAGTGCATAAATTTTTCTAAAAAAAGTTACCCCTTAGTCCTTATCAGGACTAGTAAAACAGTATGAAGAGAAAGAAGATAGTGACAAGATCCAACGGAAAAGCCCTTTCCAACGACGAGATCATGGATATGCTGAATAGAGCTATTGAAGGACCAGCCTCTGAATCACTGAGTAGTTCGACTGAGAGTTCCGAAGGTGAAAACTCAGGAGGTGAAGAATCACGAAGACCAGAATCCCATGAAACAAACGAGACATCCAACAAGAGGAGGCTGAAGAAGAAAAAGGACATGGTAAGTATAGTTTCTGACTATGCTACTAACCCTAACCTTAACGACGCTAATAATAATTCTAAAAATCAAAGTATTAATAACATAACCCATGTTAATGAAGACAAAGCCACTTGCTCTAACAATAATTACTTGAATACAAACAACACCACCATCGCCACTAATTCTGAGAACACCATCACTGTCACACAAACACACAATTCTCCTAACTACAGAATCCCAACTCTGTTCATCGAAGGAGTAAACAAAACAACACGCATTCCACAGATTGTCAATCAACTGAGGTCCTATTACCCGGGCATTCAGTTTAAAGACATCAAACGTCTTCCTAATGGAAGAATCATGATTAAATGTACCGAACCTCAAGAGTTTGCGCATATTTTGGCCCACTGGCCCAAGGAAGCCTTCGGTGTTCAAGCCACCATCACAACACCAAAAACAAACACACCAAAACTAACAGTCATAATCAGAGGTGTCGATTTCGACATTGAAGATCATGAAATCACTGAAGAATTAACAACTCAAGGCTTTGACATTGCATCATCGAACAGAATCATCTCATTCAGAACGAAACAAAAACGCCACTGATCAAGGTAACCGTCAACAAAAAAAGACGATCAAGAAAAATTATTAAAAACGGTTGCTTTTATTTTTCAAAGACACACGACCGAACCGGAAAAGACACATCAAAACCAATAATCCAATGCTACAAATGTCAACGGTTCGGACACACAAAACTAATTGTATGGCCAAGGATAGATGTGTCAGATGTGGCGGATCTCACGAGGTCGCTCAGTGTCCTAACGAGCGTAACCAAGTTAGATGCGCCAACTGTCAGGGCCCCACGCAGCCAGTTACAAAGGCTGCCCCAAATACACCCAAATACGTAACAGATTCCTTTTCAAAACCACGAACATCAATAATCAAACCCACGGCTACCAAAACAACACCAAACAACCTTTACTACCAACTCCAACCGACTCGCAAATCAAACACGCTCAACCTCAACCAACACGTACTTACGCGGACGTAACACGCCCAAAACAACACAAGCATTTAACCCAACAGATTTCACCACAAACTTGCTAGCAATGCTGATAGAATTGAGTGATCTCCCCTCATTCGAATCGAGGCACGAGTCACTCAAGGCTGTTTGCAGCCTTGCAAGTCACTATTTTAACCTCCCTCACCTGAAACCACACCATCTTTCACTCAAAATTCACGCGAGGGAAATAAAACAACACAATGATACAACACATTAAAATCTTACACATCAACTGCCAAGGAAATCTTAAAGACAAAAGGATAGAAATATACAACATAAACAAACATATAAACGCCAACATAATCATCATTTCAGAAACACTTTGCACAGAGAAACAAAACACCACAATCCCAGTTCATCTCACACAACATACCTCACTCAGAAAACAACAGAGGTATAATAACTTACTTTAGTACAAAAATATCGCATCTAATCTCGATAGAAGATTCATTTAAATCTGACATTAATGAGACCATTTTTTGTAATATACACTTTAACAACCGGCTAACTATTCCGATTCTAGCCATATATTGCTCACCAACCAAAAATATCGACATTAACTTCCTTCAAAATGTGTTAATCGTAAACCCAAACCAATTATTATTGGAGACTTTAATTCACCGCACACAGAATTAAGGGGTAACAGAGACACACGCAGAGGATCCTGCATAAAAATTTTATTTCTAGCAATAAAATGCACTTAATTAATGACAATACACCTACACACTTCTCAACCGCCAACGGCTCATATGATGTACTCGATTTCATCATCGCTCCCAAGGACATGGTTAATAGAATATCTAACTTTAAAGTGCATGATGAAATCACCAGTGACCACTTCCCCGTATCATGTATGATTCACCCGCGCCACCCGGCTGTGGCGTACGTGACTCCTTCCGCATACACCTACACTGAAACAGACTGGCTCACTTTTAATGCCTCTCTGGACTCATACCTACCCCACCCAATCGAACATGTAAACAACAAAACAGAACTAGACAAATATGTTGATCAAATTACAGAAGCCATAAAGAAAGCCACAAAAAACACAATTCCTAAATCAAAAGAAAACAATCACTTATTCAATGGACTCTAACACCAGAAATTCACGCACTAATAATCAAACGCAGACAATTACGACGAATACACTACATCACACGTGATCCACACATTAAAACAGAAATCAATAGAACAAATACAAAAATTAAACAAGAAATTAAAAAAGTCAGAGAAAACAATTGGCATAACTTCTGCAAAACTTAGAAAAACCAAGAAAAACCCAAAAGAATTCTGGAAAAATTCAAGAGTATTGCGTCAGACAAAAACACAAATCACATGTTACAACACATCACACACAACAATAAAATCGCAAGGACGGACGAAGAGAAAGCTGACTTATTAGCTGACTATTACAAATCCGCTTTTAGCGATTTAAACTCAGTAGATTTCGACACACAACACCAACACCATGTCAACAACTACATAAATGCAAACCAAGCTTCATTCTCACCAGGATTTCCGGAGAGACACTAGAAGCATACTCAAATTCAATCAATAGAAAAATAACCATAACCGAACTAAAGATTAATATCAAAACTTGAAGAACACTTCCCCCGGACATGACCAAATACCAAATATTATTCTCAAAAAAAGTTCCACTCTCTTACTACAACACCTCACAAACATCATGAACATTTCATTAGCGACAGGGTATTACCCTGACACGTGGAAAAAAGCCATCATAACAACGATCCCAAAGAAACAAACTAACAGAACAAATCCAGATAATTTCCGCCCCATCAGTCTGTTAAGCTGCCTTGGCAAACTGATGGAGAGAATTATCTCCAACCGTCTCCTCCATTTTTGCGAATCAAACAACATCCTTCCAGAATCTCAAAATGCCTCCAGAAAAATAGACAAACAACAGATCACCTCACACGACTCACCGAATCAATATACAAAGCTTACAACAACAATCAAGTAACCATCGGGATATTCCTAGATGTCAAAAAAGCATTCGACAGCGTTTGGCACAATGCCATCATATACAAACTAAACCACCTACAAATAAATCCTACGATAGTCAAATGGATTTCAAATTTTTTAACCAATAGAACAGCACAAGTAAAAGTCAATAAAACCATATCCAAATTATTTAATATAACGGCAGGAGTGCCCCAAGGATCAGTCCTCTCTCCACTTCTTTACATAATTTTCGTCAGTGACATACCTTTTCCAAATCTAACATACACACACAATTCACAATACGCAGATGACATTGCAATCTGGAGCACCTCCAGAAACCCAGTAATGGCCATGTCTCGCGTACAAGAATCACTAAACAACGTCTCAACATGGAGCAACAAGTGAAGGGTCGTGTTAAATCCGACAAAAACACAAGCAATCACCTTCTATAGAAAACTAAAGAAGCAAAGAAAAAATCTAGGAAAAATAAATCTATCACTTGGAAACACAACCATTAACATGAGCAAAACATCACATTCCTTGGCGTCACTTTCGACACAAAACTAACATGGAAAAACACATAAACAATATACACTCATCAATAAGAAAAAGGATTTCATATCTAAAGACTATAACTGGTAAACAATCAAAATGCGCACCGAACACCATTATACAAATATACAAGGCTTACATCCGTCCACTAATAGAGTACGGATGTCAAGTAACATACAACATGTCAAACAACACACTCCAAAAAATCCAAGTGCAACAAAACAAAATATTAAAATCCGCATTCAGTTTACCATCTTTTACACCAACAAATTATCTACACCAAATTAGTAATTTACCAACTATAAGAGATAGAATAACAGAACTTTCTATGAAATATTATCGAAAAGCAGAAAACAGAAACAAACTAACGGCATCACTACACAAATTATCAAGTGCACCAACAAAATACATATCACCATACAACATATTTCAAGAATCACAATCCACTCAACAAAGAGTCTAAATACATAAAAACTATGTTATTGACATGAATTCCTTTTTTTTTCAGGTACAGGGCACACGACAGGCAAAACTTTCGGCGCCTGTCGTGTGAAAGTGGGTTTTCTCGGGGTACTTCCGTTCCCCCCACATCAAAATCTTCAGGCATTGGATTTCTAGATCCCAGCCCAGGCAACCTTTTTGCCCGACCCAGAATCGGGCCGTTTGATTTGATCTGAACTTGAATGAATTACATTCATGTTCACATCTACCCAACTTTTTCTTTTCGAGACAGGTCCCGACCTTTCCTTCTTTCCACTGCTACCTTTGCCTCCACCCAAAAGACCATTTAGTGAGACATTCCCCACCCAAAAAGTCAAGAATAATAACGATAATTAATTTATTAAAATAATAATAATAAAAAAAAACCCACCACTTAATCCTAATAACAATCCACGAAAGGGGACGAAGAGGAACTACAAAGTTCCTGAACACCCCAGTTGGAGAGAGAACTCTTCGGATTTCTCTCTCTCTAAACTGAACCCCTGCCACGTTAGTTTAGTTAGTTTAGTGTAATAGTCACACAGACACGGTCACGTCACACACCTAGACGCCGAGTAAGTAAGACGTGTGTTTTGTAACCTTGTGATTTCCCAGTATGTCGTTCTCATTACCCGGACCTGCCGTGCCACTCGCGCCTTCTATCCCTCCGGTCATCGTCGACGGTCTACCACCCCACCTTTCGCCTTTACAAGTTGCTACGCTCATCGCGCAAGCTAAGCCCGGCGCCTCCATCGACCCCTCTAAGACACGGTTCCTTCGCCGAGGAGGTATTCTCCTTCAACCGTCTACCCCTGCCGACCTCTCCTATTTCTGTCAACCTTGGAACACTACGATTGACATCAGGTGTTCTCCAACAAAAAGCCCAACGAGCCTTTATACTGTCTTCTTGAGAGGTATTCATCCCTCGATACATCCATCTGAGATAAAAAATGCCTTAGAAACCCAGACTAAGTCTGAAATATACGCTGTACACCGTATATTTTCCAAATCTAACAGACAACCTACCAGTTTTATGAAAATAGTTACCACCGTCAAGCACGTTGCTGATACTATCCTACATAACGACTGTTATTACCATATTTTTCATTTTAGTGCCGAACGTCCCCGACGTCGCCCAACTAATCCCGGAGCACCCAAACCACCTCAACACGTGCCACAACCTATAACTTCATCTTATACGCCTGCCGACCGACCTGAATTAAACCACCTGGAACATCAGAAGTCTAGTAACAAATCGAGCCAGACCACACCTCTCGTTTCTGATTCCACCACCTCGACTCAGACTCAAACCACGCGTCCGACTACTAAAGACGCATCAGTTCAAACCGAACCCAAGCCCACAAGTACCAAGTCATCTCAATCTTTAATTAAAAGAAGACATAAGACTGTCCAGACCAGTGCAGAACCACCTAGCCCAGAAACCCCATCTGAGAATACACCTGTGAGAGGGTCAATAGAACGGAGTCGAGCTAATATAAGACGACTTCTCTTCGAAAAACCTGCCAACCGGACAGCACCACCAGAACCAATCTTTGTCGCTTGTGATCATCGAGAACGTGCCAACCCAACAGATTCACCAGAAACAACCCTTATCTCTTATGATGATTACGTTTATTAATTTTTTTTTTTTTCCTGTGACTATTATTAACCTTGAATTTCTTTCCTTACAGCTACCATCGGGCACGATCTGGGTAGTTCATTCGGTGCCCAGGTCGTGAAAGTGGGTTTTCTCGGGGTACTCCCGTTTCCCCCCACACCTAATCCTTAAGCATTGGATCCATAGATCTACGCTTGGGCTCATTAATCCATCGATTCATGCCCGGCCCTGAAATGGCCCGTTTGGTTGTTGTTTGTATTTATCCGGCTTGCTTCTCGTCGTATTTCTTCGTCTTTCTTCTTGGGTGGGATTTGCTTTGCCTTCGCCTTGTTGCCTGCCACGCTCACCAGACAAACACTTGCATATATTTAATAAATCCAGTAATCTGTCTATCAGTATTATCTTCTAACGCTATTAAATTAAAAATTCCTATCTGGTGCGGGGTTGAAGGAGGACTAGTTAGTCTTCGAGCACCCCAGGGGATTAATGTTTCTTAGGAAATATTAATTTTTAACCTAAACACCTACAGATATTGTGTGTGTGTGTGTGTGTAATAGTCACAATACGTATTCATTCCACATAGTGAGTACCGTGTTTTACTGTCTATTTTTCGTTCTTAGTTTCAGAGAAAAACTAAGGGAAAATGTCTGGGCGAGGCAAAGGTGGCAAAGTGAAGGCCAAGGCTAAATCCCGTTCAAGCAGAGCTGGACTCCAGTTTCCAGTCGGGCGTATACATCGTCTCCTTCGAAAAGGAAACTATGCCGAGCGAGTAGGAGCTGGAGCACCCGTCTACCTCGCTGCTGTCTTGGAGTACCTGGCTGCTGAAGTTTTGGAGTTAGCAGGTAACGCTGCACGTGATAACAAGAAGACTAGGATCATTCCTCGTCACTTGCAACTTGCCATTCGTAATGACGAAGAACTCAACAAGTTGCTACAGGGTGTTACTATCGCCCAGGGAGGCGTTCTGCCAAACATTCAGGCTGTCTTATTGCCCAAGAAGACCGAAAAGAAGTAAGTCGGTAAATATTAACAATATATCAAACGGCCCTTTTCAGGGCCACCACCTCCTGATGGAGAGATAGTACAGTTCCTTCGCCATACATCTCGTGTTAATAATTTTCACAGAACACGCAACAAAAGGCGTGTCTCTTGTGTACGACAAACCTTATTATCCCATCTTCCATAATACATAAATAAATAAATAATCATAAAACAAAACGTTTTACTACGATTCATTATAGTACTTGCTATATAAGTAGATCGTCACAGTTAGGTTTTCTCTTATACCAGCATAACGATACGTTGTTGACAGTGTTCACTGTCGTAACCAGACTATGTTCGTCTTTCTAAGTAAGCTGAGTAGTATGTGTAGTTCGTAAGCTATTGCCATTTCTTTTCAATATTCTTAACCTGAAAGGAATGTACCTACCTTCATAGATGTCGTTACACGGAAAGAGAAAAATGAAAACAAACCAATACGTCATTTTCTGCAGCACAATAATATATTTCGAAGGAGAACAAGAAAACACACCAACTTCGTAATATGAAATTTTATACTTCTCTCCAGGCACATAACTAGATTAAATATCGAACATGCAGGAATTTTTGAAAACTGTTTCATGCACGTCGAGTAAGTGTAATAATTTAAAAGGTTCCTTGATAAAGTAAAACGAAAGAAGACTTAACTCACAAACTTTCGTAAGAGAAAAGACGGCTGCTGCTAAACTACAACTCCTTGCATTTCTTACGTGCAAATTCAACTTCAAAAGATGTATGTTACTAACATAGTACAAGTAGTCGTGATGTGTGCGAATGGCATACTCTTTGTTCAGGATGTGGTGGCCCTGAAAAGGGCCGTTTGTTTATTGGCGAGGGTAAGTTACAATACCTCTCTCTCTATTTAGGCTCGTTCCCCTCGAATTCTACGTGCGAGTTGGATGTCTTTCGGCATGATGGTCACTCTCTTTGCGTGAATGGCACACAGGTTAGTGTCTTCGAAGAGACCCACCAAGTACGCCTCACTGGCCTCCTGAAGAGCCATGACAGCAGAGCTCTGGAATCTAAGGTCAGTCTTGAAGTCCTGGGCAATTTCTCTCACCAGTCTCTGGAAAGGTAATTTTCGAATGAGCAGCTCAGTTGACTTCTGGTATCGACGGATTTCACGGAGGGCTACTGTTCCTGGCCTGTAACGATGAGGTTTCTTTACACCTCCTGTTGCTGGAGCGCTCTTTCGGGCAGCTTTAGTGGCCAGTTGTTTTCTTGGTGCTTTTCCGCCCGTGGATTTTCTTGCAGTTTGTTTCGTGCGAGCCATAATTTCGTTTTGTCCGTGCTATATTACAAACGTACGTAGAACTACAATCCTACTACACTCTTCGACTTCCGTGCTAAGAATGATCATCGTTCCAAATCGTTCCAATGGTATTTGGGTATTTTGCCCTGGAGGGTCAGGTTCACTTTGACCTCTTCCTCCTTCCTGAACTTATTTTCCCTAACTGTTTGTGTTAGGTCCTTTTCAGGGCAATGTCCATTTATAGTCTTTTTTTTTTTTTTTTTTTTTTATACAGTAGTCAAGGTAGCTGGTGGCATTTTTTTTTTGTATCTGATTATTATTTTAAAATACATAAATATGTAAACTATAAATATTATATTTAAAGTTTATATACATACATACTTTACTTTACTTTTCTTTATGTATAAAATATATGTTAATTGGGGAGAGATATTTAGGATTTTCTTCATCATGTATGAGGTACCTCTCTAGTTCACATAATAAATCATTTTTCATCCAATTTTTGTTAAAATATCTAATTGTTATATTTAGGAGTCTATCTGATATGGTTGGTATGTTCGAGTAATTGTGAATGAATTTAGATGATGTTGATCTCGGTACTCTGTATGCTGTTGTGAGAAGTGTATTTTGTATTGTTTGTAGTTTAGTTTTGATTGTTTTATTACTTACAGTTACCCATGCTGGAGCTGCATATTCTATTACTGGTCTTATATATGTTTTGTATATTTTCAAAATGTTATCTGTAGATGCTCCACTGTGTTTACCAGTTAGACTCTAACATAGTTGGTTCTTCGCCAAATTTTATTTTTAATTTCGTTGACATGATTGATCCAAGTTAATTTTGAATCATAAGTCAGACCTAAAAATTTTGCTGATTGGGCAACCTGGAGTAGAGTGCCATTCATATATATTTCTAGCTGTTGTTTTCTGTGTTTTGTCGATTTCGTAAAAGTACCAGCTGAGTTTTGCTGTGTTTATTTTAATTCTATATTTTTGACAGTATTCACTTATTCTATTTAATTGTGGTTGTATGTTTGTAGCTGCTATCGTGGGTGTTGCAGCACTTTTCCAGATTGCCACATCATCTGCGAACTGTGATGAGAATCCATGATTTGGATCCTTCAATGGCATATTGTTTACATACATGATGAAGAGTATAGGGCTAACCACCCCTCCCTGTGGGACACCAGCTAGTGGAGTAAAGTATTCGGAAAAAGTTCCTTCTACGTTTACTCTACATTTTCTGTTTTCCAGAAAGTTAGATAACCAGCGAATAATTCCTCGCGGTAGTTCCATTTCATTCATTCGGAACCTTAGACCATCGTGCCAAACGGTGTCGAATGCTTTCTCAATATCGAGAAAGCAAGCGACTGTACATTCTT
Organism: Tachypleus tridentatus; assembly: GCF_004210375.1. Lineage (NCBI taxonomy): Eukaryota > Metazoa > Arthropoda > Merostomata > Xiphosura > Limulidae > Tachypleus > Tachypleus tridentatus. Next base: position 13,872,443 of record NW_027467782.1, on the reverse strand, counting down.
TTTGTTGAAACTATCTATTATAGTTTCGGTTAATCTTATTAAATGATCTGTCGTTTGTCTAAATTTTCTGAATCCATTCTGTTCTTCTGGTAATTTTGATGTTATCTCCAAGAATGTGGAGAGTCTATTACTTATTATTCTTTCGAGAATTTTGCCAACACAGCTGGTCAGACTGATTGGTCGGTAGCTATTTGGTTTATTCGCTGGTTTTCCTTCCTTATGGAACATTAATATATTTGCTAGCTTCCAAGAAACTGGGATATATCCTGAGGATAGCGATAGGTTAAATAGTGAATTTAGGTGGTCAAACAATTTCGGAGTGCCGTTTTTTAGGAGAATAACTTGTATTTCATCTTCTCCTGGCGCTTTGTTTTGGTGTTTTTATTGCTTCTAGTATTTCATGTAAGGATATTTCTTTTGTTAGTAATGTGCATTCATAATCAGTGTTAGAACTTATATTTGTATCAGTTATGTTTACTGGAAATATTGGTTCATATTTATGTTTATTGTTTGCTATGTGATCAGTGACTTTATTGTAGAAGTATGTATTCATATCTGGATCTGTGTGTGTTTTAAATGTATTTTGGAGTTGGTCCTTGAAGGCTTCGGCTATTTCTTTATTTGTATGTGCAATGGTGTTATTGTGTTCAAGTGGAGGATATTTCTTTGTGTTTGTGTTTTCATTTGTGAATCTTTTAAGATGTGACCAGAATTTTTCGGGTCAGTTATCTCATTTAGTTTATTACAGTAATTGTCCCATTTATTTTGTTTTTGTTGTTTTATTTGAGTTCTAATGTGATTTCTAATGTTGTTTATTTGTGTTTTCGTTTCTCTGTTTCTTGTAATCATGTACTGTCTTCTCAGTTGTCTGCGCTTTTTTATTAGGTTGATTATTTCTGTGGTGGGTTTCCATGTATTGATTGTTGTTTTATGGTGTTGTTTTGGTATTGTTAACTTGGCTGCTTTCTGAAGGCAATCCGTGATTGTTTGACAATAGTTGTCCATTTCGACATGCGTTTTAACTTCTTTAATAATTTTATTAGGTAACAGATTATCTAATTCTTGTTTATAGCATTGCCAATTTGCTTTACTGTAATTAAATTTTTCTTTCCTATATGTTACATTTTATAGGGGTGAGATCGAAGACGCAAAAAATTGGGAGATGATCACTATCTACATCTTTTCCCACTTGAAATTTTACTAATTTCTGGCTTAAATTATATGTACACATACACAGATCTAGTATGTCACTAGAGTTAGTTGAATAGGATGTATGTGTTGGGGTGGTATCATTCAGTAAAGCTATGTTATTATCATCAATAAATTGTATTAATTTTCTACCATTTGGATTAGAACTTCGGCATCCAAAGGAAACATTTATACTGTTTAAGTCTCCCATGACTATGGTGTTTTGATTGTGGGAAAAGATGTTATTTAGTAAAGTTGTATCTAATTGTTTACTGGGTGAGCAGTAAATTCCTGCTACGGTTATTTTAGTTTTATTCAATTGGAGGATATCTACAGTAACATGTTCATTGCTACTGTTTAATTCGATTTCTTCTACAGATAAATCTACTTGATGAAGCAGCATTATGCCTCTGTTTTCATCTTTTTTATTTTTCTGTCTTTTCTAATAGTTGAGTAATATGGTATTTTAAATCTATTATTATTATATGTTAAAGTTTCACTTAATATTATAATCTGAGGGTTTAATTCTTCTATTAAATCTTCGATCTCATGTTTCTTGGAAGCTATTGCACCTTGGATGTTGATATACACTACTGTGAACATTGTGCTGTGAGCATGTAACCTGTTAATGTAGTTATAATGTAGGGTATATGAGGTGTGACGTGTTTTATGGTAATAGTGATCAGTAGTTCTAGAAAGTTAGTTGTCTGGTTTGGTTTAGTGTATTCTGCTATAAAATCAGTTATTACATTTTTGAAAACTGTTGAAAACAGGCTTGCTTTGTCTGTTGTGTTAACATTCGTTTCTTGTATGGTGATGTTGTTTTCTTTTGGTTTTTGTGTTAATGTGTTCTTATTCTGTGTATTAGTTTTCTGTACTTGTTGTTTATGTGGTTCTTTTCCTTTTAACATTTCTGCATATGTAGTTTTTGTTGTTTTATTGTGTTCTGTTGATGTGCTTGTTTCGGGTAAGCTGCTTGTTTTCGGTTGATTCTGTTCTGTTGGTGTGTCTGGTTTAGGTAAGCTGTTTGTTTTCGGTTGATTCTGTTCTGTTGGTGTTCTGATCTGAAAAATGCGTTGCTTTATTTGTTTATATTTTTCGCAGCCTTTGTAATTTGCTGTGTGGGTTTGAGCACAGTTACAACATTTAGGCGTTTCTTTTTCTTTTTTACATTGATTGATATGGTGTTCCCCGCCACATCCGCAGCACCTCGGTGTTGCTAAGCAGGCTGCTGAAACATGTCCATATCGTTGGCAGTTGTAACACTGTGTTACAACAATTGCCGGAGTTTTCAATTGTTCAACTTGGTATTTTTGATACCAGAGCAATATTCCATTGTTTATTAGATTTTGAATGTTGTAGCTGTCATCAATGTCTATTCTAATCAGGTTAGTAGGTGTTTGTGTTTTTTTAGAAATAATTCTTTCTGTCTTGGTGTGTGGTATGTTTTGTTCGTCAAGTGCCTGTTTAACTAGGTCCAGGTCAATCGTCTGATGAACCCCTCTTACCACTATTGATTTTGGTTGCGGCTTACTTCCCGGAAGGTGGATTTTGATATTTCCAGGTTTAAAGGCATCTGTTGGCCATTCTTTAAGTAGTCGGTTAAGATCGACTACATCTTGCCCTTGCACCAGTACTCCGCCTCTCGGCAAACGCTTAATGTTAACTATGTTAACATTTGGTTTGCATCTCTTTACTTCTGTGGCAAGCAGGGGTTGGTTATATTGACCCGGAATGCCTTCTATTATAATTGCGTATTGTGGTGGTCTTGTTTTTGTCACTGTATTATTGTTGTTTGTTAGTTTGTTTTTTTTTAATATTTCTTTTTGATATGACAGCGATAAAGTCTTGGTCTTCCAATTCTTGATCACTGTCATTTTTTTCTTCATTATTATGTTTATCAACATCCATGGTGTTACTGTTTTTCACCGTTACCTTATTGGGACTTAACCCTACTTTAATTGCAGGGGTAGCTACCTCTACCTCAGTATTAGTAGCCGTCACTGCTTCTTCTTCACATTCTGAGTTTTCCGAAGAATTAATTTCCTTAATTAATTTACGCTTAACTTTACTTTTTTTTTAATGACATTATTTGTTTTTTTAACAGTACTTAATTCTCTTTTTTGCCAACGTACAAAGAGTTAGCAATGGGGAAACATTAATATCGTTGCCACCAGTTACGCTTGACTTACCTGCATTAGTCTTTTGTTGAGCCGTAACGGCTTTTCCCGCCATTTCTTTTGCTGGTCTTATTGGACCCGTAGTTGTTGTCTTTGCGGTTTCCCGCTCTTCTGTTCCCGATTTCAGCAGTCCTCTGTGATTTCTTCAAGTAATGTGCTGTCCTGATAAGATATACAATAAATTCAAGTGCTTCTTCTTATATTCTCAATTCAAATTCTTTTAAGTCTAAATCGCTTTGAACAAGAGCCAGACAAAGAACGTCTTATTCCTATCGTTCCAAGGCGCTCGAAAAATAAACCCTACATGGGTGAAACAAAGGGATTTTGTTTGTTTTGAATTTCGCGCAAAGCTACTCGAGGGCTATCTGCGCTAGCCGTCCCTAATTTTACAGTGTAAGACAAAAAGTGTGTGTGTGTGTTTTTTATAGTTGAGCCACATCAGGCTATTTGTTGAGTCCACCGAGGGGAATCGAACCCTTGATTTTAGCATTGTAAATTTGTAGACTTACCGCCGCACTCGTAGGTGAAGAAAACAACAGGATATTTGTGCTTTACTCACCACGACTATGGAAACACGGTTTTTTAGCAATATAAGTATGCAGACATCCCGCTGTGCCAATGGAGGCCTTTTACATATTTATCATAAATAGTAGGTTCAATTCATTTTCACCGAGTTGTTATTGACAATAATAATTGAAATACTATATAAACTATACAAGTTTAATAAAAAATAATCCTTACTTCTTACAAGAAGTAGTAATAGTGTGACTCAAAACTTACACAATATTTTAATCTCTAATATATGGTTTGTTTGTTTTTTGAATTTCGGAGCAAAATACAAAATGGCTATCTGCGTTAGCCGTACTTAATTTAGCAGTGTAAGGCTACAGAGAAGCCAGCTAGGCAGTACCACCCATCGCCATCTCCTGGGAAACTCTTTCACCAAGAAATAGAGGGAGTGACTATCATATAATAATGCCCCACGGCTGAAAGAGCGAACATGTTTACGAGTCGAGCGCCTTAACCATGCCCGGCCCTAGTATATGCTAAGACTTAATATTAATAAATATTTTACCTTTAATAATAAGTTTATTTTAAAATAGAAAAGCTACTTTTGTGAAAATATTTCTCAAATTTACCATTACCAATAATTTCATTTCTCTTTCATACTTATTCACATAAAAGTTTGGACATATACAGCAAATCAAATTGTGTTTCTAAGTAATACTCAAATCATTGATCAGATGGCACTAACAGTTTATTCACAATATAATGCAGGCGTACAACAAATCACGGAATTAAAATTAGTTTATGTTGTAATAAAGTCATTTGAAGCATCAAAGTTCTATTAAAAACATTAATAGATCAACCAAGTTAACAAATTAAATAACTGGTTACAATTTTCTTTCTTCAGAAATTAAAATGTATTAAAATACGTTTCCACAAACATTTTTAAATTATCTGAATTGCTGACAAAACGACAGTTAATGAGTAGTGTTGACAGACTCCTCATCCATAAAACTTTAGAATTGGCACTAAACATTCAGGAAGGTAGCGTTCTGGAGTCAGCTAAACCCAGATTCGTTCGTCAGACTGCCAGATAGTGAGGTAGTGATTCATTTCTCCAGAGAACGCTTTTCCATTTCTACAGAATCCAATGGCGGTGTGCTTTATACCGCTCAGCCGACGCTTGGTATTGTGCATCTTGATTTTAGGTTTGCGTCCGGCTGCTCGGCCATGGAAACCCATTTTATTAAGCTCCTGACGAACAGTTTTTGTGCTGACGTTGCTTTCAGAGGCAGTTTGGAACTCGGTACTGTGTGTTGCAACTGTGGACAGATGACTTTACGCGCTACGCACCTCAACACTCCGCGGTCCAACGGGGGAAAGCAATATCCAAAATGTCCTTAGTAACGTGTGTAAGTTGTGGGGGAAATGTCCTTTGCAACGGGGGTAAGAAGTGGGGGAAATTTCTCTAGCAACGGGGTGTATTCAGTGGGAAATGTCCATAGCAACGGAGGTAAACAGTGGGGAAAATGTCCATAGCAACGGGTGGTAAACAGTGGAGAAAATGCCCCTAGCAACGAAGAAAGCAGTGTCCAAAATGTCCTTAGCAACCTGGGTAAGCAGTGGGGGAATGTCCTTAGGAACGGGGGTAAGCAGTGGGGAAACTTTCCCTAGCAACGGGTGTAAACAGTGAGGGAAATGTCTCTGGAAACGGGGGGTAAGCAAGGTCCCTAGCAAAGGGTGGTAAGCAGTAAGGGAAATGTCCCTAGCAACGTGGGTAATAAGTGTGGGAAATGTCCCTAGCAATGGGGGAAGCAGTGTCGGAAATGTCCCTAGCAACGGGGGTAAGCAGTGTCTAAAATTTCTTTAGCAACGGGAGTAAACAGTGAAGAAAATGTCTTTTTCAACGGGGGTAAGCAGAGGGAAATGTCCCTAGCAATCGGGGTAAGTAGTGGAGGAAATGTCAACATCAATGGGGTGTAAGCAGTGTCGAAAATGTCCCTATCAACGGGAGTAAGCAGTGTCCGAAATATCCCTAGCAACGTGGGTAAACAGTGGGGGAATGTCTTTAGGAACGGTGGTAAAGCGTAGGGAAAATATCCCTAGCAACAGGTGTAAGCAGTGAGGGAAATGTGTCTAGAAATGGGGGGTAAGCAGTGTCCCTAGCAGAGGGTGGTAACGAGTGGGGGAAATGTCCTTAGCAACGAAGGTAAACGTTAAGGTAAATGTTCCTAGCAATGGGAAATAAGCAGTGTCGGAAATGTCATTAGCAACGGGGTAAGCACTGTCTAAAATTTCCTTAGCAACGGATGTCAACAGTGAAGAAAATGTCCCTTTCAAAGGTGGGTAATCAGTGGGAAATGTCCCTAGCAATGGGGGTAAGAAGTGGGGGAAATGTCCAAAGCAATAGGGGTAAGTAGTGTCGGAAATGCCCCTAGAAACGGGGGTAAGCAGTGTCCAAAATGTCTTAAGTAATGGAAGTACGTAGTGGTGAAAATTTCCCTAGCAATGGGTTGTATTCTGCGGGAAATGTTTTTAGCAACAGAGGTAAACAGTAGGGAAATGACCCTAGCAACAGGTTGTAAGCTGTAAGGGAAATATCCCTAGCATCGTGGGGAAAACAGTGTAGGATATGTCCGTATCAACGAGAATAAGCAATGGGGGAAATGTCTCTACCAGCAAAGGTAATCAGTGAAGAAAAGGACCATAGCAATAGGGCAAAAAAGTGGGGTAAATATCCCTAGCAATGGGAGTAAACAGTTGTAGAAATATCCCTAGCAACTGGGTGTAATTATTGTGGGAAATGCCCCTAGCAACTGAGGTAAACAGTAGGGAAAATATTTTTAGCAACGGGGTTAAGCAGTGGGGGAAATGTCCCTACCAACGGGTGAAAGCAGTGGGAAGAATATCCCTAGCAACGGCGGTAAGAACTGGGGAAATGTCGCTAGCAACGGGGGTAAGCAGTGTCGGAAATGTCCATAGCAACGGAGGTAAGCAGTGTCCGAAATGCCCCTAGAAACAGGTATAGGCAGTGAAGGAATGTCCCAAACAACGGGTGTTAAGCAGGGTCGGAAATGACACAAGCAACAGGGGTAAGCAGTGGGAAAATGTCCTTAGCAACGGGTGTATGCAGTGGGGGAAATGTCCTTAGCAATAGGGGTAAGCAGTTGGGAAATGTCCTTAGCAACGGAGGTAAACAGTAAGGTAAATGTCCCTAGCAACGGAGTAAGCAGTAGGTGAAATGTCCCTAGCAACGGTGTATATTCACTGGGGGAATGAACCTAGCAATAAAGGTAAACAGTTGATGAAATGTTCTTAGGAACGTGGTCAAGCAGTGGGTGAAATGCCCCTAGCAACAGTGGTAAGCAGTGTCCAAAATGTCACTAGCAACGGGGGTAAGCAGTGGAGAAAATTTCCAAAGCAACGTGTATAAACAGTGAGAAGAATGTCTCTGGAAACGGGGGTAAACAGGGTCCCTAGCAAAGGGTAGTAAGCAGTGGGGGAAATGACCCTAGCAACAGGGGTAAGTAGTGGGGGAAATGTCCCAAGCAACAGGGTATAAGCAGTGTCGAAAATGTCCCTACCACCGGGAGTAAGCAGTGTCTGAAATGTCCCTAGCAACAGGGGTAAGCAGTGTTTAAAATGTTCTTAGTAACAAGGGTAAGTAGTGAGGGAAAAGTCCTTCACAATTGGATGAAGCAGTGGGAGAAATTTCCCTAGCAACGGAGTGTATTCAGTGGGAAATATACCTAGTAACGGGGTAAGCAGTGTCTAAAATGTCCCTAGCAACGTCGGTAAGCAGTAGGGGAATGTCCTTAGGAACAAGGGTAAGCAGTAGGTAAAATTTTACTAGCAACGGGTCTAAACAGTGAGGGAAATGTCTCAAGAAACGGGGTTAAGCAAGGTCCCTAGCAAAGGGCAGTAAGCAGAGGGGGAAATGTCCCTAGCAAGAGGGATAAGAAGTGTGGGAAATGTCCCTAGCAATGGGAAGTAAGCAGTATCGGAAATGTCCATAGCAAAGTGGGTAAGCAGTGTCTAAAATTTTTTTAACAATGGGGTAAACAGTGAAGGAAATGTCCCTTTCAATGAGGGTAAGCAGTGGGAAATGTCCCTAGCAATGGTGGTAAGTAGTGGGGAAAATGTCCCCAGCAACGGGGTAAACAGTGTCGGAAAAGTCCCTAGGAACGGGAGTAAGCAGTGTCCGAAATATCCCTAACAACTGGGATAAGTACTGGGGGAAATGTCCCCAGCAACGGGGTATAAGCATTGTCGAAAATGTCCCTACCACCTGGAGTAAGCAGTGTTTGAAATATCCCTAACAATGGAGGTAAGCAGTGAGTTTAATGTCCTTGGCAACTGAGGTAAGCTGAGGGGGAAATATCCAAAGCAATAGGATGTATTGAATGAGGGAAATGACTCTAGCAACGGGGGTAAGCAGTGACGGAAATGTCCCAAGCAACAGGGGTAAACAGTGGGGGAAATGTCCCTAGCAACGGGGGTAAGTAGTGTCGGAAATATCTTTAACAAAGGGGGTAAGCAGTGTCTAAAATGTCCCTAGCAACGTGGGTAAGCAGTAGGGGAATGTCCTTAGAAATGGGCAGAAAGCAGGGTTTCTAGCAAAGAGTGGTAAGCAGTGGGGAAATGTCTCTAGCAACAGGGGTAAGCAGTGTCGGAAATGACCCTAGCAACGGGGAAAGGCAGTGTCTAAACTTTTCCTAGCAGCGAGTGTAAAAAGTGCAGGAAGTGTCCCCAGCAACGGGATATAAGCAGTGTCGAAAATGTTTCCAGCAACGGGATATAAGCAGTGTCGAAAATGTCCCTACCAACGGGAGTGAGTAGTGTTTAAAATATCCCTAACAATGGAGGTAAGCAGTGGGTTCAATATCCTTGACAACTGAGGTAAGCAGTGTTCAAAACGTCTTTAGTAATGGGAGTGAGTAGTGGGGGAAATGTCTTTAGCAACGGGGATAAGCAGTGGAGGAAATTTCCCTAGCAACAGGGGTAATCAGTAGGGAAAAGGACCCTAGCAATAGGGGAAAAGTGAAGAAAATGTCTCTAGCAACGGGTGGTAAACAGTAAGGGAAACGTCCCTAGCAACGGGGTAAGCAGTGGGAAGAATATTCCTAGAAACGGGGTAAGAACTGGGGAAATGTAGACAGCAACGGGAGTGAGCAGTGTCAAAAATTTTATTAGGAACGGAGTTTAATAAGTGGTGGAAATGTCCCTAGCAACTGAGGTAAATAGTAAATGAAATATCTTTAACAACGGGGGTAAGCAGTGTCTAAAATGTCCCTTGCAACGTGGGTAAGCAGTAGGGGAATGTCCTTAGAAATGGGCTGTAAGCAGGGTCCCTAGCAAAGGGTCGCAAGCAGTGGGGAAATGCCCCTAGCAACAGGGGTAAGCAGTGACGGAAATGTCCCAAGCAACAGGGGTAAACAGTGGGGAAATGTCCCAGCAACGGGGGTAAGTAGTGTCGGAAATATCTTTAACAAAGGGGGTAAGCAGTGTCTAAAATGTCCCTAGCAACGTGGGTAAGCAGTAGGGGAATGTCCTTAGAAATTGGCAGAAAGCAGGGTTTCTAGCAAAGAGTGGTAAGCAGTGGGGAAATGTCTCTAGCAACAGGGGTAAGCAGTGTCGGAAATGACCCTAGCAACGGGGAAAGGCAGTGTCTAAACTTTTCCCAGCAGCGGGGGTAAAAAGTGCAGGAAGTGTCCACAGCAACGGGGTATAAGGAGTGTCGAAAATGTCCCTACCAACGGGAGTAAAGAGTGTCCGGAATATCCCTAACAATGGAGGTAAGCTGTGGATTTAATATCCTTGGCAACTGAGGTAAGCAGTGGGGAAATGTTCTTAGCAACGAAATGTATTCAGTGGGGTAAATGATCCTAGCAATGGGGGCAAGCAGTGTCGGAAATGTCCCTAGCAACGGTGTTAATCAGTGGGAAAATGTCGTTAGCAACGGGGTAAACAGTGGGGGAAATATCCCGAGCAACGGGGGTAAGCAGTGGGGGAAATGTCCCTATCAACAGGGATAAGCATTGGGTGAAATGACACAAGCAACGTGGGGTAACACAGTGGGGAAATGACCCTAGCAACATGGGTAAGCGTTGGGTGAAATGACAGTAGCAACGGATATAACCAGTAAGGTAAATGTCCCTAAAAACGGGGAATAAGAAGTGGGGGAAATGTCCTTAGCAGCGGGGTGTATTCAGTGGGGGAACTGTTCCTAGAAACGGATATAACCAGTAAGTTAAATGTCCCTAGAAACGGGGAATAAGAAGTGGGGGAAATGTCCTTAGCAATGAGGTTAAGCACTGAGTGAATTGGCCCTAGCAACAGGGATAAGTAGTGTCGGAAATATCCCTAGCAATGGAGATAAGCAGTGCGGAAATGTCTCGAGAAACGGGGGTAAGCAGTGTCCCTAGCAAATGGTGGTAAGCAGTGGGGGAAATGTCCCGAGCAACAAGGGTAAGAAATGTGAAAAATGTTTTATTGCAACGGAGGTAAGCAGTGTCAGAAATGTCCCTAGCAATGGGGTAAGTAGTAGGGAAATGTCCCCAGCAAAGGGGTATAAGCAGTGTCGAAAATGTTCTAACCAATGGGAGTAAGCAGTGTCCAAAATGTCCCTAACAATGGAGGTAAGTAGTGGGTTTAATGTGCTTGGCAACAGAGATAAGCTGTGGGGGAAATGTCTTTAGCAATGGGTGTAAGCAGTTGGGAAATGCCCTAAGCAACAGAGGTAATTAGTAAGGTAAATGTCCCTAGCAACAAGGTAAGCAGTGAGAGAAATATCCTTAGCAACGGGGGTAAGCATTGTCAGAAATGTCCCTAGCAACCAGAATAAGCAGTGAGGGAAATCTCCTTAGCAACGGGGGTAAGCAGTGGGGAAATTTTCCGAAAAACAGGGTAAACATTGGAGGATCCCTAAAAACGGGAAGTAAGCAGTGGGGGAAATGTCCCTAGCAAGTGTGGGTAACCGGTGGTTCAATGTCCGTAGAAACGTGTGTAAACAGTAGGGGAAATGTCCCTAGCAATGGGGTAAGAACCGGGTAAATTGTCCCTAGCAATGGGGTCAGCCATGTCAGAAATGTCCCTAGCAACGTGGGTAAGCAGTGGGGAAAGAATACCTAGCAACGTGTTTGAACAGTGAGGGAAATGTCTCTAGAAACGGGGATTACGAAGTGGTGGAAACGTCCCTTGCAACGGGGGGTAAGCAGTGTCCAAAATATCCTTAGGAACGGTTTTAAGCAGTGGGGTAAATGCCCCTAGCAACGGAGGTAAAGAGTGGGTGAAATCTCCATAGTAAAGGGTTAAGCAGTGTCCGAAATGTCCCTAGCAACGGGGTAAGTAGTGTTGGAAATATTCCTAGCAATGGTGCAGGCAGATTCCGAAATGTCTTTAGCAACGTGGCTAAACAGTGGGGGAATGTACTTAAGAACCGGGATAAGCAGTGGGGAAAATTTCCATAGCAACGGGTGTAAGCAGTGAGGGAAATATCTCTAGAAACGATGGGGGTAAGCAGGGTCACTATCAAAGGGTGGTAAATAGTGGGGGAAATGTCCTTACCAACGTGGGTATGAAGTGTGGGAAATGTCCCTAGCAACATGGGGTAAGCAGTGTCTGAAATGTCCCTAGTACGGGGTGAAGAAGTGTCTATAATTTCCCTAGCAATGGGGGTGAACTGTGTAGGAAATGTCCCCACCAACATGGTATGAGCAGTGTTGAAAATGTCCCTACCAACGGAAGTAAACAGCGTCCGAAATGTCCGTAACAACGGAGGAAAGCAGTAGGTTTAATGTCCTTGGCAACTGAGGTTAGCAGTAGGGGAAATGTCCTTATCAATGGGATGTTTTCAGTGGGGGAAATTTCCCTAGCAACAGGGTGTATTACTAGAAAATGTCCCTAGCAACGGAGGTAAACAGTGGGGAAATGCCCTTAGCAACAGTTGATAAGTAGTAAGGAAAATGTTCCTAGCAACATGGATAAACAGTAAAGGAAATGTCCCTAGCAACGGTGATAAGAAAAAGGGAAATGTCCTTATAAATGGGGTGTATTCAGTGGGAAAAATGTCCCTAACCACCGGGGTAAGCATTGGGTGAATTGTTCCTAGCAACGGGGGTAAGCAGTATCCGAAATGTTCCTAGCAAAGGGTGTAAGCAGTACGGAAAATTTCCGAAGCAAAGAGGGTAAACAGTGGAGGAAATGTTTCTATAAACGGGGAGTAAGCAGTTGGGGAAATGTACCTAGCAATGGGGAAAAGCAGTGTCCGAAATGTCCCTAGCATCAGTGTCACTCAGTGGGGAAATGTACTTAGCAACGGAGGTAAACACAGAGGGAATTGTCCCTTGCAACGGGGGTAAGCAGTGGGGGAAATGTCCCTATCAACAAGGAAAAGCATTAGGTGAAATGACACAAGCAACGTGGGGTAAGCAGTGGGGGAAATGTCCCTATCAACAAGGAAAAGCATTAAGTGAAATGACACAAGCAACGTGGGGTAAGTAGTGGGGGAAATGACCCTAGCAACATGGGTAAACATTGGGTGAAAAGACACAAACAACATGAGCTAAGCAGTGACGTAAATGTCCCTAGGAACAGGGGTAAGCATTGGGTGAAATGCCCCTAGCAACGAGGGTAAACAGTAGGGGAAATGTCCCTAGCAACGGTGATAAGCAAAAGGAAAATGTCCTTATAAATGGGGTTTATTCAGTGGGAAAAATGTCCCTAACCACCGGGGTAAGCAGTTGGGAAAATGTATCTAGCAATGGGGTGAGCAGTGTCTGAAATGTCCCTAGCAACAGGGGTATGCAGTGGGGAAATGTCCTTCGCAACGGGGTAAGCAGTAGGGAAATGTTCCTAGCAACGGGATGTACTCACTATGTGATGTCCCTAGCAACAAAGGCAAACAGTGGGGGAAATGTCCCTAGCAACGGGTGGTAAACAGTAAGGGAAATGTCCCTAGCATCGGGGGTAAGCACTGGGTGAATTGTCCCTAGCAACGGGGTAAGCACTGTTCAAAATGTCCCTAGCAAGGTGGGTAAGAAGTGGGGAAAATTTTCCTAGTAACAGATGTAAACAGTGAGGGAAATGTCTCTAGAAACGGGGGATGCAGTGTCTAAAATTTCCTTAGCAACAGGGGTAAACAGTGAAGGAAATGTTCCTTTTAACAGGGGTAAGCAGTGGGAAATGTCCCTAGCAACGGGGGTAAGTAGTGGGGGAAATGTCCCCAGCAACGGGAGTAAGTAGTGTCCGAAATATCCCTAACAACAGAGGTAAGCAGTGGGTTTAATGATTTTGACAACTGAGGTAAGCAGTGGGGGAAATGTCCTAAGCAATGGGATGTATTTAGTGGGGGAAATGACCCTAGCAACGAAAGTAAGAAGTGTCGGAAATGTCCCTAGCAACGGGGTAAGCCGTGTCCAAAATGTCCTTAGTTACGGGGATAAGAAGTGGGGAAAATGTCCTTAGCAACGGGTGTAAGCAGTGGGGGAAATTTCACTAGCAATGGGTTGTATTTAGTGGGAAATGTCCCTTGCAACAGGCGTAAACAGTGGGGAAATGTCCCTAGTAACAGGTGGTAAGCAGCAAGGGAAATGTCCCTAGCAACGTTGGTAAAGCAGTATAGAAAATGTCCGTAGCAACGGGGTAAAAGTAAAGTAAATGTCCCTAGCAACGTGGGTAAGCAGCGTCGGAAATGTCCATAGCAACTGTGATAAGCAATATGTAAATATCCTTAGCAACGTTGTAAACAGTGGGGGAAATGTCCCGAGCAACGGGAGTAAGCAGTGGGAAAAATGTCCCTAGCAACAGGGGTAAGCATTGGGAGAAATGACACAAGCAACGTGAGGTAAGCAGTGGGGAGATGTCCCTAGCAAAGGGGGAAAGCAGAGGGAAAAGAGCCCTAGCAACAGGGATAAACAGTAGGTGAAATGTCCCTAGAAACGGAAGTAAGCAGTGTCCGAAATGTCATTAGCAATGGTGATAAGCAATGGGGAAATGTCCTTAGCAATGGGGTAAAGAGTGCGGAAAATTACCCAAGGAACAGGATAAGCAGTGTCGGAAATGTCCCTACCAACGAAGGTAAGCAGTGTCGGAAATGTCCCTAGCAAATGGGGTAAGCAGTTGGGAAATGTCACGAACAATGTGCTTATACAGTGGGGGAAATGTCCCCAGCAACGGGGTATAAGCATTGTCGAAAATGTCCCTACCACCTGGAGTAAGCAGTGTTTGAAATATCCCTAACAACGGAGGTAAGCAGTGGGTTTAATGTCCTTGGCGACTGAGGTAAGCAGTGGGGGAAATGTCCTTAGCAATGGGATGTATTCAGTGGGTGAAATGTCCCTAGCAACAGGGGTAAGCAGTGGGGGAAATGTCCTTTGCAACGAGGGTAAGCAGTGGGGGAAAGTTCCCGAGCAACGAGATGTATTCAGTATGAAATGTCCCTAGCAACGGGTCGTAAACAGTAGGGGAAATTTCCCGAGCAATGGAAGTAAGTAGTGTCAAAAATGTTCCTATCAATGGGTGTAAGCAGTGGGGAAAATTTCCCTAGAAACAGGTGTAAGCAGTGAGGGAAATGTCTCTAGAAACGGGGGTAAGCAGTGTTTCTAGCAAAGGTTGGTAAGCAGTTGGGGAAATGTCCCTAGCAATGGGGTTAAGAAGTGTGGGAAATGTTCCTAGCAACGTGTGATAAGCAGTGTCGGAGATTTCCCTAGCAACGGGGGTAAGCAGTGTCTAAAATTTCTATACCAATGGGGGTAAGCAGTGAGAAATGTCCCTAACAACGGGAGAAAGTAGTGGGGGAAATGTCCCCAGCAACGGGGTTTAAGCTGTGTCGAAAATTTTCTTACCAACGGGAAAAAGCAATGTCCAAGATGTCCCTAACAACGGAGGTAAGCAGTGGGTTTAATGCCCTTGGCAACAGAGGTAAGCAGTGGGAGAAATGTCCTTCGCAACGGTGAAAAGCAGTTGGGAAATGTCCTTAGCAATGGAGGTAAGTGTAAGGTAAATGTCACTATCAACGGGGTAAGCAGTAGGAGAAATGTCCCTGGCAATGGCGTGTATTCAGTGGGGGAAAGGAACCTAGAAACGGAGGTAACAGTTGATAAAATGCCCTTAGGAATGGGGTTAAGCAGTGGGGGAAATGTCTTTATGAATGGGGTTAATCAGTGAGGAAATGTCCCAGAAACAGGGGTAATCAGTGTCCAAATGTCCCTAGCAACAAGGGAAAGAAGAAGGAAAAATCTCCTTATCAACGGGGGTAAGCAGTGGGAGAAATGTCCGAAGCAACGAAGTAAACAATGGAGGAAATGTCCCTAGAGAAGAAGTGTAAGCAGTGAAGAAAATTTGTTGTCCTTAACAACGGGTGGTAAGCAGTGGGGGAAATGTCACGAGCAATGTGGGTATGCAGTGGGGGAAATGTCGCTAGGAATGGGGGTAAACAGTGGGGAAAATGTCCCTAGCAACGGGTGGTATACAGTGGGGGAAAGGTTCTTAGCAATGGTGGTAAGTAGTGGGGAAAAGGTCCCCAGCAACGTGATATAATCAGTATCGAAAATGACCCTACCAACAGGAGAATGCAGTGTCCGAAATATCCCTAACATCGGAGGTAAGCATTGAGGGAAATGTCCTTAGCAATGGGATTTATTCAGTGTGGGAAATGACCCTAGTAATGGGGTAGAGCAGTATCGGAAATGTCCCTAGCAACGGGGGTAAGCAGTATCCAAAATGTCATTAGTAATAGGGGTTAGTAGTTGAGGAAATGTTTCTAGCAACGGGGGTAAGCAGTAGGGGAACTTTCCCTAGCAACGGGGGTAACCAGTGGGGAAAGGACCCTATTAACTGGGTGTAATCAGTGGGGAAATGTCCGTAGCAAATGAGGTAAACAGTAGGGAAATGTTTTAGCAATGGGGTTAAGCAGTTGGGGAAATGTCTCTAGCAACGGGTGAAAGAAGTGGGAAGAATATCTCTAGCAACGGGGTAAGAACTGGGGAAATGTCGCAAGAAACGGGGGTGAGCAGTGTCGAAAATGACCTAACCAACGGGAGTAAGCAGAGTCCAAAATCTCTCTAGAAAAGGTGTTAATAAATGGGAAAATGTCCTTAGCAACGGGGGATAAAGAGAGAAGGAAATGTCCCGATCAATGGGGGTAAGCAGAGGGGTCAATATCCGTAGCAACAGGGGTAAGCATTGGGAGAAATGACACAAGAAACGGGGGTAAACAGTAGAGAAAATGTCCCTAGAAACGGGGGTATGTAGTGTCCGAAATGTCACTAGCAACGGTGATAAGCAATAGGGAAATGTTCTTAGCAACGGGGTAAACAGTGTCGGAAATGTCCCTAGCAATTAGGGTAAGCAGTGTTTAAAATTTCCCTTGCAACTGGGATAAACAGTAGAGGAAATGTCCCTAGCATCGGGGGTAAGTAGTTTGGGAAATGTCCCAAGCAACGGGGTATGAGCAGTATAAAAAATGTTTCTACCATCGGGAGTTAGCAGTGTTTGAAATATCCATTACAACGGAAGTAAGCAGTGGGTTTAATGTCCTTGGCAGGTGGGGTAAGCAGTGTAGGAAATGTCCTTAGCAATGGGATGTATTCAGTGGGTGAACTGTCCCTATCAACAGGGTTAAGCAGTGTCTGAAATGTTCCTAGCAACGGGGGTAAGATGTGGGGGGAAATGTCATTTCCAACGGGAGTGAGCAGTGGAGAAAATTTCCCTAGCAACGGGATGTATTCAGTATGAAATATCCCTAGCAACTGAGGTAAACAGTGGGGTAAATGTCTCTAACAACGGGTGGTAAACAGTAGGGGAAATGTCCCTAGCAAAGGGTGTAAGTAGTGACGAAAATATCTTTAGCAACGGGGGTAAGCAGTGTCCAAAATGTCCCTAGCAACGTGGGTAAGCAGTGGGGAAAATGTCCCTAGCAACGAGTGTAAACAGTGAGGGAAATGTCTCTAGAAACGGTGTGTAAGCAGTGTCTAAAATTTCATTAGCAACAGAGAAGAAAATGTTTTTTATGAATGAGGTGTAAGCAGTGAGAAATGTCGCTATCAACGGGAGTAAGTAGGGGGAAAAATGTCACCTGCAACGGTGTATAAGCAGTGTCAAAAATGTTCCTACCAACGGGAATAAGCAGTTTCCGAAATATCCCTAACAACAGAGAAAAGCAGTGGGTTTAATGTCTTTGACAACTGAGGTAAGCAGTAGGGGAAATGTCCTTAGCAACGGTATGTATTCAGAGGGGAAATGACCCTAGCAACGGGGGTAAGCAGTGTCCAAAATGTCCTTAGTTAT
Source organism: Tachypleus tridentatus (assembly GCF_004210375.1). NCBI lineage: Eukaryota > Metazoa > Arthropoda > Merostomata > Xiphosura > Limulidae > Tachypleus > Tachypleus tridentatus. The sequence continues at coordinate 13,855,281 of NW_027467782.1, read as the reverse complement.
GGAAATAAGTAGTGAAGGAAATATCCCAAGCAACGGGTTGTATTCTGTGGGAAATGTCCGTTGCAACGAAGGTAAACAGGGGGTTTCCACCTGAGCAACAGGTGGTAACCAGTAAGGGAAATGTCCCTAGCAACGTGTGGAAAGCAGTATAGAAATGTCCGTAGCAACGGGGGTAGACAGTAGAAGATATGTCCCCCCTAGCAATGCGGTTAAGCAGTGTCCGAAATGTCCCTAGCAATGGTGATAACAATAGGGAAATGTCCTTAGCAACGGGGTAAACAGTGTCGGAAATGTCCCTAGCAACGGGAGTAAGCAGTGTCCGAAGTGTCCCTAGCAACGGGGTAAGCAGTGGGTTTAATGTCCTTGGAAACTGAAGTAAGCAGTGGGAGAAATGTCCTTAGGAATGGGGTGTAAGCAGTGGGAAATATGTCCCTAACAACGGGAGGTAAGCAGAGGGGGAAATATCCCTAGCAACGTGGGTAAACAGTGAGGGAAATGTCCCTAGCAACAGGGTAAGCAGTGGGTTTAATGTCCTTGGCAATTGGAGTAAACATTGTCCTTAGCAATGGGGTGTATTCAGTGGGAAAATGTTCCTAGCAATGGGTGGTAAGCAGTGTCGAAAATGGTACCAGCAACGAGGTTAAGCAGTGTACAAAATGTACCTAGCATCGGTGTTAATCAGTGGGGAAATGTCCTTAGCAATGGGGGTAAACTGTGGAAGAAATGTCCCGAGCAACGGGAGGTAAGCAGTGGGGAAAATGACTCTAGATACGGGGGTAAACAGTATAAGAATTTTTCCCAGCAATGTGGTTAAGTAGTAAGGAAAATGTCCCAAGGAATTGGGGGAAAGCAGTAGGGTACATGTCCCTAGCAACGGGGGTTAGAAGTGTCGGAAATGCTCCTAGAAACAGGCTTAGGCAGTGGGAAAATATCCTTAGCAACGGGTGGTAAGCAGTGTCGGTAGTGTCACTAGCAACGGTGTAAGAAGTGTCGAAAATGTCCCTAGCAATGGCGGTAAGCAGTTGGAAAATGTCCTCAGTAACGGAGGTAAACAGTGTCCGAAATGTCCCTAGCAACAAGGTTAAGCAGTAGGAAAAATCTCCTTATCAACGGGGGAAGCAGTGGGAGAAATTTTCGAAGCAACTGGGGTAAACAGTGGAGGAAATGTCCCTAGAAACGTTGTATAAGATGTGCAGGAAATGTCCCTAGCAATGAGGTGAATGCAGTAGGGGAAATGTATCTAGAACTAGGGATAAACCGTGGAGTAAACGTCCCTAGAAACGGATGTAAGAATTGTGGGAAATGTCCCTAGCAACGGGTGTAAGCAGTGTCCGAAATGTCCCTGGTAACGGAATAAAGCAATGGGGTAAATGTCCTTTGCAACGAGGGTAAGCAGTGGAAGAAATTGCCTCAGCAACAAGTTGTTTTCAGATGGAAATGTCCCTAAGAACGGGGGGTAAACCGTGGGGGAAATGTCCCTAGTAATGGGAAGTAAGCAGTGGGAAATGACCCTAGCAATGGGGATAAACAGTGGGGGAATGTCCCTAACAACGTGTGGTAAACAGTGGGGGAAATGTCCCTAGCAACGGGGTAAGCACTGGGTACATTTTCCTAGCAACTGCCGTAAGTAGTGTCTGAAATGTCCCTCGCAACAAAAAAAAGAAGCAGTTTCGAAAATGTCCCAACCAACGGGAGTAAGAAGTGTCAGAAATATTCCTAGCAACGGGGGTAAACAGTAAAGGAAATGTCTCAAGCAACGGGGAATTAGCAGTGTCCGAAATGTCCCTAACAACGAGGGTAAGGAGTGGATTTAATGCCCTAAGCAACTGAGGTAAGCAGTGGGTTAAATGTTCTGGGCAACTAAAATAAGCAGTGGGGGAAATGTCCTTAGCAACGAGATGTATTCATTGGGGGAATTGTCCCTAGCATCGGGTGTAAGCAGTGTCGGAAATTTCAAGAGCAACGTGTGTAAGCAGTGCCCAAAATGTACATAGCAACGGCGGTAAACAGTGTGGGAAATGTCCTTAGCAACGAGGGTAAGCAGTGTGGGAAATTTCCCTAGCAACGTGTGTAAACAGTGAGGGAAATGTCCCTTTAAACGGGGGGTAAGCAGGGTCCCTAGCAAAGGGTGGTAAGCAGTGGGGTAAATGCCCCTAACAATGGGGGTAAGCAGGTGTGGAAATGTCTCTTTCAATGGGGGAAAACAGTGTCGAAAATGTCCCTAGAAAAAAGAGTAAGCAGTGTCCAAAATGTCCCTAGCATCGTGGGGTAAGCAGTGGGTTTCATGCCCTTAGCAACTAAGGTAAGCATTGGGGAAATGTCCTTGGCAACGGATGTATTCAGTGGGGAAATGTAGCAACAGCAATGGTTGTGTCCAAAATGTCCCTAGCATCGTGGGGTAAGCAGGGTTTCATGCCCTTAGCTACTAAGGTAAGCATTGGGAAAATGTCCTTAGCAACGGGATGTATTCATTGGGGAAAATATCCCTAGCATCAGGTGTAAGCAGTATCGGAAATTTCCCTAGCAACAGGGGTAAGCAGTGTCCGAAATGTCCTTAGCAACGGGGGTAAGCAATAAAGGAAATGTCCCTAGCAATAGAGAAAACAGTGAAGAAATGTCCCTAGCAACAGATGGTAAGCAATAAGGAAATGTCTAGCAACTTGGGGAAAGCAGTAGGGGAATTGTCCCTAGCAACAGGTGGTAAGCAGTAAGGGTAATGTCCCTAGCAACATGGGGAAAGCAGTAGGGGAAATGTCCGTAGCAACAGGGTTAAGTAGAGGGGGAAATTCCCTTAGCAACAGAGGTAATCAGTGGTGAAAAAGACCCTAGCAATTAAGAAAATATTTGGGTACATATCCCTAGCAACGGGAGTAAGCAGCAGGGGAAATATTTCTAGCAACAGGGTGTATTCAGTGGGGGAAATGTCCCTAGCAACGGAGTTAAACAGTAGGAGAAGTGTTTTTAGCAACTGGGTTAAGCAGTGGGGGAAATGACCCTAGCAATGGGTGTAAGCAGTGTTGGAAATGTCCCTAGCAACAGGACTAAGCTGTGTCCAAAATGTCCGTAGCAACGGGGTAAGCAGTGGGTTTAATGTCCTTGGCAACTGGTGTAAGCAATGGAAAAATGTCCTTAGCAACGGGTGTATTCAGTGTAAGAAATGTCCTTAGCAATGGGGTGTATTCAGTGTAGGAAATGTTCTTAGCAACGGAGTTAAACAATGAGGTAAGTGTCCCTAGCAACGGGGAAATGCAATGGGGGAAGTGTCCCTAGCAACGGGGGTAAGAAGTGAAGGAAATGTGCCTAGCAATGGGGAAACCAGTAGAGGAAGTCCCTAGCAATAGGGGTAAGCATTGGGTGAAATGCCCCTAACAACGTCGTATAAGCAGTGGGGGAAATGCCCCTAGCAACAGGGTAAGCAGTGGGTTTAATGTCCTTGGCAACTGGAGTAAGCAGTGGGGAAAATGTCCTAGCAATGAGGTGTATTCAGTGGGGGAAATGTCTCTAGCAACAGAGGTAAACAGTAAGATAAATGTCCCTAGCAACGAGGTAAGCAGTGGGAGAAATGTCCTTAGCAATGGGGTGTGTTCAGTGGGGAAATGTTTCTAGCAATGGGTGGTAAGCAGTGTCGGAAATGTTACTAGCAACGAGGTTAAGCAATGTACGAAATGTACCTAGCATCGGTGTTAATCAGTGGGGAAATGTCCTTAGCAATGTGGGTAAACTGTGAAAGAAATGTCCCGAGCAACGGGAGGTGAGCAGTGGGAAAAATGACCCTAGATACGGGGGTAAACAGTATAAGAATTTTTCCCAGCAATGTGGGGTAAGTAGTAAGGAAAATGTCCCAAGCAATTGGGGGAAAGCAGTAGGGGACATGTCCCTAGCAATGAGGGTAAACAGTGGGGGAAATGTCCCTAGCAACGGGGGTTAGAAGTGTCGGAAATGCTCCTAGAAACAGGCGTAGGCAGTGGGGAAATATCCCTAGCAACGGGTGGTAAGCAGTGTCGGTAATGTCACTAGTAACGGTGTGAGAAGTGTCCAAAATGTCCCTAGCAATGGTGGTAAGCAGTAGGTGAAATGTCCCTGATAACAGGGTGTATTCAGTGGGAGAAATGATCCTAGCAACGGAGGTAAACAGTTGAGGAAATGACCTTAGGAACGGGGGTAAGCAGTGTCAGAAATATTACTGGGAACAAGGGTAGCAGTGTCCGAAGTGTCCCCTGCAATGGTGGTAGGCATTTAGGGAAATGTCCCTAGCAATAAGTGTAAGCAGTGGTGGAAATGTCCCTAGAAACGGGGGTAAGCAGTGTGGGAAATTTCTTTAACAACTGGTGGCAAGCAGTGGTGGAAATATCATTAGCAATGTGGGTAAACAATGGGGGTAATGTCTATAGCAACGGGGAGTAAGCAGTGGGAAATGTCCCTAGCAACGGGTGTAAACAGTGGGAAAAATGACCCCAGCAACGGGTGTTAAACATAGGGGGAATGTCCTTAGCAACAGGGTTAAGCACTATTTGAATTGTCCCTATCAACGGAGGAAAGTAGTGGCGAAAATGTTTCTAGCAACGTGGGTAAGCAGTGGGGAAACATTTCCCAGCAACGGGTGTGAACAGAGAGAGAAATGTCTCTAGAAACGGGGGAAATCAGGGTCCCCAGCAAAGGGATGTAAGCAGTGTCTGAAATTTCCCTAGCAACGAGGGTAAGCAGTGGGGTAAATGTCTCTAGCAACAGGGTTAAGCAGTAGTGGATATGTCCCTGTCATTGGGGTTAAGCAGTGTCGGAAATCTCCTTAGCAATGGGCGTAAGAAGTGGGGGAAATGTCCCTAGCAACGGGTGGTAAACAGTGGGGGAATGTCCTTAGCAACAAGGTAAAGCACTATTTGAATTGTTCCTAGCAACGGGGGTAAGTAGTGTCCGAAATGTCCCTAGCAATGGGGAAAGAAATGTCCGAAATGTCCCTAGCAACGTGGGTAAGCAGTGGGGAAAATTTCTTTTGCAATGGGTGTAAACAGTGAGGTAAATGTCTCTAGAAACGGGGGTAAGCAGGGTTTCTAGCAAAGGGTGGTAAGCAGCGTCGGAAATGTCCCTATCATCGGGATAAGCAGTGTCTAAAATTTTCCTAGCAATAGGTGTAAGCAGTGGGGTAAATGTCATTAGCAATAGTGGGTAAGCAATAGTGAAAATGTCTTTATCAACGGGGGGAAAACAGTGTGGAAAATGTCGCTAGCAAAGAGAGTAAGTAGTGTTCGAAATATCCCTAGCATCGGGGTAAGAAGTGGGTTTAATGTTTTTGGCAATTGTGGAAAGCAGTTTGGGAATGTCCCTAGCAACTGGGGTAAGCAGTGGAAAGTTTTTCTAGCAACGGGGTAAGCAGTGTGGTAAATGTCCCTAGCAACAAGGGGTAAACAGTCGGAGAAATGTCTTTAGCAACGTGGGGTAAGCCGGGGGAAAACGTCCCTAACAACGGGGTGTAAGCAGTGTTGGAAATGTCCCTAGCAACAGGTGTAAAAATGTCAGAAATGTCCCTAGTAACGTGTGTAAACAGTGGAGGAAATGTCCCTAGGAAAGGGGTAAGCAGTGGAAAAGTCCCTAGGAACGGGGATAAGTAGTGGAAAATGTCCCTAGGAACGGGGATAAGTAGTGGTTGAAATGTCCCTATCATTGGGGGTAAGCAGTGGGTTTTATATCCTTTGCAACTGAGGGAAGCAGTGGGTAATGTCCTTAGCAACAGGATGTATTCATTGGGAGAAATGTCACCAGCATCGGATGTAAGCAGTATCGGAAATTTCCCTAGCAACGGGGGTAAGCAATGTCCGAAATGTCCTTAGAAACGGGGGTAAGCAGTGGGGGAAATGACCTTAGCAATAAGGGTAAGCAGTGTGGGAAATTTTCCTAGCAACGAGTTTTCAAATAGAAATGTCCCTAGCAACGGGGTAAACAGTAGGGAAATGTCCCTAGCAACGGGGGTAAACAGTAAGGGAAATGTCCCTAGCAACAGGTGTAAACTGTGTGGGAAATGTCCTTTGCAACGGGGGTGAGCAGTGTGGGAAATTTCCCTAGGAACGGGGGTGTATTCAGTTGGAAATGTCCCTAGCAATAGAGGTAAACAGTAAGGGAAATGTCTCTAGCAACTTGAGGAAAGCAGTAGGGGAAATGTCCGTAGCAACGGGTTAAGAAGAGGGGAAATGCCCTTAGCAACACAGGTAATCAGTGGTGAAAAGGACCCAAGCAATTGGGGAAATATTAGGGGTAAATATCCCTAGCAACATGAGTAAGCAGTAGGGAAATATTTCTAGCAACGGGGTGTATTCAATGGGAGAAATGTCCCAGCAACGGAGTTAAACAGTAGGGGAAATGTCCGTAGCAACGGGTTAAGAAGAGGGGGAAATGCCCTAGCAACATGAAAAGGACCCAAGCAATTGGGGAAATATTGGGGTAAATATCCTTAGCAACATGAGTAAGCAGTAGGGGAAATATTTCTACCAACGGGGTGTATTCAATGGGAAAATGTCCTAGCAACGGAGTTAAACAGTAGGGGAAGTGTCCTTAGCAACTGGGTTAAGCAGTGGGAGAAATGACCCTAGCAATCATGGTAAGCAGTGTTGGAAATGCCCCTAGCAACAGGAGTAATCTGTGTCCAAAATGTCCGTAGCAACAAGGTAAGCAACAGAAAAAAAAATGTCCTTAGCAACGGGGTGCATTCAGTGTAGGAAATGTCCTTAGCAACGGAGGTAAACAATGAGGTAAATGTCCCTAGCAATAGGGGAATGCAATGGCGGAAGTGTCCCTAGAAACGGGGGTAATAAGTAAAGGAAATGTCCCTAGCAATGGGGAAAAAAGTAGGGGAAATGTCCCTAGCAACAGGGATAAGCATTGGGTGAAATGCCCCTATAAACGTAGGGTAAGCAGTGGAAGAAACGTCCTTAGCAACGGGGGAAAAGCAGTGGAAGATATGTCACTAGAACCGGGGATAAACAGTGGTGGAAACGTCCCTAGCAACGGGGGTAAGAAGTGTGGGAAATGTCCCTAGTAACGGATTAAGCAGTGTCCGAAATGTCCCTAGCAACGGGTGTAAGCAGTGGGGCAAATGCCCTTAGCAACAAGGATAACAAGTGTGGGAAAGTTTCTAGCAACGAGTTGTTTTCAGATAGAAATGTCCCTAGAAACAGGGGGTAAACAGTGGGGGAAATGTTCCTAGCAACAGTGGTAAATAGCCTTGGAAATGTCCTTTGCAACGGGGGTGAGCAGTGTGGGAAATTTCCATAGGAACGGGGTTAAGCAGAGGGGGAAATGTCCTTTGCAACGTGAGGAAGGCAGTAGGGGAAATGTCCGTAGCAACAGAGGTAATCAGTGGTGAAAAGGATCCTAGGAATTGGTGAAATATTGGGGTAAATATCCCTAGCAACGGGCGTAAGCAGTAGGGGAAATATTCCTAGTAAAGGGGTGTATTAAGTGGGGGGAAGTGTCCTTAGCAATGGAGTTAAATAGTAGGGGAAGTGACCATAGCAACTGGGTTAAGAAGTGGGGAAATGTCTCTACCAATGGAAGTAAGAAATGGGGAAAGTGTCCCTAGAAACCGATGGTTAGCAGTAAGAGAAATGTGCCTAGGAACGGGAGTAAGAAGAGGGGTAAATGTTCCTAGCAACGGGGGTAAGCAGTGGGGAAATTTCCCAGCAATGAGATGTATTCAGTGTGAAATGTCCCTAGCAACGGAGTTAAACAGTGGGGAAAATGTCCATATAAACGGGTGGAAAGCAGTAAGGTAAAAGTCCCTAGAAACGTGTGAAAAACAGTTAGAAAATATCCGTAGCAACGTGTGTAAGCAGTGGGGAAATGTCCCTAGGAACGGTGGTCATCAGTGGGGAAAAGTTCCCTTGCAACAGGGTTAAAAGTGGGGTAAATATTTTTTAGCAACGGCGGTAAGCAGTAAAGGAAATGCTCCTAGCAACAGGGGTAGGAAGTGGAGGAATGTCCCGAGCATCGGGTGGTAAGCAGTGTCGGAAATATCACTAGCAACAGGGGTAAGCAGTGTAAAAGGTTTTGTAGAAACGGCGTAAGCAGTTGTGTATATGTGTCCAGCAACGGGGGATAAGCTTTACTAGAAATGTCCTTAGCAACATGGGGTAAGCAGTAAAGGAAATGTCCCTAGCAACGCGGTGCATTAAGTGGGGAAATGTCCCTAACAACGGAGGTAAAGAGTAGAGGAAATGTTTCTGCAAATGGGTTAAGCATTGAGGGAAATAACCCTAGCAACAGGGTGTATTCGATGGAAATGTCCCTAACAACGAAAGTAAACAGTAGAGGCAATGTCCCTCTCAACGGGGATAAGAAGTGGGAAAACGTCTTTAGCAACGGGGGTAAGCAGAGGGAAGAATGTCCCGACCAACGGGAAAAGCAGTGTCGCAAATTTCCCTAGCAACAGGGGTAAGAAGAGTCCGAAATGTCCCTAGCAGCAAGGGTAGACAGTGAAGGAAATGTCCCTAGGAACAGGAAGTAAGCAGTGTCGGATATGTCTTTAGCAATGGGGATAAGCCATGGGGAAAATAACCCTAGCAACAGGGTAAGCAGTGTCCAAAATGTCCCTAGCAACGAAGGTAAGCAGCGGGGAAATGTTCTTATCAACAGGGGTAAGTAGTGTGGAAATTTTCCAGGAACGAGCTGTTTTCAGATGGAAATGTCACGGGCAACGGGGATTAAACAGTGGGGGAAATGTCCATAGCAACGAGTGTTAAAGAGTGGAAAATGTCCCTAGCAACGGGAGTAAGCATTGGGGAAATATCCATAGCAACAGGAAGTAAGCAGTGGGAAATGTCCCTAGCAATGGGGGTAAGCAGTGGGGAAATTTCCCTAGCAATGAGATGTATTCAGTGTGAAATGTCCCTAGCAACGGAGTTAAACAGTGGGGAAAATGTCCATATAAACGGGTGTATAGCAGTAAGGGAAAAGTCCCTAGAAACGTGTGAAAAACAGTTAGAGAAATATCCGTAGCAACGAAGGTAAGCAGCGGGGAAATGTCTTATCAACAGGGGTAAGTAGTGTGGAAATTTTTCCAGGAACGAGTTGTTTTCAGATGGAAATGTCACGGGCAACGGGGATTAAACAGTGGGGGAAATGTCCATAGCAACGGGTGTTAAAGAGTGGAAAATGTCCCAGCAACGGAAGTAATCAGTAGGAAAAGGTCCGTAGCAATGGAATTAAAAAGTGGGTAAATATACCCAGCAACGGTGATAAGCAATGGGGAAATGTCCTTAGCAATGGGGTAAACAGTGCGGAAATGTCCCTAGCAAAGTGAGCAAACAGTGTTTGAAATGTTCCTAACAACGTGGTAAGCAGTGAGTTTAATGTGCTTGGCACCTGAAGTAAACAGTGGTGGAAATGTCCTTAGCAATGGAGGTAAGCAGTTTACGAAATGTCCCTAGTAACGGGGTAAAATGCGGATAATGATCCCAACAACGGAATAAGTAGTTGGGGAAATATCTCTCGGAACGGGTGGTAAGTTGTGTCGGAAATGTCCCTAGAAACGTAAGCAAGCATTGTCCGAAATATTCCTAACAACGGGGTAAGCAATGTCCGAAATGTCCCTCGGAATAAAGGTAAACAGCGGAGGAAATGTCCTTAGCAACGAGGATAAGCAGTAGGGGAAATTTCCCTAGCAACGAGTTGTTTTCAAATGGAAATGTCCCTAGCTACAGGGTGGTAAAGAGTAGGGGAAATGTCCGTCGCCTAGGGTTGTAAACAGTTGGGAAATATCCCTAGCAACGGGAGAAAGCACTGTGAGAAATGTCCTTAGCAATGGGGAGTAAGCAGTGTCTGAAACGTTCCTAACAACGTTGTTAAGCAGAGTCGGAAATGTCCCTAGCAACGGGGTAAGCAGTGGGTTTAATGTCCTTGACAACTGGGGTAAGCAGTGGAGGAAATGTCCTGAGCAACGGGTGTATTCAGTGTAGGAAATGTCCCTAGCAACGGGGTAAACAGTGAGGTAAGTGTCCCCACCAATGGAAGTAAGAAATGGGGAAGTGTCCCTAGAAACGGATGGTTAGCAGTGAGGGAAATGTGCCTATCAAAGGAGTAAGTAGTGGAGAAATTTTCCCAGCAATGGGGTGTTTTCAGTGTGAAATGTCCCAAGCAACGGAGTTAAACAGTGGGGAAAATGTCCATATAAATGGGTGGAAAGCAGTAAGGGAAAAGTCCCTAGAAACGTGTGAAAAACAATTAGATAAATATCCGTAGCAACGTGGTTAAGAAGTGGGGAAATGTTCATAGAAACGTTATTCATCAGTGGGAAAAGTTCCCTGCAACGGGGTTAAAATTGGGGTAAATATTTTTTAGCAACGGCGGTAAGCAGTAAAGGAAATGTTCCTAGCAACAGAGGTAGGCAGTGGAGGAATGTCCCGAGCATGTAAGCAGTGTCAGATATATCACTAGCAACAGGGGAAAGCAGTGTCCGAAATGTCTACAGCAACGGTGGTAAACAGTTTGGGAAATGTCCATAGGAATGAGGGTAAACATTGGGTAAAATGTCCCAAGCAACGTAAAGTAAGCAGTAAAAGAAATGTCCCTAGCAACGGGGTAAGTAGTAGGAAGAATGTTCCCAGCAACGTGGGTAAGCAGTGTTGGAAATGTCCCTAGCAACGGGTAAGCAGTTGGTTTAATGCCCTTTGCAACTGGGGTAAGCAGTGGGGAAATGTTTCGCAGCAACGGAGTGTATTCAGTGTAGGAAATGTCCCCAGCAACAGGGTGTATTCAGTGGAAATGTCCATAGCAACGGGGTGTATTCAGTGTAGGAAATGTCCCTAGCAACAGAGTGTATTCAGTGGGAAAATGTCCATAGCAACGTAGGTAAACAGTGAAGGAAATGACCTTTGCAGTGGGGATAAGCAGTGGGAAAATGTCCCTAAATCCAGGGATAAACAATGGGGAAAATGTCCCTAGCAATGGGGTAGGCACTGAGTGAATTGTTCCTAGCAACGGGGTAAGTAGTGTCGGAAATGTACCTAGCAACGAGAGTAAACAGTGTTCGAAATGTCCTTAGCAACGGGGTAAGCAGTAGGGAACTTTCCCCAGCACTGTGGTGTATTCAGTGCGAAATGTTCCTAGCAAAGGAGTTAAACAGTGGGGAAATGTCCCTAGCAACGAGTGGTAAGCAGTAAGGGAAATGTCCCTAGCAACGGGGTAAGCATAGGTTCAATGTCCTTGAGTCTGGGGTAAGCAGTGGAAGAAATGTCCCCATCAATGGGGTTAAGCAGTTTCAGAAATGTCCGTAGCAACAGGGGTAAGCAGTGGGTTTAATGTCCTTGGCAACTGGGGTAAGCAGTTGAAATGGTCCCTAGCAACGAGGGTAATCAGTGGGGAAAAGGTCCCAGCAATGGGGGTAAGCAGTTAACGAAATGTCCCTAGTAACGGGGGTAAAATGCGGATAATGATCCCAACAACGGGAATAAGTAGTTGGGGAAATATCTCTCGAACGGGTGGTAAGTTGTGTCGGAAATGTCCCTAGAAACGTAAGCAAGCTGTGTCCGAAATGTTCCTTACAACGGGGTAAGCAATGTCCGAAATGTCCCTCGGAATAAAGGTAAACAGCGGAGGAAATGTCCTTAGCAACGAGGGTAAGCAGTAGGGGAAATTTCCTTAGCAACGAGTTGTTTTCAAATGGAAATGTCCCTAGCTACGGGGTGGTAAAGAGTTGGGGAAATGTCCGTCGCATAGGGTGGTAAACAGTTGGGAAATGTCCCTAGCAACGGGAGAAAGCACTGTGAGAAGTGTCCCTAGCAATGGGGAGGTAAGCAGTGGGAAATGTCTTTGCAATGGAGGTAAGCAGTGTCTGAAACGTTCCTAGCAACGTTGTTAAGCAGAGTCGGAAATGTCCCCAGCAACGGGAGTAAGCAGTTTCCGAAATGTCCCCAGCAACGGGGTAAGCAGTGGGTTTAATGTCCTTGGCAACTGGGGTAAGCAGTTGAGGAAATGTCCTGAGCAACGGGGTGTATTCAGTGTAGGAAATGTCCCTAGCAACGGAGGTAAACAGTGAGTTAAGTGTCCCTACCAATGGAAGTAAGAAATGGGGAAGTGTTCCTAGAAACGGATGGTTAGCAGTGAGGGAAATGTGCCCAGCAAAGGGGGGGGTAAGCAGTGGGAGAAATTTTCTTAGCAATGGGGTGTTTTCAGTGTGAAATGTCCCTAGCAACGGAGTTAAACAGTGGGGAAAAATGTCCATAAATGGGTGGAAAGCAGTAAGTGAATTAAAACGTTGGGTAAATATACCCAGCAACGGTGATAAGCAATGGGAAATGTCCTTAGCAATAGGATAAAAAGTGAAGGAAATGACCCTACCAATAACAGTAAACAGTAGGGAAATGTCCCTAGAAATGGAGGGTTATCAGTGGGGAAATGTCCCTAGAACGGTAGGTAAGCTGTGTCGCAAATGTCCCTAGCAAAGTGAGCAAGCAGTGTTTGAAATGTCCCCAACAACGGGTTAAGCAGTGAGTTTAATGTCCCTGGCAACTGGGGTAAGCAGTGGTGGAAATGTCCTTAGCAACGGGAATAAGCAGTGAACGAAATGTCCCTAGTAACGGTGGTATAAATGCGGAGAGGAATGGTCATTAGCAACGGAAGTAAGAAGTTGGGAAAATGTCTCTAGAAACGTGAGAAAGCAATGTCCATAATCCCTAACAACGGGGTAAGCAGTGAGTTTAATGTCCTTGGCAACCTGGAGTAAGGAGTAGGGGAAATGTCCTCAGCAACGGGGTGTATTCAGTGTAGGAAATGTCCCTACCAACGAGAAGTAAGAAATGGGGAAGTGTCCGTAAAACCGATGGATAGCAGTGAAGGAAATGTGCCTAGCAACAAGAATAAGAAAAGGGGGTAAATGTCCCTAGCAACGGGTTGTAAACACTGGGTGATATGTCTCTAGCAACGAAGGGTTAACAGTGGGGAAATGTCCCTTGCAACGGGATTAAGCAATGGAGGAAATATCCCTTAGCAACGGGGAGTAAGCAGTGGAAATGTCCCTAGCAATGGGGTAAACAGTGTTGGAAATGTCCCTAGCAATGAAGAAAAGCAGTGTTGGAAATGTCCCGAGCAACAGTTGTAAGCAGTGTCTGAAATGTTCCTAGCAACGGTGTTAAGCAGTGTCGAAAAATGTCCCTAGCAACGGGGTAAGCATTGGGGAAATGACCTTAGCAACGGGGTGTATTCAGTGTAGGAAATGTTCCCAGCAACAGAAGTAAACAGTGAGGTAAATGTCCCTACCAACGGAAGTAAGAAATGAGGAAAGGTCCCTAGAAACAGATGGTTAGCAGTGACGGAAATCTGCCTAGCAACAGGAGTAAGAAGAGGGTACGTCCCCAGCAACGGAAGTAAGCAGTGGTGAAATGTCCCCAGAAACGGGTTGAAAGCAGTAAGGAAATGTCCCTAGAAACGATTGGAAAGCAGTTAGAGAAACATCCATAGCAACGTGGGTAAGCAGTGGGAAAAATGTCCCTAGCAACGGGGTGTATTCAGTGCAGGAAATGTCCCTAGCAACGTAGGTAAACAGTGAGGTAAATGTCCCACCAACGGAAGTAAGAAATGGGGTAAGTGT
>NW_027467782.1:13625088-13841208 GCF_004210375.1 Tachypleus tridentatus | reverse complement strand
GTCCCTAGCAACGGGAGTAAACAGTTTCGGAAATGTCCTTAGCAACGGGGTAAGCAGTGGGTTTAATGTCCTTGGCAACTGGGATAAGCAGTTGGGGAAATGTTCTTAGCAACGGGGAAGTATTCAGTGTAAAAATGTCCCTAGCAACGGAGGTAAACAGTGAGGTAAATGTCCCTACCAACGGAAGCAAGAAATGGGGGATGTGTCCCTAAAAACGGATGGTTAGCAGTGAGGAAATGTGCCTAGCAACGGGAATAAGAAGAGGGGTAAATGTCCCTAGCAACGAATGTAAGCAGTGGGTAAAATGTCTCTAGAAACGGGGGAAAGAAGTGGGAAAATGCCCTTAGCAACGGCGGTAAGCAGTGTGGGAAATTTCTTTCAGCAACGAGTTGGTTTCAAATAGAAATGTCCCTAGCAATGGGTTGTAAACAGTAAACGAAATGTTTCCAGCAATGTGGTAAACAGTTGGGGAAATGTCCCAAGCAACGGGAGTAAGCAGTGCCGAAATGTCCCTAGGAATTGGGTAAACAGTGTCCGAAATGTTCTTTATCAACGATGTAAGCAGTGGGTTCAATGTCCTTGGACACTTGGGTAAACAGTGGGGAAATGTCCCTAGCAACATGGGTAAGCAGTTTGGGAAATGTCCCTATGAACGGGTGGTAAGCAGTGTCGGAAATGTCCCTAGCAACTTGAGCAAGCAGTTCCAAAATGTCCCTAGCAATGGGGTAAGCAGTGTATTCAATGTCCTTAGCAACTTGGGTAAGCAGTGGGGAAATATTTCCAAACGAGGGTAAGCAGTGTCCGAAATGTCCCTAGCAATGGTGATATGCAATGGGAAATGACCTTAGCAATGGGGTTAAACAGTAGGGAAAATGTACCATGCAACGGTGGTAAACAGTGCAGGAAATGACCCTTTATATGAGGAGTAAGCAGTGGGGAAATGTCACAAACAACAGGTGGTAACCAATAGGGGAAAGTCATTAGCAACGGGGTAAACAGTGGGGAAATAACCCTAGCAACATGGGTAAGCAGTGGGGAAATGACCCTAGGAACTGGGGTAAGCAGTGTGTGAAATGTCCCGAGCAACGGGTGGTAAGCAGTGTCGGAAATATCACTATCAACGGGGTAAGCAGTGTCCGAAATGTCCCTCAACATTGGTGTTTATCAGTGGAGAAATGTCCTTAGCAACGGCGGTAAACAGTGAAGGAAATGTCCCTAGCAACAGGGGTAAGCATTAGGTGAAATGTCCCAAGCAAAATGGAGTAAGTAGGGGTAGAAATATCAAGCATCTTGGGTAAACAGTAGGGAAATGTTCCAACCAACGAGGTAAGCAGTGTCCGAAATTTCCCTAGCAACTGGGTAAGCAGTGAGTTTAATGTCCTTAGCAACTTTGGTAAGCAGTGGTGGAAATGTCCTTAGCAATAGGGGTAAGCAGTGGTGGAAATGTCCTTAGCAACGGGAATAAGCAGGGAACGAAATGTCCCTATTAACGGGGTAAAATGCAGAGAAATGGTCCTTAGCAACGGGAGTAAGTAGTTGTGGAAATGTCCCTGGGAACGGGTGGTAAGTGGTGTCGAAAATGTCCCTAGAAACGTGAGCAAACAGTATCCTAAATGTCCCTCGCAATAAAGATAAACAGCGGGGGAAATGTCCTTAGCAACGAGGGAAAGCAGTGGGGAAAATTTCCCTAGGAACGAGTTGTTTTTTGATGGAAATGTCCCTGGCAATGGGGGGTAAACATTTGGGGAAATGTCCCTAGCAAAGGGTGGTAAACAGAGGGGAAATGTCTTTAGCAACGGGAGTAAGCACTGTGGGAAATGTCCCTAGCAACGGGAGTAAACAGTTTCGAAATGTCCTAACAATGGGGTAAGCAGTGGGTTTAATGTCCTTGGCAACTGGGATAAGCAGTTGGGGAAATGTTCTTAGCAACGGGGTGTATTCAGTGTAGAAAATGTCCCTAGCAACGGAGGTAAACAGTGAGGTAAATGTCCCTACCAACGGAAGTAAGAAAGTGGAAAAGTGTCCTTAAAACGGATGGTTAGCAGTGAAGGAAATGTGCCTACCAACGGAAGCAAGAAATGGGGGATGTGTCCCTAAAAACGGATGGTTAGCAGTGAGGGAAATGTGCCTAGCAACGGGAATAAGAAGAGGGGTAAATGATCCTAGCAACGAATGTATGCAGTGGGTAAAATGTCTCTAGAAACGGGGGAAAGAGGTGGGAAAATGCCCTTAGCAACGGCGGTAAGCGGTGGGGGAAATTTCTTTCGCAACGAGTTGGTTTCAAATGGAAATGTCCCTAGCAATCGGTTGTAAACAGTAAACGAAATGTTTCCAGCAATGTGTGGTAAACAGTGGGGAAATGTCCCAAGCAACAGGAGTAAGCACTGGGGAAATGCTTCTAGCAACAAGGAGTTAGTAGTGGGAAATGACCCTAGTAATAGGAGTAAAAATGGGGAAATGTCCCAAACAGTGGAAAGTAAGCAATGCCGAAATGTCCCTAGCAATTGGGTAAATAGTGTCGAAATGTTCTTATCAACGATGTAAGCAGTGGGTTCAATGTCCTTGGACACTTGGGTAAACAGTGGGGAAATAACCTAGCAACAGGGTTAAGCAGTTTGAGAAATGTCCCTATGAACGGATGGTAAGCTGTGTCGAAAATGTCCCTAGCAACTTGAGCAAGCAGTTCCAAAATGTCCCTAGCAATGGGGTAAGCAGTGTATTCAATGTCTTTGGCAACTTGGGTAAGCAGTGGAAATATTACCAGTAACGAGGGTAAGCAATGTCCGAAATGTCCCTAGCAATGGTGATAAGCAACGGGGAAATGACCTTAGCAATGGGGTTAAACAGTAGGGAAAATGTCCAAGCAACGGTGGTAAACAGTGCAGGAAATGACCCTTTATACGAGGGGTAAGCAGTGGGGAAATATCACAAACAACAGGTGGTAACCAATAGGGGAAAAGTTCTAGCAACGGGGTAAACAGTGGGGAAATGACCCTAGCAACATGGGTAAGCAGTGGGGAAATGTCCCTAGGAACTGGGGGTAAGCAGTGTGTGAAATGTCCCTAGCAACAGGGGTAAGCAGTGTCCGAAATGTCTTCAGCAACGGTGTTAATCAGTGGAGAAATGTCTCTAGCAACAGCAGTAAACAGTGAAGGAAATGTCCCTAGCAACAGGGGTAAGCATTAGGTGAAATGTCCCAAGCAACATGGAGTAAGTAGGGGTAGAAATATCCAAGCATCTGGGGTAATCAGTAGGGAAATGTTCCTACCAACAGGGTAAGCAGTGTCCGAAATTTCACTAGCAACAGGGTAAGCAGTGCATTTAATGTCCTTGGCTACTTTGGTAAGCAGTGGTGGAAATGTCCTTAGCAACAGGGGGGTAAGCAGTGGGGAAATGTCCTAAGCAACGGGGTGTATTCAGTGGGAAAATGTCCCTAGCAATGGAGTTAAACAGTAAGGTAAATGACCTAGCAACGGGGGTAAGCAAAGGAAGAAGTGTTTCTAAGAGGGTGGTTAGCAGGGTAGTTAGCAGTGGGGAAATGTCCTTAGCAACGGGTGCAAGCAGTGGGGGAAATGACCCTAGCAACAGGGGTAAGCAGTGTAAAAGTTTTTCTAGCAACGTGGTAAGTAGTGGTTTAAATGTCTCTTGCAGCGTGGGATAAGCAGTGAAGGAAATGTCCCTAGCAACAAGGTGTATTCAGTGAGGAAATGTCTCTAACAACGGAGGTAAACAGTAAGGTAAATGTCCCTAATAACGAACGTAAGCAAGGGGTAAGTGACCCTAGCAACGGGTAGTTAGAGTGGGGAAATGTCCCTAGCAACAGGTGTATGCAGAGGGAGAAATGTCTCTCAAAAGGGGGGCTAAGGAGTGTGCAAAGTTTTTCTAGCCATAGAAGTAGGCGTGAGGGAAAATATATATAGTAATGGGGGTAAGCAGTGTCCGAAATATCCCTAGCAACGGTGATAAGCAGTGGGGAAGTGTCCCTAGCAACAGAAGTAAGCAGGGAAGAAATGTCCCTAGCAACGAAGGGAAAGCAGTAGAGAAAATGTCCCTAGCAACGGGGTAAGCAGTGTAAATGTTTTCTAGCAACGTGGTAAGCAGCGGTGTAAATGTCTCTAGCAACGGGGTTAAGCAGTAGTGGAAATGTTCTTAGCAACGTGGGGTAAGCAATGGGGGAAATTTCCTGGCAACGAGTTGTATTCAGATAAAAATGTCCTTAGTAACGGGGGTAAACAGTGGGGGAAACTTCCCTAGCAACGTGTGGTAAACAGTTAAAAATGTTTCTAGCAACAGGAGTAAGCACTAAAGGGAAATATCCTAGAAACGGGGAGTAACCAGTGGGAAATGTCTCTAGCAATTGGGATAATCAGTGGGGAAATGTCCTTAACAACGGGTGGAAAACAGTGGGGGAAATGTCTGTAGCAACGGTGGTAAGCACTATGTGAATTGTTTCTAGCAACGGGGGTAAATAGTGTCGGAAATATCCCTACCAGCAGGGGTAAGCAGTGTCGAAAATGTCCCTAGCAACAGTAGTAAACAGTGTCCGAAATGTCCCTAGCAACGGGTTAAGCAGTGGGTTCAATGTCCCTAGCAACTTGGGTAAGCAGTGGGGAAATGTCCCTAGCAACGGTGGTAAGCAGTGGGGGAAATGTCCTTAGCAACAGGGGTAAGCAGTGTGGGGAAATGTCCCTAGCAACGGTGGTAAAGCAGTGAGAAATGTCCTTAGCAACGGAAGGATAAAACAGTGGGAAATGTCCCAGCAACAGTGGTAAGCAGTGAAGGAAATGTCTCTAGCAACGGGGGTTAGCAGAAAGTAAAATGTTCCAAAAAAAGGTGGGAAGTCATGTGTGAAATGTCCCAAGCAACGGGGGGGGGTTAAGCAGTGAGGAAATGTCCCTAGCAACGGGGGTTAGCAGGGGGGGAAATGTCCCAAGCAACGGTGGGAAGTCATGCGTGAAATGTCCCTAGCAACGGGGGTAGACAGTGTGTGAAATGTCCCTAACAACAGGAGGGAAAGCAGTGAGGGAAATGTCTTTAGCAACGGTGGTAAGCAGTGTTGGAAATGTCCCTTGCAACGGGTTAAGCAATGAGGGAAATGTCCCTAGCAACGTCAACATGTGGAAAATGTCCCTAGCAACAGGGTAAAAGTGTGGGAAATGTCTCTAGCAACGGGAGTAAGCAGTGGGGAAATGTCCCTAGCAACGGGTTGTAAACAGTAGAGAAATCCCTGGGTAAGCAGTGGGGAAATGTCCTAGCAACGGGTAAGCAGGTAAGCAGTGTAAGCAGTGGGGAAATGTCCCTAGCAACAGGGGTAAGCAGTGGGAAATGTCCCTAGCAACAGTAAGCAGTGGGGAATGTCCCTAGCAACAGGGGTAAGCATGTGGGGAAATGTCTATAGCATTGGGGTGTAAGCAGTGTGGTAAATGTCCCTAGCAACGGGGGTAAGCAGTGTGGAAATGTCCCAAGCAACGGGTGTAAGCAGTGTGTAGAAATGTCCCTAGCAACAGGGAGGGTAAGCAGTGTGGGAAATGTAGCAATAAGGGGTAAGCAGTGTGTGAAATGTCCCTAGCAACAGCGTTAAGCTTTTGGGAAATATCCGTAGCAACTGGAGGTATGCAGTGAGAGAAATGTCCTAAGCAACGGGGTAAGCAGTGTGGGAAATGTCCTAGCAACGGTGGTGTAAACAGTGGGGAAATGTCCATAGCAACGGTGGGTAAGCAGTGGGGAAATGTCCCTAGCAAAGGGGTAAGCAGTGGTGGAAATGTCCCTAGCAACAGGGGTAAGCAGTGGTGGAAATGACCCTAGCAACAAGGAATTAGCAGTGAGGGAAATGTCCATGGCAATGGGGATTAAGCAGTGGGTGAAATGTCCCTAGCAACGGGGTAAGCAACAGTGAAATGTCCCTAGCAACGGATGGTAAGCAGAGAGGGAAATGTCCCCAGCAACAGGGGTAAGCCATGTGGGAAATGTCCCTAGCAGGGGGTTAGCAGTGTGAGAAATGTCCTAACAACAGGGGATAGCAGTGGGGAAATGTCCCTAGCAACGGGGGTAAGCAGTGGAAGAAATGTCCCTAGCAACAGGGGTAAGCAGTAGTGGAAATGTCCCTGTAGCAACAGTGAATTAGCTGTGAGGGGAAATGTCCCTAGCAACAGGAGATAAAGCAGTGGGTGAAATGTCCCTAGCAACGGGGGTTAGCAGGGGTCAAATGTCCCTAGCAACGGATGATAAGCAGAGGGTAAATGTCCCTAGCAACGGGGTTAAGCTATATGGGAAATGTCCCTAGCAACGGGGAGGTTAGCAGGAGGAAATGTCCCTAGCAATGGAGGTAAATCAGTGTGAAATGTCCCTAGCAACGGGAGGTAAGCAGTGAGGGAAATGTCTTTAGCAACAGGGGTGTAAGCAGTGAGGGGAATTCCCTAGCAACAGGGGATTTCAGTGGAGGAAATGTCCCTAGCAACGTGGGTAAGCAATTAAAATGTCCATAGCAACAATGGGGTAAGCAAGTGGGAAAATGTCCTTAGCAACGGGGTAAGCAGTTGGGAAATTTCCCTAGCAACTGGGGAGTAAGCAGTTAGGGGAAATGTCCCTAGCAATGGAGGGTAAGCAGTGGGGAAATGTCCCTAGCAACAGGGGTGTAGTATTGGGGAAATGTCCCTAGCAACGGGGGGTAAGCAGTGAGGAAATGTCCCTAGCAACGGGGGGTAAGCAGTGGGGGAAATGTCCCTAGCAACAGTGGGTAAGCAATGAGGGAAATGTCCCTAGCAACAGGGTAAGCAGTGTCGGAAATGTCCCTAGCAACGGGTGGTAAGCAATGGGGAAATGTCCCTAGCAATGAGGGGTAAGCAGTAGTGGAAATGTCCCCATAGCAACGGAGGATAAGAAGAGTGTGAAATGTCCCTAGCAACGGGTGGTAAGCAGTGTGGAAATGTCCATTGCAACAAGGGGGTTAAGCAAGTAGGGGAAATGTCCCTAGCAATGGAAGGGTAAGCAGTGTGTGAAATGTCCCTAGCAATGGGGAGTAAGCAGTGGGTGAAATGTCCCCAGCAAGGTGGGTAAGAAGTGGGGAAATGTCCCTAACAACGGGGGTTATTCAGTGGGGGAAATTTCCCCAGCAACAGGGGTGTAAGCAGTGAAGGAAATGTCTCTAGCAACAGGGGTTAGCAGAAAGTGAAATGTTCCAAAAAACGGTGGGAAGTCATGTGTGAAATGTCCCAAGCAACGGGGGTTTAGCAGGAGGCAAATGTCTCTAGCAACGGGGGGTTAGCAGGGAGTGAAATGTCCCAAGCAACGGTGGGAAGTCATGCGTGAAATGTCCCTAGCAACGGGGGTCAGACTGTGTGTGAAATGTCCCTAACAACAGGAGGAAAGCAATGAGGGAAATGTCTTTAGCAACGGTGGTGAGCAATGTTGGAAATGTCCGTTGCAACAGGTTATGCAATGAGGGAAATATCCCTAGCAACGTCAGTAAGCCATGTGGAAAATTTCCCTAGCAACAGAAGGGTAAAAAGTGTGGGAAATGTCTCTAGCAACGGAGAGAAAGCAGTGGGGGAAATGACCCTAGTAACGGGTTGTAAGTAGTGAGAGAAA
Organism: Tachypleus tridentatus; assembly: GCF_004210375.1. Classification (NCBI taxonomy): domain Eukaryota; kingdom Metazoa; phylum Arthropoda; class Merostomata; order Xiphosura; family Limulidae; genus Tachypleus; species Tachypleus tridentatus. Next base: position 13,833,621 of record NW_027467782.1, on the reverse strand, counting down.
TACCCCTCACAACGGAGGGTAAGTAGTGGGGGAAATGTTCTTAGCAACGGGGCTATTCTGTTGGGGAAATTTCTCTTGAAACGGGGGTAAGCAGACTGGGAAATGTCCATTCCAACGGTTGTTAAGCAGTGGGTGAAATGTTCCTAGCAACAGGGGTAAGCAGTGGGTAATAATCGGCAGTAATCCATGTGGGAAAGTCTATAGCATTGGGGTGTAAGCAGTGTGGTAAATATCCATAGCGGGGGTAAGCAGTGGTGAAATGTCCCAAGCAACCGGGTGTAAGCAGTGTGTAAATGTCCCTAGCAACGGGAGGGTAAGCAGTGTGGGAAATATCCCTAGCAATAAGGGGTAAGCAGTGTGTGAAATGTCCCTAGCAACAGCGTTCAAGCTTTTTGTAAAATATCCGTAGCAACGGGAGGTATGCAGTGAGAGAAATGTCCTAATCAACGTGGGTAACCAGTGTGGGAAATGTTCCTAGCAACGGTGGTGTAAACAGTGGGGATATTTCCATAGCAACGATGTGGAAGCAGTGTGGGAAATGTCCCTAGCAAAGGAGATTAAGCAGTGGTGGAAATGTCCCTAGCAACAGGGGTAAGCAGTGGTGGAAATGACTGTAGCAACAAGGAATTAGCAGTGAGGGAGATGTCCATGGCAATGGGGATTAAGCAGTGGGTGAAATACACCCTAGCAACGGGGTGTTTAACAGTGTCAAATGTCCCTAGCAACGGATGGTAAGCAGAGAGGAAATGACCCCATCAACGGGGTAAGCCATGTGCGAAATGTCCCTAGCAACGGGGGTTATTAGTGTGAGAAATGATACTAACAACAGGGGGATATGCAGTGTGGGAAATGTCACTACCAACGGGGGGTAAGCAGTGGAAGAAATGTCCCTAGCAACAGGGGTAAGCAGTAGTGGAAATGACTGTAGCAACAGTGAATTAGCTGTGAGGGAGATGTCCCTGGCAACGGAGATAAAGCAGTGGGTGAAATATACCTAGCAACGGGGTGTTTAGCAGGGTCAAATGTCCCTTGCAACGGATGATAAGCAGAGGGTAGATGTCCCTAGCAACGGGGTTAAGCCATATGGGAAATGTCCCTAGCAACGGGAGGTTAGCAGGGAGTGAAATGTCCCTAGTAATGGAGGTAAATCATGTGTGAAATGTCCTTAGCAACGGGAGTTAAGTAGTGAGGGAAATGTCTTTAGCAACGGGGGTGTAAGAAGTGAGGGGAATTTCCCTAGCAACGGGGGAATGCAGTGGAGGAAATGTCCCTTGCGAACGTGGGTAAGCAATTAAAATTTCCATAGCAACAATGGGGTAAGCAAGAGGAAAATGTCCTTAGGAACGGGGTAAGCAGTTGTGGAAATTTCCCTTGCAACGGGGAGTAAGCAGTTAGAGAAATGTCCCTAGCAATGGAGGGTAAGCAGTGGGTGAAATGTCCCTAGCAACGGGGTGTAGTATTGGGGAAATGTCCCTAGCAACGGGGGGTAAGCAGTGAGGGAAATTTCCCTAGCAACGGGGTAAGCAGTGGGGGAAATGTCCCTAGACACGGGGTTAAGCAGTGTATGAAATGTCCCTAGCAATGGGGGTTAGCAGTGGGGAAATGTCCCAAGCAACGGGGGTAACAGTGGGAGAAATGTCCCTAGCAACGGGGGGTAAGCAGTAGGGGAAATGTCCATAGCAAACGGGGTAAGCAGTGTATAAAATGTCCCTAGCAACGTTGGGTAAGCAGCGTATGAAATGTCCAGCAACGGGGGGTAAGCAGTGAGGGAAATGTCTTCAGCAACGGGGGTAAACAGTGTGGGAAATGTCCCCAGCAAATGGGATGAAAGCAGTGTGTGGAAATGTCCGTAGCACAGGGGGGTAAGCAGTGAGGAAATGCCCATAGAAACAAGGAATAAGTAGTGTTCGAAATGTCCCGAGCAAAGAGGGGTAAGCAATGTGAAGGAAATGTCTCTAGCAACGGAGGGTTAGCAGAAAGGAAATGTTCCAGCAACGGGGGGAAGTCAGTGTGAAATGTCCCAAGCAACGGGGGGTTTAGCAGGAGGCAAATGTCTCTAGCAACGGGGGTTAGCAGGGGTGAAATGTCCCAAGCAACGGTGGGAAGTCATGCGTGAAATGTCCCTAGCAACAGGGGTCAGACTGTGTGTGAAATGTCCCTAACAACAGGAGGAAAGCAGTGAGGGAAATGTCTTTAGCAACGGTGGTGAGCAATGTTGGAAATGTCCGTTGCAACAAGGTGTATGCAATGAGGAAATGTCCCTAGCAACGTCAGTAAGCCATGTGGAAAATGTCCCTAGCAACAGAAGGGAAAAAGTGTGGGAAATGTCTCTAGCAACGGAGAGAAAGCAGTGGGGAAATGATCCTAGCAACGGGTTGTAAGCAGTGAGGTCCGAAATGTCCCTCACAACGGAGGGTAAGTATGCAGAGGGGGAAATGTTCTTAGCAACGGGGCTATTCAGTTGGGAAATTTCTCTAGAAATAGGGGTAAGCAGACTGGGAAATGTCCATTCCAACGGTTGTTAAGCAGTGGGTGAAATGTTCCTAGCAACAGGGGGTAAGCAGTGGGTAATAATCGGCAGCAATCCATGTGGGAAAGTCTATAGCATTGGGGTGTAAGCAGTGTGGAAATGTCCCATAGCAACAGGGGGTAAGCAGTGTGTGAAATGTCCCAAGCAACCGGGTGTAAGCAGTGTGTAAATGTCCCTAGCAACGGGAGGGTAAGCAGTGTGGGAAATGTCCCTAGCAATAAGGGGTAAGCAGTGTGTGAAATGTCCCTAGCAACAGGGTTAAGCTTTTGGGAAATATCCGTAGCAACGGGAGGTATGCAGTGAGAGAAATGTCCTAATCAACGTGGGTAACCAGTGTGGGAAATGTTCCTAGCAACGGTGGTGTAAACAGTGGGGAAATTTCCATAGCAACGATGTGGAAGCAGTGTGGGAAATGTCCCTAGCAAAGGAGATTAAGCAGTGGTGGAAATGTCCCTAGCAACAGGGGTAAGCAGTGGTGGAAATGTCTGTAGCAACAAGGAATTAGCAGTGGGGGAAATGTCCATGGCAATGGGGATTAAGCAGTGGGTGAAATACACCTAGCAACGGGGTGTTTAACAGTGGGAAATGTCCCTAGCAACGGATGGTAAGCAGAGAGGGAAATGTCCCTAGCAACAGGGGGTAAGCCATGTGCGAAATGTCCCTAGCAACGGGGGTAATTAGTGTAAGAAATGTCCCTAACAACAGGGGATATGCAGTGTGGGAAATGTCACTAGCAACGGTGGGTAAGCAGTGGAAGAAATGTCCCTAGCAACAGGGGTAAGCAGTAGTGGAAATGACTGTAGCAACAGTGAATTAGCTGTGAGGGAAATGTCCCTAGCAACGGAGATAAAGCAGTGGGTGAAATATCCCTAGCAACGGGGTGTTTAGCAGGGTCAAATGTCCCTTGCAACGGAGGATAAGCAGAGGGGTAAATGTCCCTAGCAACGGGGTTAAGCATATGGGAAATGTCCCTAGCAACGGGGGGAGGTTAGCAGGGAGTGAAATGTCCCTAGCAATGGAGGTAAAGCATGTGTGAAATGTCCTTAGCAACGGGAGGTAAGTAGTGAGGGAAATGTCTTTAGCAACGGGGGTGTAAGAAGTGAGGGGAAATTCCCTAGCAACGGGGAATTCAGTGGAGGAAATGTCCCTTGCGAACGTGGGTAAGCAATTAAAAATTTCCATAGCAACAATGGGGTAAGCAAGAGGAAAATGTCCTTAGGAACGGGGTAAGCAGTTGTGGAAATTTCCCTGCAACGGGGAGTAAGCAGTTAGAGAAATGTCCCTAGCAATGGAGGGTAAGCAGTGGGTGAAATGCCCCTAGCAACGGGGTGTAGTATTGGGGAAATGTCCCTAGCAACGGGGGGTAAGCAGTGAGGGAAATTTCCCTAGCAACGGGGCAAGCAGTGGGGAAATGTCCTTTAGCAATAGTGAGTAAGCAATGAGGGAAATGTCCCTAGGAACAGGGAGTAGGCAGTGTCGTAAATGCCCCTAGCAACGGTGTGTTTTCAATGGGAGAAATTTCCCTAGCAACGGGGGGTAAGCAGTAGTGGAAATGTCCATAGCAACGGAGGATAAGAAGAGTGTGAAATGTCCCTAGCAACGGGTGGTAAGCAGTCGTGGAAATGTCCATTGCAACAAGGGTTAAGCAATGTCGGAAATGTCCCTTGCAATGGAGGGTAAACAGTGTGTGAAATGTCCCTAGAAATGGGGAGTAAGTAGTGGGTGAAATGTCCCCAGCAAAGGTGGGTAAGAAGTGGGGAAAATTCCCTAACAATGGGGGGTTATTCTGTGGGGAAATTTCCCCAGCAACAGGGTGTAAGCAGTGAAGGAAATGTCTCTAGCAACGGGGGTTAGCAGAAAGTGAAATGTTCCAAAAAACGGTGGGAAGTCATGTGTGAAATGTCCCAAGCAAAGGGGGTTTAGCAGGAGGCAAATGTCTCTAGCAACGGGGGGTTAGCAGGGAGTGAAATGTCCCAAGCAACGGTGGGAAGTCATGCGTGAAATGTCCCTAGCAACGGGGGTCAGACTGTGTGTGAAATGTCCCTAACAACAGGAGGAAAGCAATGAGGGAAATGTCTTTAGCAACGGTGGTGAGCAATGTTGGAAATGTCCGTTGCAACGGGTTATGCAATGAGGGAAATATCCCTAGCAACGTCAGTAAGCCATGTGGGAAATGTCTCTAGCAACGGAGAGAAAGCAGTGGGGGAAATGACCCTAGTAACGGGTTGTAAGTAGTGAGAGAAATACCCCTCACAACGGAGGGTAAGTAGTGGGGGAAATGTTCTTAGCAACGGGCTATTCTGTTGGGGAAATTTCTCTTGAAACGGGGGGTAAGCAGACTGGGAAATGTCCATTCCAACGGTTGTTAAGCAGTGGGTGAAATGTTCCTAGCAACAGGGGGGTAAGCAGTGGGTAATAATCGGCAGTAATCCATGTGGGAAAAGTCTATAGCATTGGGGTGTAAGCAGTGTGGTAAATATCCATAGCAGCGGGGGTAAGCAGTGTGTGAAATGTCCCAAGCAACCGGGTGTAAGCAGTGTGTAAATGTCCCTAGCAACGGGAGGGTAAGCAGTGTGGGAAATATCCCTAGCAATAAGGGGTAAGCAGTGTGTGAAATGTTCCTAGCAACAGCGTTCAAGCTTTTTGTAAAATATCCGTAGCAACGGGAGGTATGCAGTGAGAGAAATGTCCTAATCAACGTGGGTAACCAGTGTGGGAAATGTTCCTAGCAACGGTGGTGTAAACAGTGGGGGATATTTCCATAGCAACGATGTGGAAGCAGTGTGGGAAATGTCCCTAGCAAAGGAGATTAAGCAGTGGTGGAAATGTCCCTAGCAACAGGGGTAAGCAGTGGTGGAAATGACTGTAGCAACAAGGAATTAGCAGTGAGGGAGATGTCCATGGCAATGGGGATTAAGCAGTGGGTGAAATACACCTAGCAACGGGGTGTTTAACAGTGTCAAATGTCCCTAGCAACGGATGGTAAGCAGAGAGGGAAATGACCCCATCAACGGGGGTAAGCCATGTGCGAAATGTCCCTAGCAACGGGGGTAATTAGTGTGAGAAATGATACTAACAACAGGGGATATGCAGTGTGGGAAATGTCACTACCAACGGTGGGTAAGCAGTGGAAGAAATGTCCCTAGCAACAGGGGTAAGCAGTAGTGGAAATGACTGTAGCAACAGTGAATTAGCTGTGAGGGAGATGTCCCTGGCAACGGAGATAAAGCAGTGGGTGAAATATACCTAGCAACGGGGTGTTTAGCAGGGTCAAATGTCCCTTGCAACGGATGATAAGCAGAGGGGTAGATGTCCCTAGCAACGGGGTAAGCCATATGGGAAATGTCCCTAGCAACGGGGAGGTTAGCAGGGAGTGAAATGTCCCTAGTAATGGAGGTAAATCATGTGTGAAATGTCCTTAGCAACGGGAGGTAAGTAGTGAGGGAAATGTCTTTAGCAACGGGGGTGTAAGAAGTGAGGGGAATTTCCCTAGCAACGGGGGAATGCAGTGGAGGAAATGTCCCTTGCGAACGTGGGTAAGCAATTAAAAATTTCCATAGCAACAATGGGGTAAGCAAGAGGAAATTTCCCTTGCAACGGGGAGTAAGCAGTTAGAGAAATGTCCCTAGCAATGGAGGGTAAGCAGTGGGTGAAATGCCCCTAGCAACGGGGTGTAGTATTGGGGAAATGTCCCTAACAACGGGGGGTAAGCAGTGAGGGAAATTTCCGTAGCTACAGGGTAAGCAGTGAAATGTCCCTAGACACGGGGTTAAGCAGTGTATGAAATGTCCCTAGCAATGGGGGGTTAGCAGTGGGGGAAATGTCCCAAGCAACGGGGGGTAACTAGTGGGTCAATTGTCCCTAGAAACGGGGGTAAGCAGTGGGGGAATGTTCCAAGCAAACGGGGGTAAGCAGTGTATAAAATGTCCCTAGCAACGTTGGGTAAGCAGCGTATGAAATTTCCCTAGCAATGGGGGGTAAGCAGTGAGGGAAATGTCTTCAGCAACGGGGGTAAGGAGTGTGGGAAATGTCCCCAGCAACGGGGATGAAAGCAGTGTGGAAATGTCCGTAGCAACGGGGGTAAGCAGAGAGGAAATGCCCATAGAAACGGGAATAAGTAGTGTTCGAAAAGTCCCGAGCAAAGAGGGGTAAGCAATGTCCGAAATGTGCAATGGAGGATAAGCAGTAGGTGAAATGTCCCTAGCAACGGGTAGTAAGCCGTGCGTGAACTGTCCCTAGCAACGGGGTAAGTCATGTCGTAAATGTTCCTAGCAACAAGGGTAAGCAGTGGGTAAATTTTTCCTTTCAAGTATTCAGTCTGGAAATGTCCCTAGAAACGAGGGTAAGCCAGGTGTGAAATGTTTCTAGCAACGGGGGGTAAGCCATGTGGGAAATGTTCCTTGCAACTGGGGGGTAAGCAATGAGGGACATGTCCCTAGGAACGGAAGTAGGCAGTGTCGTAAATGCCCCTAGCAACGGTGTGTTTTCAATAGGAGAAATTTCCCTAGTTACGGGGTAAGCAGTTGGGGAAATGTCCCTAGCAACGGGGACTAAGCAGTTGGGGAAAAGATCCAATGCCTAAATTTTTGCTGTGGGAGAAAACAGGAGCGCGCCGATAAAAACCCACCAAAAAAGGTAAAAAAGTTTTACCTGTCCTGTGCCCGAGACCTAAAAAAGAAAATAGATAGTATTAACGTGAGTTTTGTCCTTTAAGTACTTTGTTGTGTGACTTGTGATTCTTGAAATATGTTGTAAGGTGAAATATATTTGGTTGGTGCACTAGTTAATTTGTAGAGTGATGCCGTTAGTTTGTTTATGTTTTCTGCTTTTAAATAGTATTTGTGTGATATTTTTCTGTATATGTCCAAACTTTTATATATATAAGTATGAAAGAGAGATGAAATTATTGGTAATAGTAAATTTGAGAAATATTTTCACAAAAGTATCTTTTCTATTTTGAAATAAACTTAATATTAAAGGTAAAATATTTATTAATATTAAGTCTTAACATGTACTAAGGCCGGGCATGGCCAGTTGGTTCAGGCGCTCGACTCGTAAACATGCCTCTCTTTCAGCCGTGTGGGCGTTATTATACGATAGTTACTCACTCTATTTCTTGGTAAAAAGTAGCCCAGGAGATGGCGGTGGGTAGTAGTGACTAGCTGCCTTCCCTGCAGCCTTACACTAAATTAGGTACGGCTAACGCAGATCGCCATTTGTAGTTTTGCTCCAAAATTCAGAAAACAAACCATATATTAGAGATTAAAATATTGTGTAAGTTTTGAGTCACACTATTACTACTTCTTGTAAAATTATTTTTATTAAACTTGTATAATTTATATGGTATTTGAATTATTATTGTCAATAACAACTCGGTGAAAATGAATTAAACCTACTATTTATGATAAATATGTAAAGTTCCCCATTGGCACAGCGGTATGTCTGCATACTTATATTGCTAAAAACCGTGTTTCGATAGTCGTGATGGGTAGAGCACAAATATCCCTTTGGTTTCTTCTCCCGAGTGCGGCGGTAAGTCTATGGATTCACAATGCCAAAATCAGAGGTTCAATTCCCCTCGTTGGGCTCAACAGATAGCCAGATGTGGCTTTACTATGAAAAACACTTTTTGGCCAAGTGTGTTAAGGCATTTGACTCGTAATCCGAGAGTTGCGGATTCGAATCCCGGCCGCAACAAACACGTTCGCCCTTTCAGCCATGGGAGCATTATAATGTGACGGTCAATCCCACTATTCGTTAGTAAAAGAGTAGCCCAAAAGTTGGCGGTGGGTGGTGATGACTAGCTACCTTCCCTCTTGTCTTACACTACTAAATTACGGACGGCTAGCACAGATCTTTGTAGAAGTAATAGTTTTCTTTTATTGTTTCTTTAAAAGTTAAAAAATGTTTATTTTGTTAAAACACGTTGTCATAATGAGATATTTCTTCATAACTTCCTGGTTTTTATTGTATCAAACAGCTTTGTTTTTTTCGGAAAAGCTTTTCCAGGAGGTGGCAACAATTGTTGTAACGATTTAGTATGTTAATATTTCTTTGTCAAAATCTTATATTTACATAAAATCACACATATGACAGAGTGGTATTGTTTTGGTAAAATAGTTAACAATTCCATATATATGTATATTTACTTTTACGAAATTATTCCCCTCTTCTTTGAATGATAACATCACGTAGACATTCTATGTACCCAATATTATAACTAAAGTAAAAGTTCTTACTAAAACATATCTAAATAGAGCTTGTTTGTTTTTTTTTTAATTTCGCGCAAAGCTACACGAGGGCTATCTGCGCTAGACATACATAATTTAGCAGTGTAAGATTAGAGGTAAGACACCTACCATCAACTCTTGGGTTACTCTTTTACCAACGAATAATGAGATTCAACGTCACATTATAATGCCTCTAAGGCTGAAAGGGCAAGCATGTTTGGTGCGACAGAGATTCGAACCCGCGATCCTGGGATTACGAGTCAAACGCCTTAACCCACCTGGCAATGCCGGGCTTCTAAACAGAGATTTTCCAAAGTTTAGTTTTAAGAGACAGATTCTAACACTATGAAGAAAACGTTTACTCAGAAATTCTATGCTTACATAATTGTATTAAGTTATACGACTGAATGTTACTGGGCACCACTATTTTCATATTAAGATACCATTGAAATTTCAAATGCATTTTAACATGTCTACTTGGTGATTCTAATACATAGTGGGGAATTAATCAGTAGTTTGTTTTAGATTATCTTATAATAATAATAATTTTATACAAATCTTTCTTTACTGTTGGACGCTCAACTACAAGTCTAAAGATCACGGGATCGAACCCGGTCACACCAAACATGGTCGTTCTTTCAGTGATAGCGTTATAAAGTGACAGTCAATCCCTGTATTTCTTTGTAAAAGAGTATCCCAAATGTTGGCCTTGGGCAGTCGTAACTAGTTGCCTTTTCTCTGGTCTTACACTGCTAAATTAGGGACGGCTGGCGCATATAGTTATCGTGCAGCTTTCCTTTAAATTGAAAAACAAAGAAACAAACTTTACTAGTAGTGTATTATGGGTTTCTCGTAAGAAGAAAAATTGTGATACGAGTTAGGGATTTCAATATAACTTCAATCCCTTTACACGGGTTTAAGATGGGCTCAAACATTCAGACAAATAAAATTGAATGACTGTGTTTCCTCAAGTATATGATTTGAAAATTAGGAACACCAAGCGTTGGAAGCCATCTCGTTACTTTCCGCGAAATTAAATAACAAACAAACATATCGGTATTTCTACCACACACCTGTGTGCTTCACGTCATCACGAAGAAGAACTAAAGATCTTCAATTATAAAACGTTATGTGTATGAAAACAGCTTTCCGCTTGTACAGCGGTAAGTCTACGGATTTACAATCAGGGGTTCAATTCACCTCGGTGGGCTCAGCAAATAGCTCGATGTGGCTATTTGTTAGAAGAAAATATACACACATACTCTCAAATCGTTAGTTCAATATATTCTGCACACAAAATTTTGTTTTTTTCAAATAACAGAAAAGTAATTTGTCAAAATAAAACAAATGTTTTAATGTAAGATAATAATAATATTTGATCATGAAAACGTTAGCGGTTCTAAATAAAAGAATTGTTATCAAGTGAGCGAATGTTTGTTACCGAAATGTTACTATTATTCATATATGAAATTTACACTGAACGTTTGGTAAAGAAAACTTTTTAAAAATTCCTGTCAATATTTTTGTGCTCTAAAGAAAACTTACCAGACAGTGGGCAGGATTCATTACATATAAAAATTAAGTACCATAATGAGTGAAGAAACTAATTATAAAGCTTGAAACGGTAAGTGAATGGCAGTTAATCAGGGAGGGTTTGTTTGATTTCTGTTATATATCCTTACAGCTTTGGTGAGTCGAAGTTAATATAATTAAGTGTTTCATGCTGAGTTGTATAATAAGTTAAATATCTTGAAGAAAATGGTGAGATATTTGACTCAGTGGGAAGGTTGCTCGTCATCACCACCCACCGCCAAGTCTTGAGCTACTCTTTTACGAACGAATACTGGGTTTGACCGTCGAATAATAACGCCCCCTTAGCTCAAAGAGTGAGCATGTTAGGTGCGACGGGAATACGAACCCGCGACCCTTACACTACGAGTCGAATGCATTAACCTTCCTGTCCATTCCGGGCGCTGTTTAGTATTAAAATGCATTATAAATGCAAGAAATATCGTATTTGTATCTCACAACAACTGGTACGTGTATTAACGTTTTAAAACGTTATTCTGTACTTATCAATAAAAGTGTTAATACCCATACCAGCCGTTCTGAGATACATTTTTATTTTAAGTGGATTTCTCGTCATGAATAAATATCGTATTTATTGAATTAAAAGTTTAAATATGTTAAATCAAGATTATTGTTGGGCTTAAAGAATTATACACATTACTATTATTGTTAACTTACATTTGAAGATTTTTTCTGTTTTACGAAATCGGTAGAGTAAGTAAACTGATTTTAAATACGACTCTCTGTCTTGAGATCCAACTGAAGTGGTTCCGAAGGCTACGCTCCCCTCGGTTTCAAAATGTACAATTACAAGATTCGCTTGGTGGACAGCACTCATTTCGATATGTCTTATTGCTTTGTGGTAAGTTACATGTTATCTTCAATTTCATTATAATTAAAGTATGTGGAAAACAGGGAGTAATCATTTGAAGATATTGATTTCTGTACTCACACTGCTGTTAGAAACATATGCTTTCACGTGAGGTACTATATTCATTTATGTGCCTGCTTACGACACACTATGTTGATAGATCTAATTTCAAGCAAGGTATTAATTTGAGATCTCCACCTTTATATGACGTATTATTTTGGTTCATGTGAAGTACTACGTTCCATGGGTCGAAACATTATAACTGAATACACTTGTCTAAAGAATCCATACAATTATTTGTTGGTTAAGCATGAAACACATTTATAGTTATATCTGTAACCCATTATCCATAGCTTATTTAATAATAATATGTATTTTAATGGTCTTGAAACACGTGATTCTTATTTATTTACTTTTTGTAATGATCGTGCAGCGTTCTTTGTTGTTTCTACAACTGGAAAGAAAAAACTCGGGAATGTTTTGAAAAACCGTGTCGAACACAAACAGCCTGGTGATGAAAAGATAACCACTAATGAATTGGATATATTGGAGGCTATGCCACTGATCACTGAATGTGAGAAGAAGGTCCCTACAAAGAACGTTAAGAAGACAAAACTAATATACTAAGAAAGAAAAAAGTGACCAAACGAACAACCCTGGAGACGATATATGAAAATGACCTAGAAGAAAGGAATACATTGGTTCGAAATTCAATTACGTTCTTATTCATCTTACGTTCTAATTAATATTTGGTACAAGTAAATTCACATTTTTACAGTTAAAAAATTCCATTTTAATGTATGTATACTACGTCAAACTACGTGTACAATATCAAACAGATGTTGCATGTTTAAAATCAGTGTTGTTAATACCTTGGGTTATCCCCAACTACTGAAAAAGATGCGTTCAGAAAATCTTTAATGTTCAGAGTCATTTGAATGCATGCGATGTTTTTTCCAAAATAGACCTACCTACACGTGTTAGATGCTATTGAGGTCTGATAAGTCTGATTATCTTTTCTAATGTCCATAGCATTAATAACATGTGGAAAACATAAAGATCAGAATGCCCTTTCGTGATTTTTCATTCACATACATACTACTACTACTGATATTGAATTATTGAATATTTTAAAGCACCATAAAATGCGTGATTTACTCCAAAGTTGCACAAAAATAAGACAGTTCGAATACCATTTCTCTCTGTAACATAAAGTAAATAACCAGTCATTTGGAGTTCAGATCACATAACTTTTCATGTTTAATTTATATAACTATAAACTGAGTAGAACACTTGACATTTAATTATAACCGCACTTTCATCTTATCTAGTAGTTCTTAAGTAGTACCACCGACTACTATGACCAATAGAAAGTGTATTTTACCGGGTACGTAATTCTGACAATTGTTTGTAAATATGTGATCAATAAGACGTTTCTCTGGAAAGGAATGGGATTTTTCAACCCACATATATTTCATGATTGATCATGTTAAAATGGTTTCAAAATACAGACGAAGTTTCTACTTCTGCTACCATTACGAACAAAAATAAATAAGATAATAGATGTTTTTTAAGAACGACTCCACTGACACAATTTCATGAACGTATAATTTTGTGGATGTTTTCCTTCTATCTAATACAAAGTCGATTTTCGTCTATAAGTGATTTTGAGAATTCCATTACTATCTGACTTTCCTTCAAGCCTTCTTTTGGGTCATGTCTGATTCTTTTATATATTATTAATAATATATAAATTATTAAATCATTATTATTAATGATTCTAAAAAAACTATGGTAACAATTATTTGGTGCTTTTTAAAAACTAATCTTATCATCCATTACACAGATATCTGTGTGTTCAACTTGTTTTATACGTTTTTACAGCAGTTTCTTAACTTCACAAATGTGATCAAAATACAAAAAAAAAGGATTGGTACAGTTTTCCATGTTGATGATAACCTCCAGCAGGGAAACTGTTGGTGTGACTTCTAAAATTAACAATTTTTTTCAGTTTAAAAATACCTCTTTGGTTATCCTACACGTTTTTAAGGTGCTTCTGTTTCTATTTCTTCTTTGTGAATATACACTATACTTAAAGCAAACGTGCATCTATACAAATTGAATATAAATATTTTCAAAGTAATGTTAAAAATTCCAGTATTCTTCAGTCATCTGAGAGACTTGAACCACAAGAATGAAAGGATCAGTGCAAAATAAAACACCAGTTTTTACAAATCAAATTATTGTTAAAATTTTTAATTCAAAACCCTTTTTTACCACTGAAGTTCTTTTGCCACATTTAGTCCAATTCAGACATTAAACTTCAGGACGTGTGAAACCATTTTCAAAGAAATATGGCCAAAGAATATCTTCGCTTGAAGATTAGCCGAAAAGCTTTTTTGCTTCACCATCTCAATCATTTAATTTCCATGTTATAAATATATTTTACGATGCATAAAGAAAAAAGTATTTTCCGTTTTTACAGTCAAGCTTCACTTAAAATTGAAGATAACGTAGACCTGAAACAAAATTTTCGCACACCAGTAGCCAAAGATCGACCTAAAGTGGGGTGTATAAGTAAAATATTGTGTTTCTTTACGTTTATAAATTTTTAGTGAAAACTTTGCGTTCCTGAGGTTGATCCGTCAGAGAGTATCTTGTGTACGTTTAACCTCGTTAACAGTTAAACCTTATAACATAAAAGCTAGTAATTTCATAACAGTGTTTGTGTGTTTTTTTCTTATAGCAAAGCCACAAAGGGCTATCTGCTCAGCCCACCGAGGGGAATCGAACCCCTGATTTTAGCGTTATAAGTCCGGAGATATACCGCTGTGCTAGCGGGGGGCAATTCCATAACACTAACTAACAGATGCACATTAGCTTAGACACAAATATCGCAAACATATGGTTAAATTGATAAAATATTTGTTATCAAATTTTTAGCGGCAGTGAAAGTATATTTCAAATACTTTTCAAACAATAAATAACACATAATTTTTTTTTCTTTGTATGTACATCTAGCTTGGTTGTTTGTAAAAGTAAGACATTAATATAAAATTCTAAAGTTATAAGTGATACTATTGTGATCATATTCATAATCTTACGTATACATAAGCAATATAAATTATTTTTAATCAACACACATGGTGGGTGAAATATCAAAGGAAAACTTAATGGCTGTAATACATTTAAAAGCGAGATGGGTGATTTCGATTTAGGTGGTCTTGCTGTAAAATTAATATAGTGCAATCAATGAAAATAAGGCCTAAAATCAAAAACTTTGAAATTATCTGTAATATCACGTTTGTAATGGTCATCACTATATTAACATTTGTATATTCATGCGTCTCACAATTGTACGTCAGTCAACACTAATTCGCTGCTATCTTTCCTTCGTATTCTCTCGCTACTAGTCACTACTTCATTGAGAGGAGTGTATTAAGTAATTGGTTCTTCTCCTACGGGCTTCTATTGTACAAACTAATATAAGAGTGGAACTACGTTCAATTTCGTGGACTACTTCAGAACCTGAAGCAAGCAGTATACTAACGTAAATATAGATTAATTGACCAAAAATAGCCATAGATAATTATTTCTCTCTGCACTGTACGCTCTATATGTAGCTTTGTTTTCTGTTTCTAAGTGAAATAACACTGTTACTATGGGCACAGAGTATACTTATCTGAGTGATGTCGTGAACTGATGTAACATTGTCAGGTGAAAAAAACTTTCTGTAAAAATAGTGATATTAAATTTAATTGTTTTCTCCTGAACTGGGAAATTATAACATGTTTGTATTATGCGGTACCAAATTAAGTAAATTAACCGTAATAAACAACAAAGAAAACTTTCTTAAGATTCAGCGTGAAATTAAGGTACAATCAAACATAATATATACAAAGTTTCTCTTTGCAACTTCTTTCTTAAACCAGTCTTAGTAGGTAATGTATGATATTAATCAAAATAAGACCGATAATAAACATATTATAATACACTAGTATTTGCAATGAAGAACCCGTTTTGTTACGGATACGTTTATTTTTCGCATTTCATAAGCCATAATCTTATTTTTTATTTGTGTGTGTGGGGTAATTCTCCCAGTGTTCCAAGGCCTTAAATATACACCACATGTTATATTATATACGTAAATTCATATATATATACACACAGTGGTACCTCGGTCCTCGAACGACTCCCTTCTCGAAGAATTCAGTTTTCGAACATATTATTTGAAAAAAAAAAATGTCTCGGTTGTCGAACATAAACTCGGTTCTCGAACCAAGCTTGGCGTGGGCCGAAAATGGTCGAAGGGTCGTTCGGGTCATCAGACGGGTTATTTCGGGGGTTCGGGCTAAAATCTGCTGTGAACGTTATCGTTTTTACTTCTTTCGAAATATTCTGATTAAATAAGCCATCATGGGGTCAAAGAAGTATAATGAAAGCAGCAAACCAAAAAGAAAAGTTGTTAGAGCCACAATAGAGGTGAAAAAAAATCTCATAGCGAAGTATGAGAGTGGTGTTCGCGTGTTTAACCTTGCTACACAGTTTGGTATGGTGAAGTCTACAGTCTGCACCATACTGAAAAATAAAGAGTTCATCAAAGGAGCTGATATTGCAAAAGTAGTGACAGTGCTTACGAAACAAAGATCACAAACAGTGGAAGAGGTAGAAAAACTGTTATTGATTTGGGTAAACGAAAAACAGTTATCTGGTAATAACATTTCTGAGACCATCATTTGTGAGAAAGCAAAGAAGTTACATGCTGACCTCCTGAAAACACCGCTGGAACGAGTACTGATACAAGCGATGCCTTTAAGGCTAGTTGGGGATGGTTTGAAAAAGTTAGGAAGAGAAGTGGCATACACAGTGTGATGAGACATGGGGAGGGTGCCAGGCAGAAACAAACCTTATTAGACAAGTTTTTAGTGAGAAATAGGTCAAGTGAGTCTCAAGCAGGTTGTAGCGGTGCAAAGCGACAGAAAAGAGAAAGAACCCCAGAAGTAGAGTTACCTGACGTTTTTATGGAAGGTGACACCCCTTCAAACAATAATAACCCTCTTACTCTCCACGTTCCTTACCACCTTTCACTTATGCCATCAGCTCAAAACTAACTGCTCAAGTTTCGAGTCATTGCTGAAACGTTTGCTTCCGGGAAATTTTAACTGAAAGAAAATGTATTTTTTTTTAAAACACGTGGAGCTTTGGTTCCGAAGCACAATAATAGATTTATCCATGGATGGTGGATCCGGAGGGAGACAGGTGCCCCTCTTTTCTTTGCAAAGTAGTAAAGTTTTCTTTTCCAAAGGCAAAAACTATAGCATAAAAAGTATAGTGAAGTTTGTGACAACAGTGTGTAGAGTCTTAAAATACAAGTTGGGTTGAATTTAATAAGGTTTTTACCGGCTCGATTATTTTTATTGGGATAATTGATAAATTGGACATCAGTTTGTATTTATTGAAAATGGTGAAGCTGGTGGGTTTTAAATTATCGAAATATAGAATTGTTTGTTTATAAGTTTTCTTCTGTCGAAAGACTTGGGGTGACTATTTTCCCACAAGTAGCTGAAGAGAGTAAAAGGCATTTGAAACTGAGATACTGTGTGTTCAAGCACTCAACTCCTGCCCCTTAGCTGATTCTCCATAGTTGCTGACTAGTTTGATATCTGCGTTTGGATCATGTCTGATAGATAGAATATCCTCAATGTTTTTGGGAGCTGTTACAACTTGATGGTAATGCAAAAATCTGGTAATGAGTAACATTTTTAGTTTTTTTAAGTTTGATTTTTAAGGTTTTGGTTTTAATTTGTGTATGTATGTGTATATATATATATAGTCACTGTCAAGCTTTTAAGAGTTTCATCTATTTCAAGGGCTTAACATGTCCTTGTGATTAGGATGCTCCTCTCGCAATCTGGGGGAGGGGTCACAGGTCGGAATTCCATCACAGAAAATGCTGTCCTTTTCTGCCGTAGGCTATCGTTTATAATTCGGGGCAACTAACGCAGGTATCTCAGGTATAGTTTTGTTTATAATTTAAGAAAAAAAAATTTGATAAAAAAATTTAGTAATTATATTATTCAAAACTTCGCCTCTGTTTGGTTTGCCGACTTGATCACAAAGATGAACACTGATAATTAGTTAAGTGAGGATATCACTAGGGGTTCAGATGGGTGTGACTGTTTTTACACGCAATTATCCGTTTTTCGAAACGCGCGAAGGACAAACAATCTAGATGTGAACTAAACATACTACCTCAGGGTATTCAAACATACACGGTACACGACTACTTCTTATATACCTGATGCTAATGTAATAGGCGGTTTTTATTGTTTCAGACTGAACATACACTAGACAGGAGTTCAGTCTGTTACCACACTTACAGAGTCTAATGGGTTATTGTTGTGTTAGAATAAGTAGGCTAATAAATAACGAAACAAACGGCATTCTTGGCCTTAATGTGACCAAATTTGATAAGTGTAACCTGTAAGAAAACTATGCTTTCCTTTGTAAATGTGAACAGGGGCTTTGAAGCAATAGAATTGATATGTGTAATAGACGTTGCCATGGTGGCTATTCGTTACACATTGTATTTTCATATTATCGTATAAACACACATTATAGATGTGATAACTGTTTTGGAATTACACGTAACAGTGGCTTACCTTTTCTTCTCAACTTCTCATATCTTGAAGAATCTACATTATCTATGTCAAGGTCTCTTCGTGTGGTTGGATGGTAACAGTAACATCGTCTTGAAGTTAACGAGTCCATTAAAGCTACGTGTGGTTAATTGGGCTTTAAGTTCAAATTATGTTTTTAATTGGTTACTTCATATTTTGCGGTAATGTTGGAAATATTTATATTTTAAATAACTCGAAACAGCTTTCTCTTTTGGACCAGTTTAATAATGTGATGTTCCCTCATTACAGATGCTATTTCGAAAGCAGCATCACGTTTCGACAGTTCGAACCTTGGACATCTGTGTCATCAGACTACAATTTTTTTTAGCGTACAATTATCGTTTCTCATCCCTGAGTTCAAGATTATTGAAAGTGGTTGAATAAATGCAAACATTTTACTGTTTCGTAACACAGAAACAATCGATATCCAGAAACTTTTTGAAATATTGGATGCATCCCTCAATAATCTTTAAATCTCCCCCGCGAAAGATTTAAGCACTTAACTCAGTTGGTGAGACACTCGCTTTGCTCGAAAGAACTCAAATATATATTTTTAAAACTTTATTACCATGTTAAAAAAATGTTTCCCAAGTAATAGTTATTTCATGCCCTTGAGACAAGGGCTTGAGGACTAGTACCTTTTGTAAGAGGGAGAAAGAATGTAGTAACTTGATTTGTTAAGATGTGTATTAACAGCAGTAATTAATGGGTCACTAGATAACTAGAGAAGACAAACCTAATAAATAATGTGTTAATCTTATGAATGGGACAGTGACTTGTTATAAAAACATAATGGTTCCTTGAGAAACACGTGTTGAGTCATTTTGAAAGATGTCCTAATTATGTGATTCAGAATCATACAAATTGAAAACATACTTTGTTTCTTTTACATGAAGGCCCTTGTGGACTGTACAATACTAGAAAACGGATTTCAATTCAAATGGTGAGTAGAACACAAAGAGCCCTTTGTGTAGCTTTGTGTTTAATTGCAAACAAACAAATCTTACTTGAGGACGGATGTTATTTTCATGAATTAAGGTATTTCTTTCTGTTATTTTTATGCAATATTTCCATCTCGCTGTCTTCAAAGCAGGTCATCTCAGACATTGTTTAAAATTAATGACTTTGATTCTTGTTCTATGGTAATCTAATAAAAGCAAACACGAACAACAGTAATTTATTACAATATTTTTCTCTACAAAAAGAAAATAACAATCGAGTAACCAAACGATCAGGAAAATTTCTAAATATGAAGAGAAGGAGTATTCATAATAATCAAAAGTCAGAGAAATTTCCAAACATGGAGGTGTATGGTAACAACCAAAGAGATTTCCAGAAATGGAGGGAGGAATTATTCAATAATAACTAGAGAAGCGCAGACATTTCCAAACATAGAGGTACGGGGTATTCAGTAATGACAAAACAGCCAGGCGTATTTTCAAGTATAGAAAGAAGAATTATTCAGTTATAACATAACAGACAAGGACATTTCCAAACACGGAGGAAGAGATTATTTAAGAAATAATTTCCTTGATTTACTAAAAATAAAGCAAATGTGAATTAATTCTGAAAAACATAAAGATTCATTATGAATGAGACGATAACTCACAATAAAAAAATATGTTGTCTTGCTATGAAAGAAAAGAAGACTTTTCGGAAGACTCATTAAGAGAGACAATGCCTTATTATAAAACTCATGTTAAAGTATTATAAGAGATGTGTTAATTGTTATCGTCCAATAGCGATATCATGCTCAAGAATTTTTGATGAACAAAACAATTTACTGAAATTTGACAAAAATGCAAAGAAAATTTGAAAACAAGCATGTGTTTGTTTGGAATTAAGCACAAAATTATACAACTAACTATTTGTGTTTTGCCCACCACGGGTATCGGAACCACATGCTAGTGGTGTGAGTCCACAGGCATACCATTGTACCGTTGGGGGGTCACAACAAGCAAGTAAACAAAATTATTAATTCAAAATAGGCTTCTTCTTAAATTTCTGGTCCTTTGCATTGATATGATTAACTATTGTCAGATGTAAAGATTACGGACTCTTGTTGATTCTGTTGTTGTTATTGTTTTAAATTAAGCATAAAGCTACACAATGAGCTATCTGTGTTCTGCCCACCACTGGTATCGAAACTCGGTTTTAGCGTTTTTAGTCCGCATACATATAGCTGAGCCACTGATGGGGATGTTGATACTACAATCTCCATGAATACCTTGTATTCTGCGTTTAGTTGTGGGAATGCTTTGACGCTTTGAGTCAATCTGATGTTGAAATTACCCAAAGACATTATCCTTCCATCTGAATGGCCTTCTTACAGGTTCCATCCTCTTATAAGACTTTAAATACTAAATGTTCTCACGACCCCGTCCCCTTAGAAATGTTACGTTTCTGAGTGCAATTTCGACAAATCTCATTTTTATGCAAAGCATTAATTACCTATGTTTCTTTTTCCCCACAATTTCAGTTACGTAAACAGAAACAAGTGTTGTTTATTTCAAACTAATGTTTAAACATTTGTTTTTATATTTGTTAGTGAATTTAGCAAAAAATACTTGAATGATATTTGCGCTCGCTGTCCCTAATTTTGAACTCATAGATTAGAGGGAAGGCTGTTAGTCAGCCACGACTACTCTTTTACCAACCAAGAGTGGATTTGGCCATAACATTATAATTTCCCCATGGCTGAAAGGCCAAGGTTGTTTGATGACGGGATTCAAATCTTTAGGCCGCAGATTGCGAGTCAAGTGCCCAAACCTTCACACTATTCCAGACTTTGTATAAAGGAAATAAATAATTTTCTCCACCCAGTCCATACCCATTAGTCCCTAATGGTGAAATGGAATTACGTCACGATAACAGCCATAAAGTTAGTAACTGTTTTGTTGCAAGTATAAAACAAAGACATCCATCAAGAGAGACTCTGTTTAATTTTATGTTAACACAAAACTCTACCGAACTTAAAAGCTCAGCAAAGCTGCGAATAAAAAGAATGTACAGATGCAACTTAGACATCTTCGAACTAACTTCTATCCTAATACGAGAAGTAACACAATACACTTGCGCAATTACTCCAGATCCATCTGTCGGTAAGTATACGGACTTACAATGCTAAAATCCGAGGTTCAATTCCTCTTAGTGGAAAGAGTGTACATAACTCATTATGTTCCTCTGCACGACAACAACTCCACTATCTTCGTGACTCACGGTAATAATAATACTTCTTCCTACTTAATTATTTTCATTTCGACTCCCACAAAGAGTCAATTGATTAATTCCACCCACGTAGATTTTGTATGTGAATACGGGTTTTGAAAGATTCAACCCATTACAAATAGTTATAAACACAATTTTAAAATAATCATCACACTCACCACTGGAACCATTTGTCATGCTTGACAAATCGTATTTTGATCAACCAATACACCTCTTTACAAATATATCATATATATCCACAAAGCTATAAACCGTGACTATCTTTACTCATGTAACGTTGATCGTTTCAATATATTTGGTCAATTATCCAACATAATGCAGAGGAATATTAGTGTTTAGCAGTTAAAACACTAAGAACATCACACCAGATGTGAAGTAACAACACGCCAGCTTACTCTGTGTTTCAGTCAAAGTAGTTTACCACATCTACTTATTCTCTGTTTCAGTTACAGCTGTTTAAAAGGTCAGCTTGCTCTGTGTCACAGTTATAGATGTTTACTACGTCAGCTTACTCTAGGTCTTCGTCATAGCTGTCTACCACGTCAACATATTCTCTGTTTCAGTTACAGCTGTTTATCACATCAACTTATTCTCTGTTTCAGTTATAGCTGTTTCCCACGTCACCTTACTCTGTGTTTCAGTTTTTGCTGTTTACAACGTCAGTTTGTTTCAGTCATAGCTCTCTACCACATCAACTTATTCTATGTTTCAGTTATAGCTGTTTAAACGTCTGCTAACTCTGTATTTCAGTCATACCTCTTTAGTATCAGCTTACTGAACGTTTCAGTTATAGCTGTTTCTTACGTCAACTTACTCTATATTTCAGTTATAGCTGTTTCTTACGTCAACTTACTCTATATTTCACTAACAGCTGTTTACCATGTCAGCTTACTCTATGTGTCAGTTACAGCTGTTTACTACGTTAGCTTACTCTATGTTTCAGTTATAGCTGTTTCTCACGTCAACTTACTCTGTTTCAGCTTACTTTGTGTTTCAGTCATAAATGTCTACCACGTTTCAGCTTACTCTATGTTTCAGTTACAGCTGTTTACTACGTTAGCTTACTCTATGTTTCAGTTATAGCTGTTTCTCACGTCAACTTACTCTGTCAGCTTACTTTGTGTTTCAGTCATAAATGTCTACCACGTCAGCTTACTCTATGTTTCAGTTACAGCTGTTTCTCACGTCAACTTACTCTATGTTTCAGTTATAGCTGTTTCTCACGTCAACTTACTCTATGTTTCAGTTATAGCTGTTTCTCACGTCAACTTACTCTATGTTTCAGTTATAGCTGTTTCTCACGTCAACTTACTCTATGTTTCAGTTATAGCTGTTTCTCACGTCAACTTACTCTATGTTTCAGTTATAGCTGTTTCTCACGTCGACTTACTCTATGTTTCAGTTATAGCTGTTTCTCACGTCAACTTACTCTATGTTTCAGTTATAGCTGTTTCTCACGTCAACTTACTCTATGTTTCAGTTCAAGGTGTACATAATGACAACAAAACATTCTAAGACACTTGAACTTCCTCCTGATGGCATCAAAACAAACATCCAGTGGCATGTTCTAAGTATTACTTGGTAACATTAATATGCATCCAATGGCATGTTCTGACCGTCTCCATACTGTAGTCACATTACTCACCTATCTGAAGACACTAACATGTACTTTCGACCAAAAGTAATATGGTCATGGCAAGAATTTTATGGTAAAATTATATTCCTTAAGTTATATTCATGTCTTATGGCTAAAACTGTATTTTTTTTTCTCAGATGTAGTTGTGTTATTTGAGCAAATACAATAACTTTGTCTTCCAGTGTCAAAGCTTTGAGGCTTCCCTAAGCCTATGAAAGGTGACGAAAGTTCTGTTTAGGTGCAACGTTTTAATCACATACCTCATAATTGATTTATTTTGGAATTCATCACAGAAGATGTAAACAACAAAAACTGATTTTAAATGTAATTTTCACTCTTATTTTAATCTTATTAAAGTTCTGATTTGAAGGAATGCGAAAAAATGCACAAATACGATTTTTAAAGGTCGTTGTGGATTAAATATTTTAGTGCACACTAAATAACACGCAGTGCTCGTAACTACCTGGCAATGGAATATTTCTCTAGCTGCTTCAGAAAAAGAATTTCAAGATTAAACTGAGGCTAAATTACAAAGACACTAAATCTAAACGGAAAAACAAGCCAAGCTGAAAGTATAAAATAACCAAGCCTAAGGCCCGGCATGGCCAAGCGCGTTAAGGCGTGTGCTTCGTAATCCGAGGGTTGCGGGTTCGCGCACGAGTCGCGCCAAACATGCTCGCCCTCCCAGCCGTGGGGGCGTTATAAGGTGACGGTCAATCCCACTTTTCGTTGGTAAAAGAGCAGCCCAAGAGTTGGCGGTGGGTGGTGATGACTAGCTGCCTTCCCTCTAGTCTTACACTGCTAAATTAGGGACGGCTAGCACAGATAGCCCTCGAGTAGCTTTGTGCGAAATTCCAAACAAACAAATAAACAAACAAAATAAACTAAGCCTAAAATACGAAAACCAGTCAAGCTAGAGGTACAAAAGCAAGAGAATCTCAATCACTAGGTGTAAAAAAATGAAAAATAACAAAGTAACATATATTCAAAAATGTAATTTATAGAAAACTTACAATCTTTATTATCTTTACTGCTAGATTATTCAACGTTATCTGAACTGCTACACCTTCATACACCGGATACAGCGACTTTATCTACCACTAAAGAAATTGATCTACTGCACGGGATGAGGTTAGTTATGTATTAGTTTTTATGCTCAGTTTTGGAAACAACGGATAACACACAATTTGGCAACTAATTAAAAATTCTATTTTTTGTTTCGTTTAAAAAGTATTTAAACATTTGACTGAATACAAAAGATCTGTTGATTTTTCTGATTTTTTGTGTCTGTTTGTTTTGTATAGATGTGGATGGTCTGACAAATGAAGTTGGAACCCCACGTCCCTCAGAGGACATCTTTTTTTCTTTCCATCGCAGTGACCTCTGGTGGGTCTTCAATTATTATCTCATTCTTTCTCTTCCGCTGACTCTTCAACCTCAGGGACATCTGGTCTCTCATTTGGACTCTGTGATCTAACAATGTTGTTGTTGATATTGTTGTATTTAATCTTCTGTTAAATTATTGTAAAACTAACAAAACATTCCTTAAGAAAATTCAGTGGCTTTTTCGCACCTTTTCTCCAGTAAAATTAATCACACACTGCTAGAATGTCATGTTTAATATGGTAAGCTTCATGGGATATCAAGCTGTTGTTGAGACGATTAGCTTAATCTAAAGACACAGCGACCCGAAATATTTCAAAACACTGGTCGTAAATAAAATACAAATCTCCAAAAGAAGTTACTATTTTCAACACAGAATAAACCATATTTCGTCTGTTAGTAAAATGGCGCTTTATTTTTGATATTTCTTATTCTACTTAGTGTAACAGACCAGGATTCACTGACCGAATCGAATGCAGACATTTTTAACTGAGTGATTAGGTTAATATGAAAATTTAGGTTTCAGTTTTCTTTAAGATACAGACTCGTTTCCTGAAGCCCCGCCAGAACAGCGATAAGTCTACGGCTTTATAACGTTAATATCAAGGGTTCTATTACTCTTTGTGAGCTCAGTAAATAACCCAATTTAACTATGTTGTAAGAAAACTACACACACTTCCTGAATGAATTTGTAATTGTTTTCCAAATTACACTTAAAATGCAACCTCTTTACGATCGATAGAACTATATACAATTTACCAAAGACACACAGTTAAGCCTAGTATAATTGTAATGCATGTACGATATTTATGAGGGATTTTAACTCGTTTTGTAGCTCACTATATAATAACCTAAATTAATTTAGGTGTGAATAATACTGAGGAATTTTGAATAGATGAAAATGAGGTCCACAGTGACTACGTCACAGATTATGTTTTCAATTTTATTTTTGGTAAAATACACGAAATCAGAAAAAAATTGATATAATACAGTTAATTTCACCAACACAAATAAGCAATCATAAAAACATTTATTCTGTCACAGAAATAAAAAAATGGCATAAAGAAACATTTGTTATCGAAAATACAAAACAAAATTAGGATCGCCATCTGCCGATAAGTAATATACACTTCTGTAATTTCACAGGTAATTTCAAATGGGAACATTTAACACTTAAAAATAGCTCTCTTTACTTGGAGAAAATTTATAAATTTTCAAATAATTTGAATTTTAAAACTGATGTTTCTTGCTTCTAATTTTGAAATATTTATTTTACACAAATCATTCTCAGTTTAGAACAAAACGACGAATAAATACTTACCATAACCAATGGGCTACTCTTTTACTAAATAATAGTAGGATTGATCGTTACATTATAATGCCCCCACCTCTGAAAGGGCGAACATGTTTTGTGTGACAGAGATTAGAACCCGCGACCCTCAGATTACGAGTCGAATACCTAAACTACCGTATACATTTATACACGTGATATTATTATAAAAATATCAACAGCTCTAACTTTATTCACTGTCTGAAGTATTTTTCTTTGCGAAGTATTTAGATTTAAATTTATTTTGGCAATTAGTTTTTCCGTGTCAGAATTGTTTGGTTATAATTACGTTTAACTTCTTTGGTTCATCAAAACACTAAACATTTGTCATGCTCCACATTTTGTGGTGTAGTACAACAAGTATCATGTGTTTTCTACTGAGCAGATCTGAGCTTGTTTTTAATACCAATATGTTCTCAAGTATAAAGTCAAGTTTGTCCTTGTAAAATAAAAGAAAGAATTTATTAGAATTAGGGACTTTTCATAATTGTTTAGTTTCTTACATTTCCTAAAGTTGTAAGTTAATCTAAGCCTTCAGCCACAGTAGTATTTAACTTAACGTGATTTTCACTTAACTTTGGTCGAACCATTATTATTTTCTAGGGAAGTAACGTTCACCTTTAAAAGGTTTTATTAAAGAATTTTGGAAGAGTTGACTTGTGCTTTAATTATAAATTACTTAACATTGCTTTGCTGAAGTTAATAGTGCTGCATTTGTGATTTATAATGGTTTTACTAATCTTCATTGAATAACATTTATGTTTTAACTTTTAAGAAGATGGGCATTTGTTTGTTTGTTTTCATTTTTAGTGACAGTACAATTTACAGAGTAGAGGAAACACGTAACTAATGAGAATTCAATCAAAGTTTAACAATAATCGTGCATGTTCGACGCACCCAGTTGCCCTTGTTTTTTATGTTTTTATTTTGTGATTGTATTATTGTTTGTTTCTGTGAATATACATTTTTATCTTAGTAGTTCTTTAGACTTCATGTGGAGACCTAAGAGATGCTCAGTCACACTATGTAACCAAGTATATCACATATATCTAGTCAGTAGGCCTAACTGACTACTCAGTAGAATAAAACACTCTACGGAAAAAGCCTTAGGGGTCATAAGAGTGACTGTCAAATTTCATTATACGATTAGTCTATGATTCGGCGGAGGGTGAATACGGTATAATTGATGCCTTCTTTCTAATCTTCCTGGCCTGGAATCACCGGGTGATTAAGGCACTCAACTCGTAATCCGAGGGTCACAGGTTCGAATTCCCGTCACACCAAAACATGCTCGCCCTTTCAGCCGTGGACTCGTTATAATGTGACCGTCAATCTCTCAATGTTTTGTTAAAAGAGTAGTCCAAGAGTTCGCGATGGGTGGTAATATCAGACGAGCTGCTCTTCCTCTAGGATTTCCGATGACTCTAGATAAAGATTTCAAAGTTTTCATAAAGATCAAATATTTATAATGTTTTATATACTTAAAATCATAAATGAATATTAAAGGTTTTGAATGTTCTAAATATTCATTCAAATTTTCTCTCAATAGCCACCCTTTCTGTGCAAACAGTGAAAGAATGTAAAGATGCAACTGTTCCTTTTCTCTTTATACTACACATATGAGGTTGAACTAGGTAGTGGATGTTCCCTCCCCCTCAAACACAATTTGTGTTTTACTTCTGCTAGTACTTAAAAAACAATAAACGCCCTAGCATTCTACATTAATGAACCACCACATTCGAGTCGAAGTACTTGGGTTGCCCCCGCTGGTACAGCGGTATGTCTTCGGATTTACAACGCTAAAATCAGGGGTTCGATTCCCCTCAGTGGGCTGAGCAGATCGCCCTTTGTGGCTTTGCTATACGAAAACCACCACACCTGGTACTGGGTATTTGTTTAAGGGGCTAAATTTTTTTCATTTATGTACTTATCTTATAAAGAAAATGTACAACCAGATATTGTTCACAACAAAGCAATTGTCCCCACTGTGGTGTAATGAAACAATACATACAATCAGACACTATTGACAGCAAATGATTTACCTCCATTGCTTGCTTTAGTCTCCACTGGAGTTCTTCATTTTCCATCGATAATCGAGACTTTGACTTAACTTCTTTCTGAAACTCTTCCTTCAGCTGTATACTTTCACTTCTTAACTGTCTGCAAGTTGAAATATGAAAGTCAAACTTAGTCATACAACAGTTACTATCTAACGATTTTCTTGAACAAAGCAAAACAGATCTAGTTTGTTCTTTGTACAAGTTAATCTTATTTTATTATTATTTTCATGACATATATTGTCAGAAATAATATCTGACAACTGATGGATTATAAACCAGGTACAAATTATTTTAGTATAGAACTATTTATGGTATGTCAGACAGCTGAAAATTCCCAGTTTTGAGCTAATGCTTAAATTAAGGAATTTTCAGTGATGGGACAAATATCATATCTTAATGTATAATGTATAGTTTCAGAGCAAAACCTGTTTTATATTGGTGGCTGTGTTAAAATCGTTTCATGTTTCTGCAGATATAGTTTTATTAAAAACAAATAACCTCCACATGCATGCATTACAAAATTTGATCCTTAAAGATGTGGTGTTTACATACTCTGTAACAACATAACAAGTCTAGATAGTTGTTTGATTCTAATAATGAGCTGTCATGTTTACATAGTTCATAGTAACATGTTTATAATCAAAGTCATTGGTGGAATAAGTGTTCTATTTCTATACACACTTTTACAAAACACGTTTTGAACTGTGTTATACTCGATTAAATTATGATTAGTTCTTTTATCAGATTAGACAGTCTTTGACAAGATGAGATGAAATATAGTAATTTGAGTCTGTACTATTAACAACTAATAAGTCAAGTTTACGATCTTATGTTTACTCATGAACAACTTAAGTGATTAAGTCATAAATATAGTTAACAGTAATTTTACAGAAGTCACGAGAGTAATCATTGAAATGGCACTCTCTGTTGTAATCATTAATTTTACACTGTCTGTTGTAATCATTAAAATGTCACTATCTGCTGAGCTGTCGTAATAATTGATCTCAGAACCTGTCTACAGTAAAAGTTGCTGTTGTTTTATTTTAGAATTAATTTGTGATTTTATGTTTAATAAATATTTTACTTTTAAGATTTCTATATTTTACTTTCAGTATTGTCAAATTATAGAAGAACATGGTTAAACTATAGTCTAAGAGAGATACTGAAAAAAGTAAATTAAAATTATCGAATTATTTCATTGAAACTAAAAGTAATTCATAGATTACTTAAGACAATTAGCTAATTAGAAACACTCATTGTTCTAAAAAAACAAAAGTTAAACCCATAATAGACTAAATCAATGACACTCTCATGGGATATCTTAAGCCTCATTATGACATTATGTTGGATGAAATGAGGATAAAATAAATCATATCACAGACGTTAACACTGCTGTTCCCCTCATTATGTTAAACAATTACATACAAAAAGTAACTTAATCTAAACTGGATATATTCTTAATGGATTATAATTGAAACAAATACACATAGTTATGGTTAATTCACTTGTGTCAAGGAAAATGTAGTTCACTACAGAGTTACAGTAAATGAATAACAACAGTTGGCACCAGCTTTTGTGTCAAGGAGAAAGCAATAAAACGTAATATCAAATTAAAATCTCAAAAGGTTCTTACAAATAATTGTTGTTTTAATTTAATTTTTAACAATAACTGTACAAGCAATAACGATATCAATGCAAATAAACTTGGAATTAAATCAGGAAAATGAGAAGACACTCCTTAATTATGATTGTGGTGTTTGCTGTTTGGTCATACGTTTACAGTTAACCTGTAAACTGGTAATCGTATTTGATCACAACTTCAAATGATTTAGTTCACTTTGGACTTAGCAGTAGTCTAGTTGCTGGAACTCCTATTACCTCTCAATTCGAACTTTCTCGTCCAACATCGCTTGTAAATCTTCGTTTCTGGCCTTTAACTTCTGAATTTCTTTTCTTGCTGATGGTAACTCATTCAACTAGTGATTTAAAATAAAAAACAAACTTTAATTTGAAATATATACAAATAAATTTGTTTACATATTCTATAATAATGTAACAATTCTAAAAGATGGCTCTTTGATCCTAACAATGTGATAGTGTGTTTAACAACATATATATAGTCTCGAATAATGTAACAAGTCTATACGGCTCACTGATGCTAACAATATGTTGTTTTTATTTGACTATACTTAAATAGGTAATAAATCTACATAGCCATTTGATTGTAATGAATAACTATCTTGCTTAGCTATGTTTATAATATTATTATAATAAGTCTAGATCACTATTTGATCCTGACCATGTGAAACTGTGTCACTTAAAACAATACAATAATGTAGTATAGCTGTCTATATTTCTTTTTTTTTTTGAGATACTTAAACCCTAAATAAATATTGCAACAAAAAACAATAAAAAAGTAAAAATAACCTCTTCCTGCATTTCCAGGTTTTCTTTACGAAGGCGATGTACGTCTCCAACCTTGAATTCAAGCACAGTTTTAAAACTTTCGACTTCTTGTTCAAGATACCAATTCTGATCAAGAATCCTCTGCAAAGAAAATGTATTCCTTTTATTTCAACACGTATAACTAATGGCATGTTTGATGATGTAGTTTTACTCACACAGATGTGTTTTTATTTTGGACGAGCAATTAGCCCTTTTGTAGCTTTGTGCAAATATTCATAAAAAACAGACAAACAAACAAACATTGTAGCTTCTTCTCTCATATCTTTATATGTAAGTAATAATATAATCATCCATGATTTAGTGTGATTTATTTTTTGTTTTAAACATAATAAAACTCACTAATGATATTAACATATCACACCAGATTAAACATTAAATACAATATTAAAAATTTAAGTGTATTCTATAGATAAATCCACTGACTTTATTTGAGTGTTTTTTGTTTGTGTTTTTTTAGTAGAGGTATAAAATCATTAATATACACAGGTATTAAAATTATTCCATTATTTAGTGTGGACAAAATGAATATTTTAGCAAACATTAGCTTGTCACATCAGAAAATTTCTAGAATTGTATCTCTTTCATAAAATTACTCCACTAGAGGGCATTAAAATAATGAAGTAAAAAAATAATATCATTACTGGGTAGCTGCTTGACCAAGTTAAGCGACAATGAGTCTCATCTATCAGGCTTCGTTGTTAAAACTCAATACCGATGAAGTTTACCTATTTCTAAAGTCCTGGATTTGGTTATAAACAATTTCAGTTTATAATGACAAATGCAACATATTGGAGAATGAAATGGTAATCATTCTTAAAAAACAAAACAAAACACACTTACCAGTAATATACAAGTTGATTTTCGAAAATTATATATTTTATTTATGCCATGTTGCTTATAAGACTTTCTTAAGAAAACAAGTTTAAAATAGAAAAGTTAATAATATGGAATATCTTTTATTTAAAGAAAACAGAAAATTAAGCCATTGAAATATTTTTGACAAACTTACTTCAAAGTAGGAAAGTTGAAATAATTTTAGTATTGTTTCCACAAAATTGGTAATCAGTTGAAAAAAAACATCCAGACAAAATTTTGTAAATGAATTTTCTAATTTTATGAAGTAAAGTTGTATATTATCATTATTATTATTGGTTTAATACTGTAGTTGTTTAAAGATGTTTTTCTAAAGTGTCTATCTCATTTCTCAACCTATATTTGCTATTCTACTCAATGAGCTAGTTGCGATCTGCCCACCACAGGTGATGAATTTTTAGTGTTATAAGCCTGAAAAATTATCACTGAACCACTGAAGGCCCTATTCTAGTAGTCAGATACCAGTCAGAGATCATACCTGTAGTTTGGTGTCGGTGTCTGTCCGCAGATTGCTTTCCATCTGCTTCTGTAGGTCTTGTAGCTGCTGCTTTAAGATGTCTAGAGCTTTCTCGTGGCTCTCTGAAGCCTGTTGCATCTGTTTTGCAAAGCCGTTCTTTAATTCTGTTGAAAAGAAAAACAAAGATATTGCAGAACCACTCAACAAATACAGCCATGACAAAAGCCATCTCAATATCAATTTTTGTCTTTTGCATTTGCCTTTAAACCTCGAACCTAAGCATTAACATCATTTGATGATAGTTAATTTTAATAAATGTTTCAAAAATCTAACCAAGCTGTAACAGACAAACAAAAACCTTTTCCTCTCCAGTGATATAATAAAGATTCTAACCTATACAAATGTAAAACTCAGTGCTACTAAGACTTTCATACAAAAGTATGTATTTCAGCTGACACACCTAACAGAAATTAATCATTGTTCAGGCCTAACTTCAGGTATCCTGTGGATCTGGAAAGAATGAGTTACGATGTTACTGGTGCTACCTTAACGAACAGTTACTGACAATAAATATGACTAATGTAAACTGAAGGAATGGTTACTGACAACAAGTATGACTGATGTCAACTGAAAGAATGATTGCTTACAACAACTATGACCAATGTTAACTGAAAGAATGGTTACTGACAACAGATATGAATAATTTCAATTGAAGAAATTGTTACTGACAACAAATATGACTGATTTCAACTGAAAGAATGGCCACTCACAGCACATATGACTGATGTTAACTGAAGGTATAGTTACTGACAACAAATATGATTGATATCAGCTGAAAGAATGGTTAGTAACAACTGGTAGCTCACCCTTCTAAAATACTTCTCATAATTTTGAAATTTAAAATAGACTTTCAACATTTTACCAACAGTCGAAAGTGTCATTAACAATACAAATAATTAATCCTAATATCCAACTTGTCATTATAAGTCATAACTAAAAATG
The DNA here is from genome assembly GCF_004210375.1 of Tachypleus tridentatus. Classification (NCBI taxonomy): domain Eukaryota; kingdom Metazoa; phylum Arthropoda; class Merostomata; order Xiphosura; family Limulidae; genus Tachypleus; species Tachypleus tridentatus. The sequence goes on along the minus strand of NW_027467782.1, from coordinate 13,801,306 downwards.
TCAGTGAGTTGCGACTGAAAGATTAGGAAGAGAAAGCAAGAAGAAAGTGAAAACCCTAAGACGTCCGCTGAGAAAAACTTGTAATTATATCTGTGTTAATGAGGTACAATTAATGTACAAATAAAGACAAAAAATACAAAACTTTGAAACAGATGCCAAAATAAATAACAATAAGTTATGTAAATAATATAAATAATAATAAATAATGGCAAATAACGTAAATACTGATCCTTTGAAAAACCATTAGAAAATTTTCCACACACCATAAAATTAACCAAGAAAAACAAGAAATAAAAACTAAAACTGGAGTAATATCAGAAAACAATATTTAATAATTGGTTTGTTTAGAATTATGTGCAAAGATACATGAGGGCGCTCTGTGCTAATTATCCCTTATGTCGCAGCGTAAAGAGAAGGTAGCTATTCATCACCACCCACTGCCAATTCTTTTTATCAACGAGAAGTGAGATTGACTGTGATATTATAATGTCCCCATGGATGAAGGGCAAGCATGTTTGGTGTGAGGGGGATTTGAACCTATGAATTTCACATAACGAGTTAAGTGCCTTAGCCATGCCAGGCCTAATAATTCATCAAACAAAATATGAGAAATATTGGAAACCAATGAATGAATAAAGATTCCACATATAAACATCAAAAACCAATGAATGAAAATAAAGTCAACATAAACACATCAGGAACCTGTGAATGTCAGCAACAGATGAATAAAAGAAACCCTAAATGGAGACGAAAATAAGAATGAAATAATAGGATCCCATGAATAATAATAAGTACTTATTTATCACAGACATTAAATAAAATTTACTATTCTTGTGAAGTAATTTTAAAATAAAAATAACAGTCAACAACAACAATTAGGCGTTACTGAATAAGAAAGCAAATCTGCCCCCCAAAATAACCATTTCGGTTCATTTAATAACCACTAGGTGATATTCAGTGAACTTATTACTCTTTATTATGCTGCCGAACTCGCTAATTAATGTTTTATTTCCAAATACTTTTAGAAATCTGAAATGTGTTTCGTTATTTGGATACATGAAATATTCTTTATGTCTTTTAACTTTTGATCTGAAAAGTCTCCATCATGAACATAAATATGTACCAATAAATTAACACAATGACGCATAAAGGTTTCCTACCTGTACTGATATTTCTATTTTTAAAGCGGTGCTTTAGATATGTTAACCTAATATATTCTTCCTTTTCTATTTATAAAGAGAGTAGAATTTCAAAGGAAAAACAACATTATGAGATGTAGATCTATAGTATTTCATCCTTTAATTCACAATAACAATGCTTTATGAGTTTAATTGCACATAAGTTTTTTATGTTTGAATATCAACAAAGGTTACCTTCAATTTCACGATTGTGTAGTTCTTTCAAAGATGCAACTTTTTGAATGTTTTCGTTCTGGACATCTTTGACGGACTGTGCATGGATATTTTTCAAGTCTTCAATCTTCAGGAAAATATGAAATGCAATTCATTTAAACTGCTATCAAGTGTTTTAAGCATAAATAATATATTTTGTTGTTTGTTATTTTAAAACAAGAGATGACGCCACTAAAGTGTTATGGTAACCACCTTTTCTTTTCTAATTTCGCACAAAGCTACACGAGAGTTATCTGCGCTGCTTGTCTCTACTTTAGCACTGTAAGACTGGAGGGAAGACAGCTAGTCTTCACCATCCACCGCCAACTCTTTGGCTACTCTTTTACCAACGAATAATGGGAATGGCATTCACATTATAACGCTCCCACGGCTGACAGGGCGAGCGTGTTTGGTGTGACGAGAATTCGAATTCACGACCCTCGGATTACTAGTCGAGAGCCTTAACCACCTGGCCACGCCAGACATAACCAATTTTTTGAGACTAAGTTTACAACTTTAGACCGCGGTTCTTTCATTAAGTCAACTTGCTTGGAACTAAAACGATAAAACTAAATAAACTCTCAAATATAAATTAAAATCGAGTCATAATTCATAAGTTCTCTTCTTATTTTGTATCATTATTAGAATATGGTCTAAGAAACAGCTCTTATACCAGGCTAATACTTTAACTGAGACAAAGTTCCTTCTTTATATATCTTAGTGTTTGAAAGTAAAGACGAAATTGCGGTATCCAAAGAAAAAAAACTTTTTTTTTGAACAAATTAAATTAAATTTCGAACGATTAAATCATATTACGAAAAAAAACAAACCAAATTTCACAAATATGAATTCAATGCAATTAATTAATAATGATTTGGTTTGTTTTGAATTTTGCGCAAAGCTACACGAGAGCTATCTGTGCTAATCATCCCTAATTTAGCAGTGTAAGACAAGAGGGAAGGCAGCTAGTCACCACCGTCCACCGCCAACTCTTGAGCTACTCTTTTACCAACGAATAGTGACATTAACCGAAACATAATAACGCCCACATGGTTGAAAGAGCGAGCATGTTTGGTGTGACGGGAATTAAAAACGAAGCACATACAGAAGTTACATCTATCAAACCTACTTCATTAACTTAAGCCTAAATAATCAAGCTCACTTCATTCAATTAAGCCTAAATACTTAAACTTGTGTTCTACAAATGTTTTTTAGATTAACATCTGTTGTACTCGACCAGTGAAGTATCAGATGAAAATTTAAGAAAACGAATAAGTTTAAGAATTTCATTATGATTGGTAACGAGAAATCAGTAACTCTGAAAGTGTTATTAAACTCACCTCTTTGTCATACTCAGCTCGTAATTTTCTAAATTCTTCCTGGTGGTTAAAGGCCACTAAAATAAATAATAGTTGTTGCTGTTTACACACATTTTACTTCAACCGAAATAAAGTGCCTTAAAGAACCTGTAATTCCATTTACTGTAAGATATTAAGCTTACAAGATTTGTAGTAACGAAAACAGAAGAAGCAAATAGATCTATACTAACCACAACTAATTCTTGGATAACTCTTTCACCAACGGATAGTGCAATTGATTGTCTCTTTATATCGAACACACAGTGGAAAGCACAAGCATGTTCGATGATTGAGATTTAAACCATGGCTCACAAATTGTGAGTCAGTGGGCAGAATAGAGACAATCCATTGTATGATCTTTTGTTTCATTTTGTTAGCTCTAACTCTCCTAAAATATGCTATAAACTCAAAATTAACGGTTAGGTCTGTTATCCATCTAAATGTTCGTAACAGACATTAGGTTTATCTCATACTGAGAATGACTTTAATGTGACAATTTGGAAGAAAACTTACACGTTTCGGTCTCTTCTTTGTGCGTTGCTGTCAGCTTCGAATTCAGTTCTTGTATTTCCTCCGTACGGTTTCGCCTCAGTTGTTCTAATTGCGTTCCGTAATCTCCTAGATAAAAGAACAGTGTCTTTAATAGCTCTATATTTTCAAATTCTTATCGTTTTGCGATTTTTATAATCTAGTCCAGCATTTCGCACAGTGTAGGGGCAGTTAGGGTAGTGTCAATAGCATAAGAATGCAAAATGAAGATTTTTTATTATTTATTAATTAATAGAAATAATAAGAAAGAACTACAACAGACAAATTTAATGTACGTGCCTCGTCTCTTAATTCAATCACAAGGGGGGTAAGGAAGCACAAGAAACTATATTTATTAAAGCAGATTTGTTTGATTTTGAATTTCGCGCAACGCTACACGAGGGCTTTCTGCGCTAGCCATCCCTAATTTAGCAGTGTAAGACGAGAGAGAAGGCAACTAGTCATCATTACCCACAGCTAAGTCTTGGGCTACTCTTTTACCAACGAATAATGGGATTGACCGTCACATTATAACGCCCCTATGGCTGAAAGGACAAGCATATTTGATATGACGGGGATTTGAACCCGCGACCCTCATATTACGAGTCGAGCGCCCTAACCATCTATTCATATTACTAGATATACACACACGTCAAACTCTTATCCTATACATTCCGGAAACTAAATTCAGAATCTGTACACTGTGGCGACTAAAATCAAGGTCTCTGTACTTCGGAATGTAAAATCAGAGTACATTAACTCAGACAATTAAAAGATCTGAATTTTTAATATCCGGAAAGATAGAGTATAATAGTATTTGGAACACGTGAATAACATAAATCATGATATAATGGGCGTGAGGTTAGGCATGTCATTGGCGTCTGCAATGGAGGGGTCAAGAAGGGCATTTCCTCCCTGCCATATTAGAAACACAATTCTTTCTTTCTTCATTCAGCATATTTACGTGAGTTTCTATTCAATTCACAATATCACTATACTGATATTTAGAGTGATAAATTTCTGCGGGCGTCTTTGAAGCGGGTGCTTCACTTTCTTAATAATAACTTCATGCAACGAAAATATTTAACCAACATACTTTGCTGAGCTCTCCATTCCAATAAAGTGCTTGAGTGGGACAACGCATCCAACTGGAAATAAACAACGATTAACAATTAACAAGCATGTAAATTATAAATAATTAAGAAATTATTACAAAAATAATTACACATGTTAAATAATGTCCCACGAATTCAAAAGTGTAGAATTCACGGTATCTAATTTTTTTCTTTTTTTATGGGGAGAAGTAATTTCTCGAATAGAACAGGTGAAAAATTTTATTATGCTTTAAGCTAAGTTTTCTAAAATAAAAAACGAATAAACACTTAAATAATGGAAATTATTATTGTTGAATTATATTGCTAGTTTTGTTGCAACTCTTATTTACATCAAATAAAAATGTTACTGTTGGCTACATTCAACGAAACGACGGTTAAGTAACCAGTGTAGAGTTAACAAATAACTTTGACAGTGCTGTTGTTCGTTAGGTGTCAAGATTTACACCACATTATATATACCATATATCATATTCACATGATGCGATATACTGTTTCAGGTGTGTATAAGTGCATAGTTTTGCTACTTAATTTAAAAGTATTCCCTTTAATATTCCTCTTCCAATAGGTGAAGGGTTTATCTATATGCTTTCTTACATACCTCAATCAGTTTATTTGTCGTTTAATTCACAAAATAATTTATGTAGATGTGTATTGGTATAATATTTGTAATATATTATCTTTCTATAAGCCTTATCGTGATACTTTTTAAGTTATGAGCAAAAAACTACTCGGGACGCAAGGGATACGAACACTTTCTGTCGTAACTGGAGTTATGTTGAAAGAGAATAAAATTTATATAATACGTTCAAATATCTTTACAGTAAAGGTAATCAGTTTCTAAATGCTGGTAACTTTACACGTGGTTTGGGGTTCACCACGTTAATATTTGGTAACACACACATGCGAGTGAGACGGCATTACGAGAAGTTACTGAAAATCTTTCCCACCACTGAGAGTCTATTTTAACACCGTATTCACTATATGGGAGGAGAGTTGTATATTATCTTGTTGGAAATTGTATAGTCCCCCCATCCCCCTGGAATAACAGTAGTTATAATCCTTGACTTATTAAATTTGATCACGTTGTTCAACAAGATACGGAAAATGGAAAGCCAACTTCAAAGAAAAGTTTAAATTTTAGCCTCGCCATAATGGCTCATAAAATGTCTTTAAGTTGGTTGTTGTTGTTTTGGAACAGCCATTTTTTTCTTTCTTATTTTTGTCTTTATTTCTAGGATCATTAAATAAAATATGTCAAATGATTGACGTAAGATTATCAGAATCTCAGTAGCAATATTCTGCAAAGACAAAAATTCATATAATAGTTTTAATTCTCAGTGTAAAAAATTTGAAGCTCTTACTTATTTCACCAACCAGTTAAACATGCAAATCTCTTGTGCTGAGATACAAACGTTAACACTTTTACATTTAAAATGTATTTTTGATAGGTATCTATCTCCTATCACACAAAGCTATCTCAATTACTCTTTGCACTCTAAGCTTTGCTGAAAAATATTTTTTGTTATATTTTGATGTCAAAAAATAACTTCTGATGTGGTATTATCTTCACTCTATAAAGGTAAAAGGGTCAGTTAAGAAGCACAGCAGAATAACTAACTATCCAGAATGAACAGATGTACTCTGAGATGAATAAAGCCCATAAATGGGGTACTTCTGGAACAGGTATGTTCTTTACACAGGAAGGTGGGAATGAAAGTAGAATGTGTGAAAAATGGAACAACAGGTTCAAGCATTAGTCATGTATAAATAAATGTAAGTGCAATGAACTATATACTTTCTCACCCTCAACAGTACAGATTCTATAACTCATTTGTAACCACAAGATTGTGGATAAGGCATGTAGACCAATATACACACACACACACACACACCAACAATCAACTGTAAGTAGAATACCATCATTGTTTGTTCTCTTGTCTTCCTGAGAGACAATCAGTCACACTATGATGGTGTTACAGAACAGTTGCCATCTCTATTTTTCATTTTGGGGGGATTTTAACAGACACTCCCCTGTGGAGTAGTACTAATATATACATGAGGGATTGTTCCATTGAAAATATGTTCTCAGATCACAACCTATCTCTCTTCAGTAGTGGTTCTTTTCCCTATTTCCATGCACCTAGTCAGTCTTTTACTGCTGTGGATCCACGTATCTATCTGTTCCCCTTCACTTTTCTTGGAGAGATGACAATGGTAAGTGGTACAGTGAAACTACCCATTGTTTTAAGAGAGAATGGCTGTGGTCAGTGCCCTCTTACTTAAGTGCCATGGTGGAAGTTGGACCAGATTGACTGACTTTTTTTACCACTCTTTAGGAACTTGGTCCTGCAGTCCTCAGTCTTCCATCTGTTAACAACTGCATGGAGGCAGTAAGTAATTGCATAATTCAAGCAGCTGCCAGTATGCCAACTGTATAACATTTCAAAAAGGTTATTTTCTCATTCTTTAGTAAGAAGAGGTATCATCCAATTTTCACAACATCAGTAATTGTAAAAAACATTACAATGTATCTAAGAATGGTTTTGTAATAGTACTGACATCATTGTTGTTTAATGAAAGGAGAGATCAAAAGAAATCTGTATGTATGTCATATCGAAAGAAATAATGGTGTCTGTAACTGTTTGTTAACAACAGCTTAGCATTCTTATGTTAGTTCCTGTTAAACTATGTTGAAGCATACTAAATAACCCTATCCATCTGTTAACAGGATTAAAAATTATATATTTCTATATCAGTTCCTGTTGAACAAGTCAGAAATTGTGTTATCATCAAGATTAAAAGTGATGTAACATTAACAGTTGCCTGTTGAAAAGTCTAGGAATATGTTAAACAGTTTCTTTCAAGGTTAAACATTGGTTCATGTTATACAATCTTGGAGTTAAACAGCTGATACCAAAACTAAACGTTAGTTATTTTCAACAAAATTCATACATAGTAAACAGCTGGTTCAAAACCTAAACAAACATGAGACACACAGTTGCCACCACTTCTAAGCATTGCTTCCTGTTGAACACAAGTAACACATATTAAAAGCTGTTACCAAGATTTGTTAATTTCTTCTATACTCTCTGTGTTGAATTTCTTTAAACAGAGAGTGAGATTGTCATTGAATGGTTTGTAAAAGATGATCTCATTTTGTTCTCTTAAATATACAGATCTTTTTTAGGCATCATTACTGGCATTTCCAGATCTACATTTGCTGCTAACTACATTACAAATGCACTGAGAGCTCTTTCTATTTACATTTTAATTATTTCTATCTTTCTTGGTACAAACACTACCTTTAAGGGTCAATTCCTACATTTGATTTGTACAAACACTACCTTTCAGGGTCAATTCCTACATTTGAGATGTCTATACTCTGACATTACAAACGACATTACTCGTTATTTCTAAACATCAGAATTATCCCAACAACACCAATAAAAAGGCTAAACTTGCCACATTCTTCATTGCAAGTTTATTTAAATTTATAAGATTTAAATTGGAAAACGGTCAGCAAAGTATAGTGATGTGTTTTTAAACTATTTTGATACACCAATTGCTTCCACAAATTCCAAATAAACTTTATCATAAACCTAATTTTGTTGGTGAACAATGAAATATTAGATACAACTGCATGTGTGTGAAAGTCAGCACCTGTGTGTGTAATCTTATAGAAGAAAGTACATTTGTTTTTATTCATGACATTTACTTTTCTCATAACGTTTTCAAATGCATTTGGGAACGCAAACTCATCCACATAAGAAAAAGCCTCGAATTAAGACAAATAATATTTACGTTTTGAAATTTCTCTGATCATCTTTTCAGGTGAAATTAAGAGCATGGTCATTTCTATACACAATTAGAAAAAATCGTTTCCATAAATCTAAAATGCAGAGATTATATAATTAATCTGAGAGTTACCAATGGGGGTCATCAAATCCATTAGTTGCAAAAAGTTGGGTACACTATAAACCAAACATCTGAGTAAACTGAGGGTTCAGTACATTATAAACAAAAATTTAGAGTATAAAGAGGGTTGAGTACACTTTACTAAGATAATTCTGAATAATTACTTTACACAACTGTCTTACAATAGAAACTTTTCCAATAGGAACTGTGTTTGACCATCAGACATTATTTGACTGTAACAATATTGTGATGTATCAACCTCTCGATATTAAGATCATTGTTTTATTCTAGTTAGAGATCATCCATTATTGTTAGAGTCTAACATATAAAATTAATAACTAGTACTCACATTCTGTACAGATCCCGGCCTAGCATAATTGTAAAATCCCTCTACGGGCCAAGTCTCATCCACCTTTGCTTTTGAAGCTCGGTGCTTGTTTCTGAATAAAGAAATCACATCAGACCAAAAATTTATTATCTAAGGTTTTTTAACATCGTGTTTGTCTAAAAATTCTTCATATACTATTTAGTTACTACATTATTTAATATAGATTGAGAACTTTCTCGGTTTACTCAGGATAGGTTGGTGTGAGGGGGGGGGAGAAAATTTAACAATACACTTTCGTATACTCAGACAAATTGCATAGCTTAATATCAGTTCACTAAGGTCTTTTAAGATTGTTTCTAATATAAAGCTGTAATTCTCTCTCTTGAATTGTCTCCCAGTAGCACAGTGGCATGTCTTGGAATTCATAGCACGAGAAACCGGATTTTCGATTGCCGTAATGACCATGGTGAGCTTTATGCCTAATTCCAAAACAAACAGTCTTGAACTGAAAGTGTCCATTCTGTGTGCTGTATTTTTGTGTGTATTTAACATTGTTAAAATGTCTATTAGAATAAGAACAAGTATGTCATCATATACTGTATAAACATTTCAGAATTATTTAACTTACTGTTGATAACTTAGCAGAAATGAACATTTTTATAAACTACCTGAAGTAGCACAGCCTCACCATTCGAATATTAAAATTAGTCAAGGTATTATATCATTCAGGTTTCGTCATTCTTCGTATGTTAGTAACAGCTGATTTAGATATGTTATATATATATTGCTTATGCAGTATGCGATTGTTATTTAGGTTGAATGCAAACTTCAGAAGATACTTTCGAAGATTTTTTTGTAAATAGAAACTGTTTTCTTATATATTTAATCATCCTTCCTCACTTTTTTGTATTACAATGGATTGTCAGGTTCATGGGACTGAATACTCTGTAGTTGGTGATGAATTTGAACAATAAATGGACATAACAAAATTCAATCATTTTAAGAATAATATATTCCAAACAAGTCAAATGAATGTAAACCCACACATATGACAAAAACTTGGTTCAATGTTGTGTATCACAATTGTTTATAAAGCTTCAAATAATACTCATTTCCTCTGAAGCATTCGTGCACGCTCGTTTAATAACTTCAGAATCCAACTGACAAGGCCTAACATGCACAGATGATTACGTTGCATGACTTGCAGTCTGACAGTTGCGAGTTCAAATCACCATCCTACCAAACATGCTTGTCCTTTCAGTTGTAGAGAGCATCATAAAGTCGTGGTCAATCCTACTAAGCATTGGATAAAATAATAGACCGAGAACTTAGAAACTGAAATAAGACTTCTTTTGTTCACTTGGAATTCGTCAAACCACTGTAATGTCAAAAATATGTTGTTTCAAAAGTAATCATTTATAAAATTATGTTAACTAAACAACACAATAGTTGTGCTTGTACTCAACAGTAAAGCCAATATACAATCAGGGGGGAAGTTGTCATTCAATAGTATTCTTCAACTCACCAAACACGTTAAGGGCTTGACTGTCACTCTTATAACAAGCCCATACCTTAAAGTTGAAAAATAATCTGTGGCTTCAATGTAGCATTGTTTCTAGAAGGTTCCTAGGTTAATTTATGAATAAAAGTATCTTTAACAGTTTTCAAAAAACGTATCTCCCTAACGGATTAATTCTAGTCTCTCCCGATCTACATGCCTGAAATTAAATCACCCATAATTATGATTTCATTAACTCTTTCAGCAGGGGTTCGATCACGGAGATTGACCTTATAACCATTTCGTTCTGCTTATAGTGTTCATGCTATAATTTTTTATTTATTATGTATATGTTCACGAAAGTTTGCACATTAACAGTAAATATTACAAGACTTACGTACTCAAAAGTTTTACTATTCTTAAGTGTTTTCCTATAGCAAAGCCACATCGAGCTATCCGCTGAGCCTACCGAAAGGAATCGAATCCCTAGTTTTAGCGTTGTATACCGTAAACTTGCCGCTGTACCAATGGGAGACTTATAAAACTGACCTTCACAAAATGTTCGGTCTTGGCTGTGTTTTCGTAGATCAACATTTTTATTACTGTTTACAAATAAGTTCTTAAACTGTTGTTTTTTAAACATAGAACAGTAAATAAAAAGGGTGTGAGGCTAGTTTAGAAAAGTCAGCATTAATTAAGACAAGAAAGAAGCCCAGAAAGAGGTAACCCGTATCGAAATGGAAAGTAAACATCTCGAGGCTGAACAGAACTATATGAAAGCCAGAAAATAAATAGGGCAAAAGAAATAAATTTTAGACTCAACTTCAGTTGACAAAGGCAAAATGAGAACTCTGAATTTAGTCGGCATATTAAGATACCACAATTTCATGAAAATTAAGCTGATAAATATTTAGAACATTTGGAGAAAGTTGCTTAAATCATGGACTGGCCTAGCGATAAATGGCCATTATTGCTGCAGTGTTTTCACTGGTAAAACAGACAGCCAGATGTGGCTTTGCTATAAGAAAACGCACACACACACAAGGAGCTTGTGCTGCTCTCTTTCTGGAAGATTGCACAGATTATGATAATACTAAAGCAGTTATCCTCTAAGTATATGACCTAGTTCCAGAATCTTATCGCCAAAAGTTTCGAGGTTACTTCAATCTTGATGGTCAAACACATATGCAATTCGCCCATGAAAAAGAGGTTTATTTTGATAAGTGTTGTAATTCTATGCATATTGACACTAGTTTTGATAAATTAAGTTAATTATGCATAATTTAGAAATTTAAATGCTGTACAAGTTACGATGTCAAAACTTATTTCCACAAAAATAAAGTTAATGACATTACATGAAAGCAGCTGCTCTTTCCAATGAGTAAACTTTAACTCATGAAACCACTTTTCATAAAAAGAAAGTTCTGCCAGCTAAGCAGAAACCTGTACTCCTAAAGTTGAGGATACTATTAAAAATGCAGTTCCTGTAGTACGAAATCTTCTAGCAGATTGGACAAAAACTTAAGGGCTAACGTAGTTAGGGAGGAATTCAAACTTTTTGTGGCTGTTGGTTCTGTAATTTCATAAACGACACTGCTAATCTCCAACCCGTACGTATTTTACGTGGTACTAGAGCGACTCAACTACAATTGTTAGAGAGCATATTAACTTTAGGTTCGAGTCCTGCCATTGCTGGTCTATCGTCACTCAGGATATTGAAGGTAGCTTTGATAATGTTCCTCTTCATAACATTTATTTAACATCAGACCTAGTTTCGAGTTGTGGGTGTAGTGAGACCTACTATGCCAATTAATAGTATGTCATTATTGTTTGGAAACGATTTGGCCAGGGGAAAATTTGTTAACAAACCCAATATGGTTAGTGAGCCTGTTCCAACTTTTGAAAAACACCTAGATCGTGTGATTATTAATTATGTTATGACAATAAGATAACATTTGTGTCTGAGCACATTCACGTGCTGTGTAAATTTAGTCTCATACGGTTGTTTGTATTAACTGTCGAGATATTTGAAACTGTACAATGTTTTAACAGTGCATTGTATTTTATGTGTGTGTATATATATATATATACATATATCAGCAAAAATTGTCTGACGTCAATTTTAAAATGTCTAAGGAATGAGGTACAACTGATTTATCGTTGTACGTTTACTTTAATGCCTACGCTTGTTTCACCAGTTTTCTTTTTGCTCGTGACGTATAATTTAATAGACTGTAACAAATTCTCACTAAATTTCTTTGTCCTTTATTATGATAAATAGAAACCCAAATGGATTTAATCCCCTTGCTGTTGTCTAGCTCATATTTTGCATATTATGTCATTCCTCTGCCTCTTTTGTACTCTATTCCTATTAAATAGCCTGTAATCCTATATTTCAAAGATCTTGTGTCATCAAAACCATACATGTTTAACCATTTCTCAGTTGTCTCATTATGTCAAATTTTCCTCCATGCACTGCTATAGTAATTATTTCACTTTTTATACGTCCACCATTATGGCTAGTTCTACAGAGATGCCAACCATTACGATTTGAGCGTAATCATTACGATTTTGGTGTATACATTACAACTATACTCTCATACAAACAAATATTACGACTTGTTGCAACTCCCAAATTATTATATATTATATAGACCTATATAAAAAAGTGATAAATTGTTCCGACAGGGCTTGAAAGGGGTGAAAAGAAAATTTCTAGTGAGATACAAATAAATTTTGACAATAAATAAAAGACATAGTCCAAATGGCTAATTGCGATAATCATGTTTGTGCTGGAAATAATAAAAAAAATATTTGTATGTCCGACGTCTACCAATAGTTTGAGAGCGGTGCTTCTTCATACTGGAAACGTGGAGGAATCCATAGTTACGTCATCAGTGCTTGTCAGCCAATCAGCGCTCGCGTAGATGAGTATTTCTCGTTTGTTGTTATAACTCCCAAGCATCCAGAGACATTCTCATGAAAGCAAAGGCTGCAACAGCTTCAAAACTATTACAATAAGTGTCATAAAATGATATAAACTAGTCCTTAAAGAGAGGCTTTTTCTGCTTACTGTTTGTGCATGTTAAATGTTGTTTTATCAGTGATGTCGAGAAAACCCACTTGTAGAGAAATATATATGCAAAAACGGTTCGTTTGGGTTGAGAAAATAATTTACATAGAAAAGCGAACAACGTTTCGACCTTCTTCGGTCATCGTCAGGTTCGCTCTTCTATGTAAAATATTTTCTCAACCCAAACGAGCCGTTTTTGCAAATATATTGTTTTACCAGTGTTTGTTACTCTGAACTAAATAAAATACATAATTTCAAAAGACTTTTTTAATTTATTTACTAAATACAAACAAAAAACACAGTCACAAATGAGCAATCTATAGCAACAATAAATAATAACAGTTATAATAATAATATAATAATAAACAGTTTAGAAACATTGGTCAGGCCTCGTGGCTACAAATGATAAAGGGCTCTGTCTACAATCATTACGCTAAGTCATTTGAAATAGTTGGTATCTCTGCTCTATTCTCATTTCTAATGCGAAACGTTTCTCTGCCTCAATTTCTTTTTGCACTTAGTTTAACTTAGCACTGACCCCTGTCTCGTACACTTGCACCGCAAAAAACTTTATCTCTACTAACCCCTTTATATCGCCTGTTCTGCCAGTTATATCCTTCACCTGTTTCCCTAGGTGCCAAAATCTGATTCTTTTCTTCTTATTTACCCACGTCTTGTCAAGGAACCACCTATAACTATAGCCTCCTCAAGTTTATCATCCATTTCATTTTCTATATTTTTTGTTTTCCTTACCTCCAAATGTCGACCTGACATGACCAGGTAGTTTGGGCACTTGACTCGTTATCTGAGGGTCACGGGTTCGAATCCCGGTCACACCAAACATGTTCGCCCTTTCATTCGTCGGTGTGTTATAATGTGACGATTAATCTCACTATTGGTTGGTAAAAGAGTAGCCCAAGAGTTGACGTTGGATGTTAATGACTGGCTGCTATCCCTCTTGTCTGACGCTGCAAAATTGGAGACGGCTAGCGCAGATAACCCTCATGTAACTTTCATCGAAATTCAAAACAAACCAAACTCTCCAAATACAAGTAATCGTGGTCTGCTGAAGTTCAAATTTCTTGCTCAATAGAAGAGACTCATTACAATTAAATTTATTACTTTTAGTTCTAATAATGAATCATTAAAATACAATAGTTTGAATAAACTAGTTTAAAGATCACGATAACTTAACACGTTTAATGATTTACCAGCGGTGCACCCCGCTAGTACAGCGGTATGTCTACGGATTTACAACGCTAAAATCAGGGGTTCAATTGCCCGCGGTGGACTCAGCAGATAGTTCAATGTTCAACACACACACCTTTACCAGCGAGTTGGAATATACCTAAGCCTAAAGCACGGTTGCCGCTGCAGCCTCTGTTTGTCAACTCTTCTGCATAAACACATTTTCTGGGACTTTGAGAAAAATATTATTTTTTTATCTACTGGGAATATTGCGCTGTTATACACGATAACTTGTATAACTTTCTCTCCTTCTAGGGCATTCGCCTCTGGCAAAAAAAAACTTTCAGAGAAGGTGTACGATACATTAACCCTTATTTTTTGACTGTTAAGAAAGTTGGAAAGTCATTACTGAGATTAAAGTTATCATATTAAATTAGAGCCAATTCTAAACGTTAATTGGAAAAGACATTTTAAACAATGAGATACGGTGCTTAAAAGTACAACCTACTTTACTCTCTTTCCAAATCTGAAGATATTGATAAATTTTCTGCCGAAATTCCCTGCCATGATTCTTTTCTAAATTTATTTAAATGAAACTTGTTCCTTAGCGACACGTGTGTTCTAGTTTTGACGTAATTACGTATAGGCGGTGTTTCTATTGGATACTGTGACAAACCAACGTTGTTTTAAATTTGGTGATGATTGTTTGTACTGCGATCTAAATTAATTTTCACATACAAAAAAAAAGTTAGATATAATGATAATAAAATCTAGGAATCTTTATTTCCACCTAATTTTTCAAGCAAAAACCCTTTCTTTCAAGTTATTTCTGTAAAATATACACGATTGGAATGTCACTAAACTATAACAAGTAGAAGAAATTTTTTTTTAATATCGCGCAAAGCTACTCGAGGGCTATCTGCGCTAGCCGTTGCTATTTTTCAAGTCTTCAACCTTCAGAAACGTATGAAATGTAATTCATTTAAACTTCTATTGGTTGTTTTTTAATCATAAATAATATATTTTGTTGTTTGTATTTTAAAACAGCAGACGACGCTTCTAAAGTTTTATGGTAACCATAATTTCGCACAAAGCTACACGAAGGCTATTTGTGCTAGCCGTCCTTAATTTAGCAGTGTAAGACAAGAGGGAAGGCAGCTTGTGATCACCATACACCGCCAACTCTCGGACTACTCTTTTATCAACGAATAGTATGATTGACCGTCACATATAACGCCCCCAAAGCTGAAAGGGCGAGCATGTTTAGCGCGACGGGGATGGGAACCCGCGACCTTCAGATTACGAGTCGCACGTCTTAACACGCTTGGCCATGCCGGGCCAGATTTGAGAAGCAAACTTATTCCTGACACGAGTGGTGATAAAGTATTTTACACTCTGCAAAATAAATAATTGTTGTTTTAATGTTTCTAAAAGTGTGATACTAAACTGAAAACAGTTGTAACTGAATAATTGTTTCTTTAACAAAATTATCATTTTTCTCATAAAAATAAATATTTTAATGTAATGTGGCATAAGAAGTTGAGAAAATGAAAGTGTTATTTATCTGCATAATCAGTTTTGTTTTCATTCTGAACTGTTCGGTCAGTCTTCTTAGGGCCATTTTCTAATTCCTTATGTTGTACACTTGGCCTCAAGTCTGATTTCCTTCGGAAAAATATATTTAGGTTTATATTCTATTTATTAACGTATCAAACATCTTTGATGTAAGTTTATTGTGTAGCTTAGAATGTAGAAACTTAAACGTTTTGAAACTGATTGAAAGCTGAGAATAATGGCATTATTTTCTTTCATAACCATGGATATCTTGTGAGGTTTAGTCTCTCATATGTCTATCGCTGTACATATGGTGTAATAACTGTGGATTTCATATCTGGCTCAATTTATAGATTATTCTAACTGAAGATTAATGTGAGTGTTTACTTCTATATTTACATGGAGATCTAGTCTTTCAAGCTTTGTTTTTAGTGAAAGTGGAGAGATAGTTTATATCAGAATGGTAGCCATAGAGTTACACATATGTACAGCTGGCCATAAGAAAAGTTTTAGTAAACTTCTTTGGTATGTCAGCTATATATAAAGTTACTTTATTTAACTATGTTTCAGTAGGTCTGTTTGTTTTTGGAAAAAGAGATATGAAATTGAGTGACATTACTGATTTAAATTACTTGTTCTTGTATGAATTCAGTCAGAAAACATCTTTACTGATGAAAGCCCTCAGCACATAAAGAAAACATTTCAAGTTTTATCATTCTTGGAGATATTAATACAAGAACAATGTTATCTATTATGTACGTTTTCTGTATAAAATTGTTATTGGAGCTTCGATTGTTGCTAGATATCATGATAAACTATTTTTTTCTGCATTTATGATGCAACAAATGCTACTTGTAGTCTCAAATGCAGTAATTCTACATTGATTAACTGAAGAAAAATTAATAATAACGAATTTCAATATAGATTTAGTTGATACTTTGCACAATCACAATTGGTTGTGATTTTTTGGGAAGCAAATTCACCATTTTATGTTAAATAAGATAAACGAAAACGAAAAATCGGTCAGTCACTACGTGGCGCTTAAGTCAAGAAAGAGAAATATAAAATTAAGCATGGCGACAGTGGGGTAGGTGAGTGTAATATCCATTTGTTAACAGGATTGTGTGTAAATAACAGGAAGAACAATCGAATCGAATAAAGATCAGTCCAAGGAATGTGAGTTCTTGAATATCGATAAATTTTTAGTTTATTAACTGTGTGTTGGTGTACATATCTCATTTCTGTGATAAACTAAGCCAGACGTAGCCTGGAAGTGAACTGTAATCGACAGGATCTCCTAAATGTTATGTGACAGTTAACGGTACATGTCTTACAATTTCAACAGGTTTGTTACTCTTGTCGTCAGGCATATTTATTAGTTTTAATGGTAAAGCATCCATTAACTGAGGCAGTGCCCCCAGCTCGGACAGCAGTAAGTCTTCGTCTTTACAACACTAAAATCGGGGGGTTTTATTCCTCTCGGAAGATACAACAGATAGCCCAGTGTTGCTTTGCTTTAAAAACACACATACACCTCGCACACACCAAAGCAGTAGCTGACGAAATAGAAAGAATGATTTGCTCTGTGTCTTCATTACATTATTTGCTGTCATGTGTACCAATAAAAGTTTTGTCATTCTGCCATAAGAATTTGCATACAAAGGCAACAAGAAGCTGACATGACTTATAGTAGCTTGTTCACAGCTGCAACCACTGGGCCAGTGTATGTTTGCTGTTATGTGTACCAATAAAAGTTTTATTCTTCTGCCATAAGAATTTGCTTACAAAGGCTACAAGAAGCTGAAGTGATTTACAGTAGCTTGTATTCTTTTTTTATGAATGAAGCAGTTAAGGTATATATTATTTACAGGGAAACAATTAATGTGGTTTTGATAAACATTTCCAAAAGTGTAGGTGACAGTAGTGACAAAAGTGACAGTAGCAGTTAGGATGCAGTTGATCATGTAATAATGCAAAATTAAGCATTTTAATGTATTTTTTTAATTAATGAGGTTATAAGTAATTGCAACAACACATATAACATTTTAATCTGTGTGTATTGTATCTCTTCATTTGAAAAGTGTGTGTGTGGAAGAAACTACATTTATTAAAGAGGAGATGTGGACAACAACACTTCAGGAAGTGCTAGTCTAGAGTTTTATTTCTTTGTTATGTCTACACGTCTAAATGTTAAATGAGAATCTCTTTTTTCATAGAAGTGTAAGGAAAGTGAAATCACAATATAACTAGTTGTAATTTGAGAGAAAAAAGTAGTTTGAAGTTCCTGGATTGGGTCTTCAGTAACATAATTATGAAGTGTCTGTTTCTTTTGCCAAGAAAGTGATCAGTTTAAACACATTGCTGGAAGAAATTTGTTTCTGTCTATATTTCAGCTTAGATAACTTCTTTTGTTACAAACAAACTGGATTAACATCCTTGTGTCTACAAACTGATAATTTTGGTGGCCTCTGTATCAGTCAGTCTGCAAAACTTACTAAATTCTGTAGCAATACTGAAAATGAAAGTTAAACATGAAAAACTATTGATCCATGTTTAAGAACTTGTTTTACACTCGACAAATTTATTTTTAGTTGCTTGCATTCATCAGTGATATGATTCAAGATTATAATATTACTCTTTATCATGCTAATATTTACATTGACTTTTCATGTGAAACAAGCCATTTTATTTTGATCTTTAATTTTTACTTTTAAATATTTGCTAGAACATGTCTTTATAAATAAAAGTTATAGGCAGTGGACCAGTCATTTTTGTAACTATCTATGGTAAACTTAATGATTAATGTTATGAAGTATTTTCTTTAGTTAAAACTTGGATATTCTTCACAAGTATAAAATATAAAACATTGCCTGAGGAAGTATTGGGTTGAGGAATAATTCGTGAGCATTTTTTCAAGTTAAAAAAATATATTCATAAATGAAATGCTTTCGCAAAATATTTCATGTCATTTGGTAGATAAATTTTTTGCTCTAATAGATGGTGTGTTTGATTTTCATATGTCTTTAATTTTTGCTTTCATTTTCAGCTCATTAAATGGAATGTCAGGTGGACAAAATCGAGCATTTTCGACACCATCTGCTTTTTGCATTTAATTTCTTGCAATTTCGCTTAAAACAATGCATACTATATACCTAGGTTTTTACATGAAATAAAGTATCATAATAAATGTTTTGGGTGTAATGTGTTCATGCATTGAAGTATTGTATAGTCTTGCATGTAATGCTTGAATGAAATTATTTAAAAACGCTCACAAATTATTCCTCAACCTAATATCTCAAGTCTTAATTAGTTACAGCATTCCTGTTTCACTATGACATAATTTTTGTGTAACTTTGTTGATGTGATAAAGAGATCATCATATCAAAGTAGTGAAATATAAAATTATAGCAGTCTGATGAGCAACGTTACAGTAATTACTCAACCATGAAGTTACAGTAAATGTTTACAGTCATAGTTTACTGTAATGTCTCGCATTTAGAATTGGGCTATTTGGATCAAAATTATTGTGTAAGCTTATTTTATTAAATAACTTTGCAATCATTTTGAAAAGAGTCCTTTGTATTTTTGCTTACATTTTTTAGTTTATTAAAACTGTTGAACTTAGCAAACAATTTTGAAAAATATTATACATCAAGCTTATGGTTTGGGAAAGATATAGTTTTATCCTACTCAGTGTCCTCAAATACCAGAACAAAAAGTGTGTGCAGAATAAAACGAGTTAAGTTGATTTTGTGTAAACATATGTCTTTGTCCTTATTCAAGTAAGCAAATATGTTATTGTTTAAGTTCACCAAATTAAAAAATATATTATTGATTTTATTATTTTATGTTTCCAGTATTAAATAAAGTATTTAATTAAATACTTTTTTATTGTAATAGCTCATTTAAAGTTGACTGAAGTTATCAAATTTAACAGAGTTAAAACATGGTCCTTGAATATATTGAAGCCAAGAGAATGATGTATGTCATCTGTAATTTATAATGTATCATGTAGACATTATGAAATATATACTAATGCATAAAATTCTGTTTAATTAAATAAACACTGAAAATAAGGTAACAAAGATTATCTTCTTTATGCTTCCTGTCACTCAGTTTTCAGTTCAGAGGAATTTCTTCCAGTTGTTAGTTCTGTTCAGATGACAAAGAGTACATCAATATTCATAAGATAACTGTGCTTATTTGAAGATCAATGGAAGATTCATTTTAAAATTTGAATTAACCCTACAAATGAATTACATTATTTTCTTTGTAGAATGACAAAACATTATAATATGAAAAGAGAGAGGTTTTGTTTGAATATCTTAAAATCTCGTAACATTATCTATTTATACATATGTTTATACTTTTTATTAAATTGACCCTACAGCCATTTTTGGCTGACATTACTTGAGTTGCTATGATGCAGTACACGTGCACTCCTTACTTTATTCGAGAACCTGAAACTCATCTCTACAAAGTGACCTGTATTGGCTGTATTTGTGTAAACTAGTATTTTGTGAAATAGTCAAACTGAGTTATAAGTTATAAAAAAGTTCTTAACTTTAATTTATCGTAAAATACAGAACAGTAAATAAAGAAGTAGAGTTAACAATAATATTTTCTAGTTTTGAACTTTTTTACTCATTTGGGGCTTGACTCAGTAGTGAATATCAAGTCTCACAAAATTTTACAGTAAGATGTGAAACAAAATAATAATCTTTTAGATTTAACATGTGTACATTTCAGAATAACAAAAAGTCATAAATTACTATAGCAGTACCTTAGAATTGCACTATAATTTATAAAACTCTAACTTAACTCTGTTTGAGTCATATTCAAAAGTAAGTGTACATAAGCAAGTGCTTCCAAAAATGTCAAGAGGTAGGTAGGGTCACTGAGACTAATTCAGTAAATGTAGCAAGCAGAAAAGATGGGAGATTCAATTTTCCATATTATAACTTCTCAATATCAGTAATTTGAGCTCCTAACTTATAAGACACTATAGTCTTTGGTATTTGGACATCACAAACTCTAATTTGAGCACATCATATAATACATAAGAACTGATATTTAGAAATAGTTTTTTATTCAATATTTACTTATAAATAACAAATTTAACTGATATATAATACTAAAATTTGAATTATAATTTCCAATTTAAAACCAAACTCATTTGTTTTGAATTTCCAGCAAAGCTTTACGAGGGCTATCTGTGCTAGACTTCCCTAATTTAGTAATGTGAGACTTGAGGGAAGGCAGTTAGTCATCACCACCCACCACCAACTCTTGAGCTTCTCTTTTACCAGTGAATGGTGGGATTGACCATCACATTTAACACCCCACAATTGAAATGGCCAGCATGTTTGTTGTGCCGAGGATTCATTCCCTCAACGCTCGGGTTACAAGTTGAGTGTCTTAACCACCTGATTTGAAATTAGTGTTTTGAAGGAAATCTTTTAGGAAAAATTTTGTAAGTAAATTTTTCTCATCCAGCTTTCGTCATTAAGTCATATAAATTGAAATGAATGTTATGATATTATGCCATTCAGTGGACATGTGGTATCAGAATATGTACTTTCACAACCTCAGTTTCAAAAGGGGTATGTAAAAAAAAGTTTTTTAATGTAACTATTTTTTAAATAATACAAAAGTTATTTTATCCATACCATAAAATTCCATTGTAATTAATCATTTTTATTAAGTGAACTATATATGGTCTAAAAACAAAAGCTTTTGAACATCACCCTTTCTTCATAATCTATAACAACAACAACAAAAAGACAAGTTTCCTTGTGAATACACTGTGCAAAGCCTGAGAAATTGTGCAGGAGGAACTGTGAACGTTTGACTGGTTATGCTGATTTGTCCAAGCCAGTTCACTTGGCTGTGGTTTTGCTAGATAGTAGACATAGGGATAGTGGGAATCTCCTTAATCCAGGGGTTCCCAACTGGTGGGTCGCGACCCTCCAGGGGGTCGCGAAGCCTTGGCATCGGAGTCGTGTAGCCTTGTTAGAAGTAGCTTGGGATAACATTACTTTTATTTCATCAATCACATTTTCATGCTCTTACATTTTTTTTGTTTCCGGTGCAAAGCAAAACGTGTGCTACGTTAGTTCAATGTCATTAGGTGATATTATGGGTGTATGTTTGTGTGCCTTAGAGTGAATGTGTCTGCAACTGTATGTATTTGTGTACTAGTGAGTAGAGAGTATGTGAGTGCACGTGCATGTACGTATGCTTGTGTGTCTGTTTAGCTGTGATTAAGTGTGTGTGTGCTCGCTGTCGACACGTGAGTCGCATGTCCGTTGCTGATTGGTGGATGACGAATCGCCACACTCCCTTCCCTCCCAATACTTACCCCATCATTACTCTACCTGCACCCTCCACAAGTAGTCAGTGTAAGATCTACAGTTGCCAAACCGTTCATTATTCAACATTTTTATTTTATTTAACAAGGAGATAAGTAAGCAGTAGAGGTGAGTTGTTTCCATGGCTAAACAGTGCAGATAATCAGAATGCTACCTCAACATTGGCTTCACCACTGTGCTTGCCAATGACGGCATCGAGAAACCACAGTGTGTTTTGTGCCATGCTGTCCTAAGTGCAGAGTCAATGGAACCATCAAAACTCAAGCGTCATCTCGAGACTAAACATCCAGAACACGCAAAGAAGGGTTTGGATTTCTTCAAACGGCATGAACGGTGTCTTAAAAGCCAAAGAATTGATAGAAGTGGGTCGTTTCAGCAGCAGAGTGCAGCCGTAGTGGAAGTTTCATATGAGATTGCATTCGAAATTACTAAACAAAAAAAGCTTCACACGATTGGAGAAACACTTCTTAAACCCTGCATGATGAAAGCAGTAAATCTTATTCTTGGAGAAGCCAGTGCAAAGAAGATGCAACAAGTATCCCTGTCAAATAATACTATACAGAGGCGCATTCCTAAAATGTCTATGAATGTGAAGGAACGTGATTTGACTGAAATCAAGGGTTCCACTTTGTTTTCCTTTCAGCTCGATGAGTCAACAGATGTAAGTTCATGTTCTCAGTTGCTTGTCTTCGTGAGATACATTAATTCAGGTGACATCAAAGACAAATTCTTATTCTGCAGTGCACTTGAAACCACAACAAAAGCTGATGATGTCATGGAAAAAGTTTCAACTTTTTTTCAAGACGAAGATCTTCATTGGGAAAACGTGTGGGGTTTGTACGGATGGGGCGCCGGCCATGCTGGGATCGAATTCAGGATTCAAATCGAGAGTGAAGAAGCTAGCACCTCAAGCAAAGGGCATCCACTGCATGATTCACCGATATGCTCTCACCAGTAAGACTCTCCCTGCCTCTCTGCAGGAAGTGCTTGAATCTGTAATCAAAATTGTAAATTATGTGAAGACTCAAGCTCTCAACACTCGCCTATTCAAAGAACTATGCAAAGACATGAATGCTGACCACGAAGTCCTTTTTTTCTACACAGCAGTACATTGGTTGTCGAAAGGAAACGTTATTAATCGTGTCTTTGAAATGAAAGATGAAATAAAGCTGTTCCTGGAGACTCAAGAAAGGAAAGATCTTGTAGCTCACTTTGAAGATGAAGCATGGAATAAAAGGGTTGCGTACCTAGCCGACATTTTTGACCAGTTGAACAAGCTCAATTTGAAGCTTCAATGAAGGGAAACACGTTCTCCTTTTTCAAGATAGTCTTCGGGCCTTTGTTTCCAAACTGCAGAACTGGTGTCGGAAAACCAATCTTGGAAACATCGCTATGTTTGAAAAACTTTGTGGAGTGACGGATGAGTCTCAGATCCAACTGGATCAGTTCCTCAAGGATGAGATTACCGAACATCTTCAGTCTCTAGAAAAGGAAGTCGAGCGTTACTTCCCTGAGCTATCACAGGAACAGGAGGCCCTGGTAAGGAACCCATTTTGTACTGAACTTGATGTATCCAGCATCCCAGATGATATCCAAGATAAATTTCTGGATCTAAGGAACGACTCTTCAGCTCGTGATCTCTTCAAGGTGAAATCCGTGACTCAGTTCTGGTGCGCTATGTATCAGTCATACTCCAAAGTCAGCATGATAGCTTTACGTGTCCTTGTTCCATTTGCTTCTACTTACTTGTGTGAGGCTGGATTTTCCACTCTTGTCAATATGAAAACAAAGAATAGGAACAGATTGGATGTTGAAGATGACATGAGACTGGCTCTAACAAATGCTCGGCCACGAATTTCAAAGCTTGCTGCTGAAATGCAACATCAGGCATCTCACTAGCTGGGTTGGATAGCTGTTCAAACCTATGTTAATATTATTGTAAGAAATATGTTCTTTTTTGTGAATTCAACCTGAATGTGATTTAATTTGCTAATAAATAATTACAGAATTTTAAATATTTTTTTTAGATGTTTCTTTCCCTCTCCTTCACAGAAAATAAAAGAAAAATTAAGCTCCTGATAGTAAGCCCTAAGTAGGGGGTCAGATGGGTTTCAAACTTTTAGGTAAGGTTGGGAACCCTTGCCTTAATCCATTCATGCACATCACCAATCAAATGACGAGACATTTGGCTAATCATTGAAATTAAATTTTCAAGTAACCATGGTTTATTCTCTTCAGAAAGCACACTAGCTGAGCCAGCACTCAGTTTTTTTTAAACTAAGCCTCAGATTGACCTTAATGTGTGGTATTCAAGTACAGTAATGCCTATCACACAGCTATAAGTAGCTGCAAAATACAAATCCCTAAATGTTTTGCACAGAATTATTTCAAACACGAACAATAAGAAATCCCACCTAATATCATTGTGCAATCACCAAAATAATCATTACTCAAACATTAAAACTAAGTCTCCATCCAACTACTGTCTTATAGGTTTCTTAGGACTACAACAGGCTCATGGAGAATTGAACAAGGAGATGTGTAGATAGAGATGAAATCAATAACTTTAATACATATTCCACACTGTTAATTCTAACTCTGAACCTAGTGCACTGTACTACAGTCCATTTCACAGTGAGGAAGTACTAATTATTGTAATGATGTAAAATAGTCTCACTTCAGGATGACATGACAATAAAAACACAACTACAAGTGTTACAGCACAATAGATACAGCTTATAACGTTTGCCTGTAATAAAAGATCAGTATTCACATGAGACTTGCATCTGATTTACATAGATACTTAAACTGCATTTGAAAACAAAAAAATCTAACATACTAAATAAAATAAGCAAAAAGATTAAAAAATGTTTAGTGTTAAAACTATGAATAAAAACCAACTTATGAAAAACACAAAATTTATCATACATCTGGAATGGCTGCTGCAGACCTACAACATGCAGTGAAATATTAAACAACTTATGTACGACCAAACTGCTCCCAAAAATAATTTTCTGATCATGACTTCACCAGTAACTAAACAGGGAAAACCACTATTTGTGTGAACCTCAACAGACACAATTACAATGTTAATCATAAACTGGATTCTTTTTATAAATCTTTAAATCATTATGATGTATAAGCACACAGAAATGAACTGAAAACTGCTGAGGATGATATATGTGACATTAATGAAATAACTTTGTTGAGGACCAGTATTTTGTAGAATACAATCACATTTCAGTTGTAATACAATAAATTTTATGTACATTTATACATATACATATTATTATTATTACTGTCTACAAATAAATCTTGAAATATCAGTTACTTCTCATAGAGCACAGAAAAACAGTGATCTTTCCTTTTCAATGAATGTGTACTGACTTTCCACAGTTTGCTAAGCCTTGTCACATTTTACAACTGGAGTATGTAAAATATTTTTCTTGTTTCATATGTACATATTGATATATAGAACATCATAGGTTATATTTAAGTACCACAGACTTCTAGTGTAATAAATCATTCTTATTAATTAAACTGTATTTATGTCTAAAAAATATTTTTTTCAAACATCATTCATCTTGCCTTTCTTTGCGAGTCTACAACAACAAAAAAATGGATCTACTTTTTTGAAGACACTTTTCAAAACCTAAAATACCACGTAGGAAAAATTCTGAGCTTTCAGTTGGTTATAAACATTTCATAGAACAAAGTACGAATGTGTAAACAATCATTTCCAAAACTAAAGAAATGGACAGAATTAACTTTTTTGATTTTCTAAATATAGTAATATTTCAGAAAATAGATTAGAAAGGAGGTTTTTTTATTTTATATTCTAGCTTGTCAAAATAGGTAATTTAAATTTCTATTTGTTAAAAAGTGTAAAATTTGTCTTTGGACATCAGAAATATAATTTAAACCAAAGAAGCCTTCAGTTTTGTGCATGACAAACAAAAATTGATATTTAAGAACTTGTTTAAATATTTATTTTTAAATTAATTAATTATTGTGTACTATTACATTTGAATTACAATCTGCTACCACATGTATTCACACATATTTGTAAAATAATTGATCAATAAAATTTTGAATGCAAATCTACAAATGTGATAACACCCTCTGACACCTACACATAGTAATAGAGTTAAGAAGGTGTAGAATGAAACATATACGATTACTAGTATAAAATAATAAATAACATTCAAGCCACCAGAAGCAATACTTAAAGATTATATATGCTATTACAGTGTTGTGACATGCATTTTGAAAGCACCGTCTTCATATACTGTATGGTTTATGGGAAACATGCATGAAAGAGTGGTGTGATTTGGACATGAAAGCTTTCTAATAGCATCTTTTGCAAGGGCAAAAAATGCTGCAGACACACAAAACTTGGTTTTGGTAAATACCAACAAAATCATGTCAACAATAAAGGAGGGTACATAATTTCATTGTAGCAGTAACTTTGTTGTTCAACATCATAATACTATTATATTAATTTACCACATGTAGGTGTGTGAATTTCTACACATTACATGTGGCATTTAGAGCATAATGAAGGCTGATCACTAAGATTTTACTGACTAGTTATAGCATATCATTAGTTCAAATATATCATGCAGACTCTCCTTTCAGAGTTACACAAAGAGGGATATCTATGAATGGGTTAACATTCAAAGAGTCATATCCATAGTTTCATGAAATAGTTGTATTGTACTTTATACTTCCTTCTATATGTGAAACTTTATTGTTGTAAGATGTAGAAGCTACTTCTCTGAATACTTGTAATCTGATTTGGTGAGTGATCAGCTAAAGAGAGGGAATGGATATGGTCAGATTTATTTTGGAAAAGTCAGGATTTGCCGTTAAGATATATGTAATTTCTTTCTTGAACATGCTAAATGTTTGTGTTTTAGTTATTCACGTGGTGTAAACTTTAGGGATAGTAGTTTTTGATACAAAAGAATGTTTTTGTCGTTCCAAAAATATGAAGAGACTGGCTAAGCAAAATTTCCAGTGTACCTTTGAAAGATTATAAATGGCAATGCACTAGATGCAAAAGTTAACACTGAAGGTAAACAACAAAAATAACCTGAAGTCAGCTTGTATATCTAATGAATATAAAGTTTTTGATGTTTATGACAATATCAGTCTGAGGCATGTTCATTGTAGTTTTGAAAACTGATTTAAAAAATCAAATACAAGAAGAAGATTTTCAAACATATTTCATACAAATATCTTTGGTAGCATGTATGTAAAGTTCAATTAAAAGTTGTTGCTTATAATTATAAATATTGTACCAAATATAGTTTTGTTTCTGGAATATGTTAAATACTTTTTCCTTTCATAATTACTTGCAGCAGTCTACATATTGTGAAGACTGTAATTGTACAGCCTGATTCAGTGTCAAATTTACAAGTCATATTGATATAAGAATGTTGTTATGAATTAGGAAGAAATAAACCTTTTGCTTGTATCAAATTATTATTTTGTTTGCCACAATGAACATTTTTTTATTATAATATTTGTTATCAAAACTGAGAAAAATGAATGAAAGTAACATTGATATCAAACTGATACTTTTGTGAAATCTTCATCTGTTAGTCACAAAACCTTGTGTTATGGTCTTATATATTCCAAGTTCAACTCACAGTCTGGAGTAGTGGGTTTGAATTCATGTCCAACCAAAAATGCTTGTTCTTTCAACTTAGGGACATTATAATATTATAATCTTTTTGGTGGGAATACAGTTTCCATTAAATACTTTAAAAAATAAATAGAAATCACCCCTGATATTTCTACCAATTATACCTCCAACCTTTGAAAAAAATATATATTAATTTGAAATATACACCCTACTATGATATTTGTGTATGATCTTTGATGATTATTCATGGCAACTAACTAGATTGACATCACTCTTTGGATTTTGACTGATAGATGGAATATTATGAACACATTTCAGTGCTGTTCCATTATGGCAGTAAGTTGGCAGCATGGACTATTAACGACAGTGCAGTATTTATATATATATATATATATATGTGTGTGTGTGTGTAAAGAAACTCAGGAAATAACCAAAATTATATAATAAAGCACATACCTACACAAATAGAAGTCGCACAAAAATAAAACCAGTATGCAAGTGGTACATAAACACTTAACATACCATAACTAAATAGTTGTCGTTATCGTAAAGGTACACGAATAAAAAAATTTCATACTTAAAGTTAAACTTCAGAAATGTATTTCTGGACAAAAGTATGAAAATTACATGATTATATTTTTATAGGTTTAAGTTATTACAGAAGCAGTTTTATGTTTATCAATTAATTTTAGGTGCTGATATATTTATATTTAGTCCAGTTATGTTTTAATCATAATATACATGTAATTATCATCATATTTTGAACTTTTTTGTTAGCTTGTATAATGAAAAATAAAATGATTAATGACATTGTCAGTTCATCACTAGATTGATTTATAACATCTACAAACTAAAAGGTAAACAGAATGTATCTATGATTCACTCTGTTCCTGTGCGGGTACAGTGGTAAATTTATGAATTCTTAATGCTAAAATCGGGGGGTTCAGTTTCATTTGGTGGATACAACAGACAGCCTGATGTGGCTTTGCAATAAGAAAACACACACACTTGTCTCCTTAGTAATGCAATTCTGTGTTTCACCATCAACTATTTCTAGTTTATTCATATAACATTTAATTATTTTCAGGCATATTTTAGTGTTTTTAGTTTCAAATTTTATGCATATTATTTCGTAAAATTTGTGAAGTATAGTTATAATTTATAATGCTAAATTTGGATGTTTCCTTGATAAAAGAACAGATTTTAATTTAAACTTATCAAAACTCCTGTGAATCAGTATTAAGTTTATCAGTCAGAAAAGTCAAATAACATGAATATTTTGAAGTACAAATGTTGTTTGTAGTAAAAGATCTGTTTGTATGATTGCAATGCATGTGGAACTTGTACATGCTTGGTTTAGTTGTATTTTTATAAATGAAAGGTAAGCTATATTACCCACATTAAGCAAGAATAAATTTGTGTCTAAGAGAAATAATCTCAGATTTATAGAACAATGGAAAACATCCAAGAATCATTATAAATTTGTATCGGCACATCTGTCTTTAGTAATGTAGTACTAATATTAAGAGTCGTATTTTAGTTATTAACCTTTTTTCTAAATTTGAATCAGGAACAGCAAGATAGTTGTACTATATTTTCTATCCATTTTCCTTGTTGTGTATAAAAAAAAAAAAAGTAAATTTGATAACAGTGCATTAGCTTAGATGTTATGATTTTTATGATGTGTATAGTTTACATTTGGTTGGATTTGATTAATATGTAGCTTACCTAGTTGCAGCCAACAGTATGTAATATTCCACAGTTTTAAAATATATATGGATGAGTGCAAAGTAAATTGTTTTACTTTGACTGTATACACAATATGTAGTTGTTTCTAAATATACTATACACATGACAACCATGTATATACTTTTTCATAATTTGTAATGACTACGTACACTACTGTGTACAGTATTTTGCACGTGATTAGGTAGTTCAGACTGTATAACTTTAAAAATAAATTTCCAAGACAGACATGTATGTCATCAAGGTTTAAAATCAACTGTATTATGGTTATCTATTTATTTTCATTTACCTCTACACAAACAAATTGTGTGTAAAACGTTCAGCAGATATTTACAACAATGTTATAACAATAACTTGACACGCATAAATGTACAGTTATAATAATATTGTCTTACATGACATATTTTAAACTTGAAGTGACCGAAACAAATCATCTTATTTAAGTTATAATGAACATTAAAATTTTAGCACATACATAAGCTCTTATCATTAGGTTTAATTTAGTTTTACTTCTGTTTAGCATTGTTTTGACCAGAATTGTATATTTCTTCTGAATAGGTTTGCCATATATTTTTATGTACAATGAGCAGGCTTCATAAATGGTGACCTTCAAGTCATTTGTTAAAAATGGTATGGGGTATTATCCACATTAATATTTAGAACTCTGTTGTTTCTTGTGCGTGTGTTTAACTGTTGGTTATTGTGGAGGAGTGAATTTGAACTTGAGTATGAAAAACAAAACAGGTTATTGCAATATTCTAGATGTAAGAAATAATGTGTTATAAGGAACTTTACAAAATCATACTGTTTACTATGATTGTGGGAGTTTTAATATTTTCTAACAAAACAGTAAGAATACTACTGTATTTTTGTTTGAAATGTTTCCAGGGTCTTTTGCTTATAATACTGAATTGGTATCTCTCACTTTCTTTAAATATTGGCTGTGATTAAGTTTTTGTTTGCCATTCTTTGTATTACTTTTATATTGTTTTAATAATTTCGTATTGTGCTTTGTGCTTTTTTTTTACCTCATGAATTGTTTGTGCTGTCTTACTGTATGGGTATTGTAGTTAGTAATTTAGTCTACATATTGCTTGCTGCATGTGAGGAAGTGCCTACTTCAAGTTTTTCCATTTAAGAACTTTATAAAGATTTATACTGAATACTATTATGTTTTTTCTCAAAGATTTTATAGTAACATTAAATGAATAGCAGTAAAACTTGTTAAACAGTTAACTTTCTTGTAATTCTATATTTAACTGGAAAAGAAAAACTTTGCAAATTTTAGATGACTTGAATCTTAATTGTCCAGGAATTAGTAAAATGTTAAAAATAAATTGGGACTAAATTGAGATTTTGTGTTCAGAACAAGATTTAGTGTGAAGAAAACTGTATTTTTCTTCTTTACAGAACTATAAGATTTTAATCCTTTTTTACTGTGAATGGCCTTCAAGTTCAACTTTCCAGCTCCTTGTCGTCATGTCAGTGATGCTGAACAAGATAACTGTGAAGAAGCCTGTGAAGGAAGAATCTGTCCATCAGAAGGAAAGGTACCAATAAACCGTGGAGGTGAAACTGTGTGGGTAGAGGTGTCAGCCATTCCACAGCACGTACAAATTTGTTCATTTCCTTTTTTTTGTTTGTGCATGCTTCTATGATAATTTTAGTTTTGTTGGGTTTTAAAATTTTTTTCTTGAACATTAAATTTCTTTAAGTGAGCTAGACATACATAGTGTAGCTCCTACAGTAACGTCTCGAGGTTATTATAAACGCTAAAATCAGGGGTTCGATTTACCTCGGTGGGCTCAGCAGATAGCCCAACCTGGCTTTGCTGTAAGAAAACACACACAAAATAACATTAACAAAGGAAACGATCCTATATAGTTGTGACGTGCAATATGTATCAATACTGTTTATAGTTCTGATGGGTCTAGTAAGTTATGCATTGTTGTGAATTTGCATGCTTTTATTATAACGACTGTATTTTACGTTTAAATACTGATATTTTTGGTCCATATAATACACATTCGAAGACATGGGGTAGTTTTAATAAAGTAATTTGATGTGTATTTGATTCTTAATTCCATGTCGAATCAAAGCCAACGCTCGAGACAAAAAACAGTGAACAAAATAATACAAAATGCTATAAAGGTTATACTACTTGAAATCATTAAGTTGCATGACCTCCGAAACAGTGTTTACTGTATTGTGTTGGACAATTCACGACATTACCGCAGATTATTTATGTCGTAAAGATTAAATGTCAGAATAGATAATACTATTATTTTATTTTATCTCAAGAACTTAGAGGGGGATTCCAGACGTGTAGTTTCCAGAGACTCTTGTTGATTGTTTGTTTTTGAATTTCGCGCAAAGCTGCACGAGAGTTATCTAAGTTAGCCGTCCCTAATTTAGTTGTGTAAGACTAGAGGGAAGGCAGCTAGTCATTATCACGCACCACCAACTCTTGGGCTACTCTTTTACCAAAGAATAATGGGATTGACTGTAACATAATAACGCCCCCATTAGTGAAAGGGCGTGCATGTTTGGTGTGACGGGGATTCGAACCCGCGACCCTCAAATGAGGAGTCGAGCGCTCTAACTACTCGGTCATGATGAACCGAATCGTGTTGAAGCGAACCAGTTGCACCCTACCTCAACTAAAGGCTCTAACGTCAAGCACTGTGTAAAACCGTACATAGTTTGTGAACTGAGCTATAAATGTACAAAATCTCTTATACTCAAGTATGTGCATTTGTGAAACAAAATTGATGAGAATTTCATACTTTTCTCAGTTTCCAGTCTAGTTATACTAATATTTCCATTCAGGTAGTTCGCTGAACATTGTTCAAATATTGTCTTAATGTATACGGGTTCTTTTCTGAAGAGCTAGGACTGAGAAACTTATTTTTAAAATTTTATTCTGTGTTGGTACGAAACACACAGCTAATGTCATGTTTAATGTGCTGATGAACAAGAAAGAGAAAAAAACAAAAGTTTTATCTTTATAAAAAAATAAATAAATATTAACGTTAACGTGCAATAAGTTGTATTAAATCGAGTCATTAGGTGTAATTATTCAGCTGGTTCACAGCTCGACTTTCAATGGCACTTTTATTCTCGAAAATGCTATGTTGAAAAACACGCGAAAAGTATTTGATACTAGTTCTTCTGTACCAACCAAATAAGATGTATTACATAAATACAAACTATACAGGCAGTTGTGAGTACATACAAAAATTCCCCTCGGTGGACAGAACGATACAGTTCTGTCTCACACGCTATCATTTTCAGCATACTGCAATAAGTTAAGACTTTTGTGTAAATAAAGATACGATACTAATACTCGGGAAGAATTCGGGTTTAGGTAGTCGAGAATTTGAAGCTCAGAATGTTAGTAGCCGAAACAGAATATTCTTTAAGATAATTCATATGTGTGTACATTGATACATCTTAATGAAAGGACTAAAATACATATGTGCATTTAATGATACTTCAAGAATCCAGTTCCATACACAGGAGCCCTATGGATACCAGCGGCGTGAACAGGATTTCCATATGCATAGGCAGTCGTAACATGAGCCTTCACTACAGTAGGTCCGTAAGCGACAACACCTGGTTGGCTGGAGGCCACAACGGCTTCAGCAGGAGCACTAGCGGCGGTTCCTGGTTCGTTGGTCTTAACCGCAGCACAGAAACCAGCACCATCAACAACGTACTCAACTCTGCGGTAACGACCGTCGATGTCAGTCAGACTGTAGGCTCCAAGTTTGTTTCCGTATCCGTCTCCAGCCTCCCAACGGCCATTGGTGGCCCCGAGTGGGTCAACAATGTCGTAGTTGAAGGCGTAGTTACCAAAGTCCTGTAATATTTTAAATTGTGTTTAAAAAATTTAGAAGCAATCGATAAACATTTGCCTTCATTCATTTTCATTCGAATCGAGTTAACTCAATTAGCTATCCTAAAATTTCATGTGTGCTTATACTAAACATTGGTGGGTGAATATGTTATGTAATTCAACTTATTACCTTTAGCTGAATTTCATTCGTTAAATATATTGCTATTACTCTTTATGGCAAAAAATACGTCACTTTATAGGATAAAATATTATTTATATCATGGCGGCGAGAACTGACACTAGAACCACCTGCTAAACCATAGTACAGACCAGTGATGTCGAGAAACCCACTTTAATGAAAACCCAGTGGGAAACATTTGAAGCTGTTAGAATGCCAAATGAAAAAAGACAATATAAAATACCTTTTACAAAAACTGTAAAACTTGAAAGTTCATTAACATCATGTGGTTCACTTCATGATGCTTCACCACAGGTCTCTGTTCCCCAACTTCAGATTTCTCACTTGGATAAGCATGCCCGCAATAGAAATGCAAACTCAACCCAAAATGAAGTGTTGCTAACTACATTTAATTCTGTATCCACAACTCGCACACTACCACAATTAACATACCAAGATGCAGGTTTTGGACCAAGTACTAGCTCTTTCATAAATAAGTCAAAATTCAAGTTAGAGGATGCAGCAACACCTGATAAAACTCAACTGAGCAGAAGAATTGCTGATCCTTTAGAAGATGGTTTTACACTTTGCTGCAGTGTGTTTTGTGTGTGGAGAATGTTCTTCAGCAACTCGAACCTATTCACTATGGGCACATCCAAACCAAGAAGAAACAGCTTTCTTCCCATTTCTGTTCTAGCATATGCCTCCTAATAAAAGTGAGCCTCTTAAAGAAGATAGCAGCTGTTTTGTGTGTACTTTTTGTTACCACTCGTTGACAGCTCAGTGGATTGCTTATGAAACTTCACCTTATCCTGAAGATAGCAACCCCTGGCAACGTCAGTACGATACTTACCATTACGTGTGTTTATATGTGGAATCACTACTTACAGGAAGAGCACACGCTCCATATCTGTGGAAGATTTCCCTTTTCTCATCGAGCATTCCAGACCAGCTGGTTTTCTAGCAATAAACAGAGGGGAAAGTGTTATCACCTGTCTGACATGCTTTGAGTCTTTAATGTTCCAGTGGAAAGACTTTGAACGCATGAAGGTCCCTGTTGAGCTTCGGAAGTAAAATTGGATTGTTCTTCCCACCCGATGATGATATCTTCCAAGCTAATCAAGAGACAGTAAGTTTTTCTGTATTAAAGATTAGAATATAATGTAGATTTAAGTGTTTTTACCAGACTGATTTTGGTGTAGATGTGGATGACCATAGTTGAATAGCCTTTTGTTAATATTAGTAAGAATAAGTTAATGGAATGTTGTTTGGTTCATTGATGATATCCAGCAGTCACTAAAGCAACAAAATCTTTTTTTAGAAGCAAGGTTTAACTGGAAAAGGCTGGAATGAAGTGGAGATGTTTCTTCAACAGTGTTTGCCTGCTGATTTGAAGATAATCTTTTTGAACTATTATCATATGTCATCACAGTGCTTGACCTATGCTAATAAGTTCAAAATGTTACCTATAACTTAAAAGGCAAATATAGCTCATAAAAATGATAAATCCAGCCAACTGAAATGTCAAATTTTATGTTAATAATTAAGTTCCAATCAGAGAAAGTTACTGACTTTGAGCTAAACAAAAAGTTATTCTGGTAAGGATATAGCTTAAATGCTTAAAACAACCAAAACTAATTGCACATACCTGCTATTAAGCAAACCATTTCCAAATTTATTACTCTAACATAAAAAAAGTCATTTTTGCAGCATGATCTGCTGCTAGGCTTTAATAGCTTGAACCTGTTACTATGTAAATTAAAGCTTATACCTACAGTCGTTTCATTCCATCTTTAAACAGATTACCATAACATCATTAAACCTATAATAATTTTAATTACATAAATCATGCTCTACATATATCTAATCCTCCTATGTCCTTGTGGAAACAAGTCCACAATTTGGAGTCTTTTTTTTTTTTTTTGATAGGTTTTTCCTCCCTTTTCTTAGAAGACCAAAGTTTTAAGTGAAGTGTCAACAGAGCTTTAACCCTTTTGCTGTTAAATTTATAACTACTGCTCATTTTGTTTGTTTTTATGCCACTTCACAAGGAAATTACAGAGATTTGGATCTTGTATCACTGGGTTCCTAGGACACCAAATTTTACCATTATGGCTTTTTTTATTTTTTATATTGTGTATTCTGCTGCTGAAAATTAGATTTGTAAGAAGATGTGCAAATTCTTGGAAATTCAGAACTGCAGGTATTTGGCATGTACCAGTCAATGAAAAATGTGTATCAGATCAAAACTATATATATTTAATTCACAAATCATTAGTAATTCTCATGGTAACAAACATTTAAGTTAATGCAAAACTATTATTACTTTTACCTACAGTTTGATTTTAAACTCTAGGAAGGATATACAAGTTGATAAGAAATACAAAAGTTTTAAACTGTTAACTATGCACATTAAATGTCACTTTAGTTACATGGTAGAAATAAGGTAAACTTCTTTTATTAGTTTCTTAGGTTCACATGAAAAACTTGGATGCAAAATATGGTATAATTTATTCCCAACAACATATATCTGCCAACAGAATTATAATAATTGTACTTGCTGTTAAAAATTACATTCTAGTTTTTTGTGGAATGCAGAAAGAATGTGTAGATTTTTTATTTTGGTCCTTGGGCAGGTGTTTTGTTTTTCTTCAAATTATAAACTCCTTCATTAAGGCATATCTCTAGAAATCATATCTGGCATTAGCACACAGGTAAGAAACTTATCTTTGGAAGAATAAAGCTAAATATTTTAGGGTGATTAAATTGTTTGTTTGTATGTACAGTACTCTACAATTTGTAAATTATGTTTACATGCATACTACAATATAAGATAATATAATAGTATGAGTACATGGGCATTGTTATTATTACTGATTAAAATTTTACAAGAACAGTATCTTTTATTTTTATTGTAATTATCCAGAACAAGTATCATTTATATATTGGAAACACCAAAAAGCAGTACATAATTGTGGTAATTTTCAAGAACTAACTTTTTTCCTCTTGTAATTATCAAAAAACCAGTACCTTTCTTTCTGTTTGAGATATCAAAACTAGTGCATAACCTTCTGTTGGAACTGTCAAGATCCTTTCTTTCTTTTAGAGTTATTTGAAAGTGGTGAAAGGCATTTTCTCATGAGTAAGCCAGATCAGAAACCCTCAGATCATATTAAAACTCTGAAGTTCTATCTACAGAGCTATACGTACAGGAGTTTTTTAGCCCAAGCCGATAACTCTATACCTTACTTATTATACCATATTTAAATACTAATGTAAAGCTACTTTGTGTTCAATAATCATGATAAATTAATCACCACTCTACTTCCCTTTTCATGATATATCAAAAAGGAAGATATCTTCATGTTTGGAGGTGACATTTGCAACATTTTAAATTACCAAGTATTTTTGTGTACAGATTTTAAATGCTCTAAGTAAGACTGCATGCTTGTGGGGATTGATTTGGTTGAGGGTGGTTATATTTCAAACACTAACCATCTTTATGGACACAACCTTTTCTTTTTTTTCCTGTGTAAATTAATTTATTTTTATTAATGTTAAGCTGTACAGAAAAGTTTACAGTGGTAGCCTGGTGACTATATAGTTGTTGCAATATATTATGTGGAGATGTTTTATTTCTTTAACATTCCTGTGTTAATACAAATTATAACTCAACATTTTTAATAAGCAGTCTTTGAAAAGTACAGTTGGCTAGTGGAATGTCTCTTCTGCTGGTAGATTTCTCTAGCACTAGCTCAGCTAACCACTTCCTGGAAAAGTTAAAATAAACCCCTGCTTAAAAGTTAAACATTTAAAGAAAACAGGAAAGAGTATGGTCAAGACAGATGTTTTTTTTTTTTTAAAAAGACAATTGGTTTATGGAATGAGTTGCTATGAGTAGTAGTATTTGTTAGCACTTTACATATAAATACATATAATTTAAGGGCAACATATGACTTGTTGGTTCATCTAGGCCATCAGATCCACTAAACTCTAAGATAAAAGTAACACACTCAAAGCTCGTCTTTATCACTTTTCAAACATTCCCTTAAACACCTGTAAATTAACTGCATTTACATCTGAAGGCAACTCCCTTTTTAAAGGCCAACAACCCTGTTAGAAGAATAAAACTATTAGCTGAACATCACTCCTATTTTGCCAAAGTATGTTTTAAATTCCCTGGTCTCACCATTTTAATCATCAAATATGGAAAAAAGATGATGCATCAACACTTCTGTTTACAATCTTGAACACTCGAATCAGATCTCCTCTAAATTCTTTCCTCAAAAAAAACTTTCAGTGATTTTAACCTGTCCTCATTGGACAACAGTTTCATCCAAGGTATCATCATACTAGTCCTTCTTTGAACCTTTTCCAGTAATTCAGTGTTCTCTCTATATTAAGGAACTTTAAACTAAACATTACTCCAGATGTGATCTCACTTATGACCTGCACAATGGCATTATAACCTCTTTTGGCATGTATTCAATATTTCTGTAGGTAAAGCATGATATCCTATTTTCCGTATCACTAGCGACAGTATACTACTTGGATTGCTTGAGAGACTGGTCAATCTAAACATCAAGATCTTTTTCTGCTGCAACACAGTTGAGGCTATTTCTATCAAAATTATATATACTGATAATTCAGATTGTCAAAGCTCAAATACATTCCCTTGCATTTATTATATTTAAAAGCCACCTGCCTTCTATTCACTCAACTTATCAAATAAACCAAATCATTTTCTAAAGCAACAACATATTCTTCTTATAGCCAGCAGCACACCTTATTGAAGCTAAACACCACTTTGATCAGTATTCTTCTTATAACCAGTAGCACACCTTATTGAAGCTAAACATCACTTTGATCAAGGAAAAAAAATTAAAAAAAGCAAATTCTTGCATATCTTTGAAGAAAAGTAAAAAATATTAATAGCCTGGAAGTTTTAGAAATATATATAGAAGTATCAAAAACAACTCCAGAAAAAGTTATAAATGACCGAACCAACTTAAGCTCCTCACCACTTGTTTCAAGGTGAATTTGAAGGCTATTTCCTGTTCTTTGGTTAAAAATATATAAACCTGTTTACAAACCTTTTCAGTCTAAACCTGATGGTGAAACCATGGTCATTAATGAATAGAGTACTTGTGAAACATAGTTTTTTTCTCCTCCATTCTTTAAGGCAGGGGGCCCAGCATGCCAGGTGGTTAAAACACTTGACTCGTAATCTGAGGGTCATGGGTTTGAATCCACGTCACACCAAACATGCTCGCCCTTTCAGCCATGGGGCATTATAAGTAACAGTCAATCTCACTATTTGTTGATAAAAGAGTAGTCTAAGAATTGGCAGTGGGTGGTGATGACTAGTTGCCTTTCCTCTAGTCTTATACTGCAAAATTAGGGATGGGTAGCACAAATAGCCCTTATGTAGCTTTGTGTGAAATTCAAAACAAACCTTTAAGGCCGTATATTCCCTTAATAAACCATGCTGATTTTCTTCAACAAAATTGTAAACTCTATTAAATGACTTTGCAAGTAATCTCTTATCAAATTTGAAACAAATGTTCCTACTACTGATATAAGAATAATAGGTCTTTAATTACAAGGACAGTATTCACTTCTTTTGAAAAGAGGAGTAATATTAGCTAACTTCTAATCTTTTGACACCTGCCTACTTTATGAGGAGTTAGAAAATAAAATAGTTCCACATGGTTTGCATAACCAATCCTTAAGCTCCTTCAACACCCTTAGGCAAATATTATTTGGCTCAGGTGATTTATTCTTTAAACTTCTCAATTTGTTGTGTTTTATTTTTCACAACCTCAGAATTAATGTGATCATCTTGTTCATTTTTGTTTTCATCTAAAAGTTGTTCAGGACAAGGAACACTGCTTAAATCTTCATCAATGAAATTTAAAGAAAAATAGAATCCAGGAACATAGCCATCCCATAACCATCGTTATCTTTCTGGTATTAGCCCTATTCTTATTTTGACATTTTGTTTATCTTTAATGTATTTAAAGAAATCTATGCTATTAATTTTCAAGTTTTCACCCAACCTTTCTTTCCATAGTTTTTTTTATTAACTTTCCATTTGACAACAACTCTCTTGATCTTTTTTTAATTCTCTGAATCTCCCATTGTTCCATTAAATTTAAGTTTCTTATTTTATCTTTTATAAAATTTACAAGTCATTCTGATTTGTTGATTTTAGCTCCATTTTTTTATGAGAACATTCATATATTGAATATTTAATAATTTTTTTAATTATTAAATTAGCATCTCAATTAATTTATTTTTCCCCTATTCATAGCAGACAACTTTTGTCTAATCCCTTCAGAGTGTTTGAGAGAGCAGTTGATGCCCAATAGTGTGTAAGGCTTTGAAGGGTCAAGTGGTCTGTTTTTGTTTGTACATTATGTACTTAAACATACTGGATTTTATGTCATGAAGGGACCTTTAACACCAAAAATAGCAATGTGCATCAGAACTGCCATTCCTGTTACTACTGAAAAACTAAGATTAATAGGCACAAACAAATATTTTCATTTCTCAACCAGATATTATTTTGCAGAATAATAGTATTAATTTGAATTTAAATAGTCATTCTGGTAGTACAGGAATCATGATGTACAAGACATCTGTGAAAGTTGAGCTGCTTTACTAGTCCAGTCAACAAATAGCTAGAGATTAGCAGTACTTAAGTTATAAGGGGAATTTCTCTTGTAAGCTAAAAGAATAAATGTGAAAATGTGTGATGATGAGAAACCCACTTGAAATAAAAATGTATCTCAGGATGGCTGGTATGGGTATTAACACTTTAAAATAAAGTACAGAACGGCATTTTTGTTAACCTAAAGATGACCTAGGAAAATTGAAACATTGTTCTGTACTTTATTTTAATTACAGTTTTAATATCCATATCAGCTGTCTTGAGAATACTGTTTTCTGTGTTTACTATTAATTTTTGTGTTGTGTAATAATTTCCAGTAACACTTTGTTTTACAGTTTATTGTAAATGTTTGATAGTCATCAGTTTCCAATAACAGTTTTGTATGATAATAACTAATTTTCCATTAGTATGTTTTCCTGGTGTAATATATTAAAATTTATCAGTCATAAGCACAATCTAAGTCATGCAGCCATTTTATAGAATAGGAATGGAAAAACAGTTGATTAATTCAGCAACCTACTGCTATGTAACATTTCTTTTGTGCTACACTTGGGCAAAATTCATGGTATGGTAAATATAAAAACAACAACTTGCAGATGTTTATGTACCTAAACAATCAAGGCACACCATTTTCCAATTTATTTGAAATTGTCAGTTCTGAGAGAAATTTATGTTTGGACTGTCTAGCTTTTGAGTTAGCTCAGTCATTGAAATAATTTATTGTTTGCGTTTTTATCTGAAATAAGAAATGAAACAAGAATAATGAGGAGTCTGTAACATCATATGTTGAGAAACCTTTGTTACCATTATACTATAGATCAGATTCCATTTTCGAAGGTAATTTTCCATATAAACCTTAATAAAAGATTCTCTTTCTCTTTGTTTTCTTATGTCAACTTAATCAGAAATTTTTCTGATCTTTTAAAACCTCTTTCTCTTGTAGCTGAAATTTAAATAATGTGTATTTGAAGTATCAGGAATGTCTACAATATCCACAATGTTGAAAAACTTTCACTTCCTATTAATGTTCTCTATTAATCTTTAATAGCTTTTAAACTTTACGTCTACATGTAATGTATATGCAAAATACTAGACAATTAAACATCTAGGTAAAACACCCCCTTGTTCCAAATAAAAGTTAAAATCTCTGTTTTTTGTTATTAATTTACTCAAAAGATAAACATTTTTAAAATTTATTTATAAAAACTATTCATTGTGCACAGTGCTAAAACGTTGTTAATAGTGATTAGCTACCTTTTGAAATATCACATTGAGGTATTTGTAAATGTATAGTATTAAGGCATTTATATATGTAGAATAGATTTCAGTTCTGCGTGCGTTATAAAAGTTAAATTCTTGTGTTTGTAAATCAGTCATTCACAAAATACAAAATGAACTGATTTTTCGTTGAAAAGTTATTCCATTATGAAAGATATAGTTTAATTTTGAGACATTTTCGTGTTTGTATTTACAAAAAAAAGTTTGAATATAATGTCGTTTCATAAATTGATATCCTGTAATAAACTGTTATTTTG
This sequence comes from Tachypleus tridentatus, assembly GCF_004210375.1. Taxonomy (NCBI): domain Eukaryota; kingdom Metazoa; phylum Arthropoda; class Merostomata; order Xiphosura; family Limulidae; genus Tachypleus; species Tachypleus tridentatus. Next base: position 13,759,367 of record NW_027467782.1, on the reverse strand, counting down.
TGTAACGAATAGTGAATTGAAAGTATTTAATATACTAGTTTTGAAATGTGTGTTTATCGGATAAAAAGGTTATTGCACGTGACCGTGGAAGTGTCCCACATGGTCGATGTTTGAAAATATTCCATGACGTCATTTAGGAATTGCGAATTTTCCGTGAGCTGTACTATGTTGTGAGGTAGAAATAATTTAAATATATTGTAGATAGTGAAAATATATTTAAAAAGCCCTGAAACAAAGTAAAGCAATGTACAATATAGCAATAGAAAAATATCACGAGTGGGTAAATGCTGAAATTACATATGCATTGCGTATACAGTTAATTTTCACTTGGGAGCAAAGAACTTTATTTAATCTATAGTACCCTGTGATGAAAGCATGCATGCGACTTTATGATAGGCACTACATGATGTATCCACGTGTCGACAGTACATATATTTATTTATTCAGACTTAATTTTTTTTGCTGAGCATACTGTTGTATTGTATCGTGGCTATATATTTTTTCATGGAAATATTTAGGTAGTAAATAATTATCTTAAGACGTAAGGTCATTAAAATGTCTTAGTTGAAGTCGTTCGTTTATTCATTGTGTATATATACTGTTATGCGTGTTCAAAATACTTTATTAATTTGGTGAAATGCCACGCGTTATCATTATTTCATGTTAATGTTTTGGTATAGTAGACGTAAAAAAACAGCATCGTTAATAAAGTATACATACTAAGTATAGATAACTAAGAAACTCGCGAAGTCTGACTTACTACAATCTTAAAATCACCCTAAAACACACACGTCTAACAGTTTAATCTGTCGCAATGTCACTCGTTTTTGGTTATATTTAACGTTCCAGGTATCTCATGACTGACTTGTGAAACTCAGTCAAAATCGGTTTAATAGTAATATTTTATAGAAAAACATAACGTACACAATGATACGTTTTGTTCAGTTTTGTGTAAAGCTGCCCAAGGGCTATCTATGCTAGCCGCCCCTAATTTAGCAGTGATAAGACTAGAGGGAAAGTAGCTAGTCCGCACAACACCCCAAAAGCTCTTGGCCTACATTTTTTTTTTTTTTTTTTAATTTTCGACTCGCATGTTAAGAATTAAGAGCGCTAACCACCTGACCATGCCAGATCGTATACAACGGTATGAACAACATGCAAATTGTACAACAGTATGAACAACACACCAAAATAATGAATGGAAAAGCTGAGGTTGTCCTAGTTATTAGCGTGCGCGAACTATTTGTTAGGATTCCTGGTTTACAATCCAATTCTAACGAACATATTCCACATTCTATGATAATGGAGAATACTATCTGACGATCATACAAGAGTCCGATATTTGGCGTTGACGCACAAGTACTAAACGTCCATAACTTGGAGAATTTTGTCCATACTGTGATGATGAATGTTCGTTATTTAAGCATTGACCTTTAAGTCCATCAATTACGAAGGATAAAGACACATGATTTCACGTGTCCACCAATGAGAGTAGTGACCTCGGATAACCTTTCCCTTCTCGTCTTTTGTGTTCTGTGCCCAAGAAATCTGAGAACTCGAGAGATGTACTTGGATATCACAGTTGAAGGAGCACAGAGTGACCTTACAGTTGTAAATCTGAACGCATTATAAATTTAAAATGCAGTGCTCACTTCAGTATAGTAGAGCCTGCTTAACAATATTAGAAGAAAGACTATCGAAAGTGCCCATCACATGGTGCATCTTGAGTTGAATATAAACAAAGAATATATATATAATTTATGTAATTTAAAAGAAGATCATGTCTCTTGACCGTCAATCTGTACGAGTTCGATGTGACAGAAGGTGCACGTGCAACAGGGCTTGTCACACACAGCATGTCTCCCTTCTCTCTCCCTAATCATAAGTGTTAATCACCACATTTCACTTGTGTTAAATAGTTTACGGTTGATTAAAGATCGACTTGTGTAAATAACAAAACACATCGATAAACACGTAAAAATAATTGATATATTGATCAACATCGTATAAATATCATATGACGTATTGATAAACGCTATTGTATGAAAATACGTAAAGTATTAATAAATACTTGTATGAGTAGTAAAAATAAATAAACAATTTTAAAAGAAATTAGGAACCATTGGGTATTTTGGATGGCATTATGATCTATATAGTTAAATGAAGCAGTCTAAATCACGATACCATCCAAAGTATAGACTGAAAATCGTTTTAAAATATATCCAAGTCGTATCACTTTACTTATTACTGTACTTTTATTATGACACTTAATTTGTTTTGAATAGTTTTACAGAAATTTTAACAATAACCAATGATACCTATTTTCCGTTAAAGTTTTAATTTTTCCCTATATATTTCAGTTTTATGTCTATGCAATGAACACGATACATATAAACTTTCAGAATAGCCATATCCACGATAGCTATAACTTTTACAATAATTAAAAATCACAATCAGAACTACATAAAATTTAATACTTACTTTGATCAGTAGATAAGTGTATAAAACTGTCACAGTAGGGATTGAGGTTTATAAATTTTGATTATTATTTCCTTACTTTTGTAGCACGATCTCTACTGAATCTTAATATATATATATTTATAATATTCTTGCTTGCTTTCTTTTCATGTTCCAGGTGGGTTAAGGCGTTCGACTCGTATTCCGAGAGACGCGTGTTCGAATCCCTGTTGCGCTAAACCAGCTCCCCCTTTCCCCCATGGGGTCGTTATAATGTGACGGTCAATCCCACTATTCGTTGCTAAAAGAGTAGCTCAAGAGTTAGCGATGGGTGGTGATGACGAGCTGCCTTCCCTTTAATCTTACATTAATAAATTAGGGACGGCTAGCACAGATAGCCCTCATGTAGCTTTGCGCAAATTAAAAAAAAAAAAAATCTTTTTTATGTTATTCTTATATAAAGTATATACTTTACCTATAGAAATTGTATTTATCCACCAGTTTGTAGCACCATCTGTTGGTTTAAATCGGGTTGAAAAGATATTTATGTATGTCTATGATATGTTTACTATTAATAAAAACTCTGTATATATTTATAGGTATATTAAAAGTAGATACCCACAGACCAGTCAAGTAAGCTAGATAAATCTTGTAACAATAGTCCAATCCCTCTGCCCCCAGTGGCTCAGCGGTATGTCTGCGGATTTAAACGCTAAAAACCGGACTTCGATACCCGTGGTAGGCAGAGCACAGGTAGCCCATTGTGTAGCTTTGTGCTTAATTCAAAACAAGAACAAAAACAATCAAGCCCTGTAGGGGCGAGTTTCGTTGACATGATCGGGTAGGAAGTAGACGAAACATTGATGTACCGTAAACCTTAGCGACCTTTTATCTTATTATTAGTATATATATATGACAGGTTTTCACTTAGGAATTCAATAGGATGGTTTTTCGGCGCATGAATTATTTGAAAACCTTGTCAGTCCCTTCTATTACTGTACTTAATAATAAATAAATGTACTGCAAAACTCTTAAAAAAATAAATATTGTTAAACACTTTCATGAATCATCTTACTATAACGGTAGTAGCGCGTATATCAGTATCTATGTATATAACCAAAACTCATGCGCTATATATTGAACCACACCACAAACAAAAATTCATACATTTGAAACTTTGGGTATTCAGAACTTAGACAATTAGAAAAATAACTGTAGTATGTGTAACAACCATTTCTGTATAATATAACACAGTTTTAAATAAAAAGTACTCGCTTTACTATGAAAACAGGAATGGAATGGACAGGTGGTTAAGGCACTAGACTCATAATCTGAAGGTTACGGGTTCGGATCCCCGTCACACCAACCGTGCTTGCTATTTCAGCCGTGAGGTCGTTATAACGTTACCGTCAATCTCTATTCGTTGGTAAAAGAGTAGTCCAAGAGTTGGCGGTGGGTAGTGATGGCTACTGCCTTCCCTTTAGTCTTACACTGCTAAATTAGGGATAATTAACGCACATAGCTCTCGTGTAGTTTTGCTCTAAATTAAAAAATAAACGCAACTTTTTCTCGGACTGCACGTGAATATTTGACTATATGTTTATTGATACAATTTTTAAATGTAGTACTGAGACTTCATAGTTCGTATAAAATATCTTTCACTAAACGGTATCACTTTTCATATATAAGAGCATTACAGTTTATATTAGTAAAATATATAAAAATATTAAGTTTTGTACATTGAATCTTTTTAATGAAGTTACGTATCACTAAAGAAACAATCCGAAAACGACTCTTCCCTTGTATAACTTTTTGCTTTTATGTTAAGTGGTCTTTGGTTTGAATTGCCTCGAAGTGCGGCGCTGCATATTGTATTAAAAAGAAATATATATATTTGGTAACATATTTTCTTCCCTTTATATATATTTTTGCATAAGTATCATGGTAGCTAAGGTTTATCTAAGCAGTCTCGCGTTATAAAGCACGTGATGGTATTTTACTTTAACGTGTTGTTGTAAAACAAGTTTTTCTTAGAATTTGTTTGTTTGTGTTTTGAATTTCGCGCAAAGCTACACAAGGTTATCTACGCTAGCCGTCCCTAATTTAGCAGTGTAAGACTACAGGCAAAGCAGCTGGTCATCACAACACAAACCACCGCCAATTTTGACCCTCACATTATAACGCCCCACGTCTGAAAGGACGATCATATTTGGTGTAACGGGATTCAAACCTCGACCCTCGGATTACGGGTCGAGTGCCTTACTCACCTGGCCATGTCGGGTCAGTTTTCTTAGAAGGCTGTATTGTTGCAAAGTTGTTAAGAGATCGAAAAATTACAATAGCCTAAGCAGCTGCCACGTAAAAGCTGGTTTGCTGTATAATATCTATATAAATGTAATAGTACTGTGCTATATGTCCATATACTTACTTCGCAGGGTGTTGATGGATCTTCAAAATTAATATGGAGGCTTATTAGGTCCATACGGAGGAATAAGTTTTCAGTTTTGCGGTTTTTACCACTACTTCGTCCTCTGTAGATGGATCTTTACCAATTTTGGTAAAAGGGTTCCTTGGGTCTATGGGAAGATATTTATAAACTTCCAGTTTTGCGGTTTTTGTAAGGCTTTTTTTGCGTTTTTTACCACTACCTCGCCCCCTGTTTACGAATATTTACTAAGTCTGGCAAGAAGGCTTGTTAGGTTCATACAGAAATACAATGTAATATGCAGTATCACCTTTATGTTTTGCAGTTTTATGGGCGTTTTTGCAGTTTTTACAATCGCATTTTAGGAAAACAACTTTGCATGTTGCAATATAACTTTTCATTTATCATGAATTTACATAATTTCTACCCAGAAAAGGGGTACTTTAGCGAGGCTAATAATAAATTAAGCACAATGTCATAATATTGGTCACACACCTAAACCATTTTGGACTACTATATAATGAATTATACAGACCTCAAGTTTTATATAACTCGAGCTTTGTGTATAAGGAGTGGTTTAGTTTTAATTTTCTGAATGCTCAGAGAGATATTTCAATATTGTATTTACTTAGTGACAAAGGAAAAGACTACCACCAAATCACCACAGTTTAACTTCTATAATAAATAGTAGGCTTATCACAAAATAACGTTGAATTTCATATGTAGACGCCTTTTCGACACCCGCAGAAGCGAAGGAAACTTATTTGAAACGATTTTAATTCAGCTCTTAAAAAGTTACAAATTTAATTCTTTATATGTGGAGTCAAAAGGGGTTTGGCGTTTTCGGTACTGGATCCAAGGATTTACATGATAATTAGCACAAGTATTAGGGAGGAAAAAACTATTACTAAATGTAAGAGCTATGTAGGGCTGCCTGGTGAACTTGAAAAATGTGATCAAAGAAGATAGGGTGAGAATGGACTCATCACTTGATCCGCTTAGTATTTATATTGCAGACTCGGCAGTCTTGGCTTTACATGGAAAATAAAATCCTTATATTACTGGCTTCTCCGTTTCACCTATCGAAAGCTTAGTGTTTTAATTTTTGTCATCATTATACTTTCCCTATAGTTAATTTAAGAACACTATTTCTATTTTTTAATACAGTAACATTTCCAATTTCCAAGTCTTGATTCTGTTTCTTTTACAGTGAGGTCGTCAGTAATATAGGAATTTTATCCTCCATGCTAAGTAGAGACAGCCTTATTATTTAGCAATACAGTATACCCTCACCTGTTCGCGGCCCCGCATATTCGCGGGTTAGGCTCTTAACCCTATCGCATCGTATGCCGTTATACCGGGCTAGCGTCGTAACGTCATAAAAACGAATGCTCGGTAAACCGGGTTTTTGTAGGTCATAGAGACTAAAAGCGCTTTTCGAGGGTATGTCTGTATTTACTCTCTCAAGCAGTTTTATCGATTGACGTCTTTATCGAACAATTATTACTGAACTGTACTGTATTATTATTACCTGAACTGTGCGTACTGTATTTATCTGTCTAAGTTTGCCTTTAAATTTGTTCCACTTTCTGTCAATTCTAATACATGTGTTGTACGCATAGAAAATGACTTTACGGTACAGTAATACAGTATGGGTAACTATACTATGCGGTGTTACTGTCCTCCTGTACTTACGTTTCTTTTTGATTAAAATATTGTTGCAGTACAAAATTAAAATGTGTTTACATTATCATTACTACATTAGTGAAATACATGACTGCATGCAGTATTACTACATTATTACTGTATTAATGAGTAAGAGTGTCTTTAGAAAGTGTCTGGGAAGCATTTAGTACCGTATATAATCTCATACATAGAAGTTTTAAAACTGCATCCAATATTCGCGGTTTTTCGCTATTCGCGGGGGGTAAAGAACGTAACCCCCACGAATAGCGAGGGAATACTGTAAATGTTTTTCCTAACACGTGTTTACTTTTTATAAGATGGTATACATTGGTTACTTGCATTCTTAAGCTTTATAAATTTTGCATAGAATAATACTAAAACAGCCAGTTAAAGATCGTGAAAACTATTTTTCTCTATCGGATGATGATTAAATTATAGTTTCTTTTAGAAGTAGTTAAGCGCTAGGCCTTATAAAGAAAGATGATAATGCTACGAAAACAAGAAATCTCATTTATGGCTGTTCGTTGGTTTCCAACTCTGGGATGATGTGGATAGCTGAAAAGCGGCATGTACACCGAAGATAGAGCCACTGTATCAGTGATTTCCAACCTTTTTTATACCCCGCACCCCTAAAAAATTTTAATATGTTGTCGCACCTCTCACAGTAATTATTTATTTAAGAATGAAGGTGAAGATGGCCAAAACAAATGTTATCTCTCAACCCCTGGAACGCTATCTCACACCCCTGGTTGGGAACCACTGCACTATACCATGTGGCTCTTCGTGCTTAACTTCTGATGACCTATAGAGAAATAATCTAGATTTCTTGTATTGCTTTAATACGGGCTTTATCTCCATTTCTACATAGTGTTAGTACACTTAGACGCTTAAGGGACTGCGCAAATTGAGTCCCCCTCCCCAGTGACAGAGGTGTGTCTGCAGACCCATATCGCTTCAAACCGGATTTCGGTACCCGTGGTGGGCAAAGTAGAGATAGTCAATTGTGAAGCTTTGTGCTTTTTTTGAGACAAACAAACAAATTATCTGCGTTTAGGTTTTCGTTGGGTTTGTATAGAGGGATCTCTGGTTGTACTGCATGTATTTGCTTGCAGATTGAGTGTACTGTAACTGATAGTGCCAAGGAAGGAATACAGAGTTTTCTGTTGAATTATCTCTCGTATTTTCTATGAATAATGGTTGCTGCACTTAATTATATTTGAGCCCGTTTTTAGGGTAGGAGCAAATAACACTTGGCCTGTAGTACAGATCAGGAGTTTTTAAACTGGTCAATGAAACTCTCTCGAAGTCCATCTTAGTTATATGACGAGTTCCTCTTGTCAGTGGGTAATAACTTATATAAAACTTCTTGTTTATTGTTTGTAAATCCTTTATCAACTTCCACTAGACGTAGTGAATATAAATTTGTTTAATATGGTTTGTCTGTTATGCTGGTTTCCACAGATTAGTTTCAAATTTGATTTTTATTTGAACAGTGGGTTGAATTTACTGTTACCCTTTTCAAACAGTTTGGGAATTTCGGTTGTAACTTCAGTTCTTTGAAAAATAATTGAGATATTAAATCCCATCTTCGTTATACATGTTTTGAAAGTTAAAATAGAGATTATAATATGTTTTTTTCGAACTTGTGGAATTCGTTTTGCAAACTTCTCCTTTTTGTTTTTTTTAAGGCCAGTTTACGTAGTGTGGCGTCATCTAGCGAGGAAGATACTAAATTTATTGACAACGTCGAAGATACCTCGGCCACTGAAGGTTAGTTTTGTTTTTTCACGTACGTATTTTAAAGTTATGAATAAAATACCAAAATAACGCTGTGGCTAAGTTTTATAATATAATTTAAATAGCAAGTTCTATAATTGAGTATTTACTCTAATGCTTTAATTCAACTGTTTGAACTTTTGCTTTATATGTTAGTTACTTATACCGTGTGAAGACTTGAAGCCTTTAGTTAAAGAGAATAAAGTATTAAAAACATATAGTTTCTATACTGTTTTATTTAAAAATCGATATTTTAATTTATAGTAATCATAATATAGCTTTTCTACTAATTGATAAAAGATGGCGCCATAGAGTATTAAGCGTGTGTTTTTCTTTGTACTATTGTCAGCATTTTAATCTGAAGTAAGTGTGCATCTTAATTTGTTTTCGTTTGTATTCTGAGCATTTTTAAATAAAATAGTTTCATGTGTTCTTTCACTGCAATGCAGACTGAGGAAAAAAGAAATGAAGCATACCACGTAATTAATATATTTGATTTATAATCATATTTATAAATACCTCAAAACTCGTTCCTTAGAACGCTCAATTATTATTTGATTATATATTATTATATAATGGTTTATGATTAGATTTTAAACTACCTTATTTTTTACTAGTTGAATTAACATTTTTATGGGATCTCTATGTACAATAATCAAGAAATAAATAATGGCTGATGTATATATAACATGTTAGGTAAGGGGTTTCAATTTAGACGTTTGCTGATGTATTATTAGGAAAGGGGTTGTTTCAGTTTAGACACTTAATTGAAGCTTCCCTAGTTTTGAATAAAAGTAAGCTATTTCCAAGACTGATCAGCTATTTTAAAATTTAAAGAAGTTTATAAGAAGTGAAATAATTCAATATTTTAAATACTTTTAATAATATTGTTCTTGTAACTTTAAACAAACATCTGTTTGTATATAGTGTTGTTATTTTATTTGTATTTGCTTTAATGGAGAAAATGTTTTTTAAGACCTTTTGAAATAACATGCATCTTTTTAATTTTATCTTCAGAACTGACTCTGTAAAATTTATTAAGATGAAGTTGATATTTTAAAATTAATCTGTACAAAAAATATAGCATAACCTGTCTTTCTAAACACATTCAATTAATCAAACAAAAAAACCTGAATTTTCATGTGCCTTTTCTCAAATTTCAATTGTTCATCTACATTTTTAGAATGTTTAAAGATTAACAATACTTCTGCACCTTTAATCTTATGATATAAATAACAAAGTAATTCTTAGGCATTCCATGTGTGATATTATATTTGTTAAATAATAAAGTGCACCTCATATAGATCAATAAACCTGACATAGCGCTGTAACTACATGGAAATTAACTTTGTTCAAATTGCATTGAAATGAAAGTTCTTGTAGGTTATCTGTTGAATTAAAAGTCGTGATTTATTTTATTACTTACCTAATTAAACATCAAAGGAGTAAGACTAGGTAATAAACCTCTGTGAAAGAACTCTACTGCAGGAGTTTTCTTTCAGAATATTTCCTTGAGATGGGGTTGACTAATGCATTGTGGGTAATTTGAGGGCTAAAGGTGAAGTATATGTTTAAATATTGTCTTGTAAACACCTAAGTTAAGTAGTACAGTTTTAAAGGTATATACCTTTCTCAAACCAAATATTATTGTTGAGAATAAAAAGCAACATATATTTGCCAAAATATATATATATAAAATGTAGGTGGAAAGTTGAGTTTAGGGGAAAGTATTCCCCCAACACTTCAGGAAGAAATAAAATCCTGGTATTATATTACTCCTGATGGTTTATTTAATTTCATAATGAACAATTATGATTATTTGATAGTGTTTTATCCATGTAAAAATGAAGTAAAAGAAATATGAACAAAGTTTTGACAAGAATTTTCACCTCTTTTCAACATTCAAATGATATTAAAACCACCCATCTTGTGAATAATTTGACTGATTATATATGAACATTTAGTTCATAGGTTGTAAGTTACTTGTTTACTCAGAATAAATTTTTGCTAAATAAAGAGTTGCTTATGCAAAACATAAAGATCTTTATTAGTTTCTTTAAAAGTTCTGTGCAAAACTTTTAAAAGATATTTTATGCTATGACTTGTAATGTTTTGAAGTATTTCAACTGTTTTATTAGGATAATTATGATTGTGAAAAATGTTTTTTTTTACTTCAAGTAGAAAATGTTTAAGGTAATTTAACCACTATATGTTAATAGCCTTTAGAATTGAATGTAAAACTCTTAACAAAAAGCACAAATTCTTAGTTTGTTTTCTGTTTTTGAGAAATATTGAAATGTAGCTGTGAGGAATGCCTACAAGGTTTCTCTGAGTTCTATATTTTAAAACATCCATTCATGTGTTAAGAAAACCAAGTAAAAACCAACTGTTTTTGAGGATGTTTTGTGATCGTCACTTAGAGGACTCTTCATTACATATACTTTCCTGTCTTTGTTGACATTATTTCTTCAGCCTTGTGTTGGGTTCTGCTTTAGAACATGTATGAATTGTGTACTGTGTTTTCTTTTATAACGTGTGAATTCTGTATTGGTATATTCTTTAGAACACCAGTTGTTAAAACAAATTCTCTCTGGGTATGTTTTACTAAGCAAATATTTTCTATGCATTTGAGAAGTGTGTGCTGCTTAGTAGGTGATGCAAATATATGATGTGATAAGAAATGCATTAGTAATTGTCATGCTGTATTTGTGGTTATATTAATTATTCACACACAGTGTTATGTGTATTCATTACTAATCTACTCGCTTTTTGTGTACCACACAAATGTTTTCCAGAACAAAGCTGTTTCTCTTGTACAGTCATTGTGTGTCTTCTTGATACTTAGCATCTGTGTTCTAAAGTTGTATATCCATCCAAATGATGACAGTTACAATACAGATCAAGATGATATTTTGCCTTCTATTTTATCATTCTGTAGTAATGTGAACCAGTATCATCAATGTAAAAACCAAGTTCAGGAATCACTTTGAAGTGGTATGCTGTTTATATGTGAAAATGGTTCACAATCATTTATGACAAGTGAGCTCTTCTGCTATAAGTCTTCCAAACAGTATATTCTGTATATTGAGCTCATTTTTTTTAGTTTTTTCTTGTTTTTCTTGCTGAATGTTTTCATTATAGCGTAATGTATGTATTATAAAACCCTCTCCTTGAGAATACTGTGAGGTATAATAACTTTTCAGGATGAAATCTAAATTATGAGTAACAAAATTAGCGAATAACTTTATTAAATAATTTCATTCTCATTTATGGCTGTATTCAAACTTACGTATATTATACACCTGCTGTTACATTAGAAACCGGTGTTTCAAGCGCTACTTTTGGTAACACGAACATTGGTGGATTTTAATTCCGTATAATGTTTCTTACTTTTAAATCTGTTTAGTTTGACGCTTGTACATCGACTTTTCTTGTATGACTTACTTGTATCACACGAAAGCGCTACTGAAAATAAACGTGGCGTTTAAAGCTGCATTATTTTGTACACACTTTCAAGATTTCTGGGAATCAGCATATACGTTTTTTAGTCGTATTTTCTTGCATTTCTATGTAAATAAAGCGGATGCAAACAATAAACACACAACCCATTCTTAAAGAACTTTATCACAACACTGTTCTGTTTTGTTACTCTTAACCTTGTAAGGTTTTCGTTATTCGACGTATCTTATAACAAAATATCTTCTGTTTTCCAAAATATGAGTATTATTAATTCATACAGTAGTCCTATTCTCTTATATTATCACAAAAAAATAAAAAACAACTCGTACATCAGCAGTTTGTGTCCCAGCATGGCCATGAGGGTTAAGGCATTCGACTCGTAATACTAGGGTCGCAGGTTCGAATCCCCGTCGCACCAAATATGCTCGCCCTTTCAGCCTTTGGGGCGTTATAATGTGACGGTCAATCCCACTATTCGTTGGTAAAAGAGTAGCCCAAGTGTTGGCGGTGGGTGGTGATGACTAACTGCCTTCCCTGTAATCTTACACTGCTAAATTAGGGACAGCAAGCGCAGATAGTCTTTTTGTAGCTTTGCGCGAAAGTAAAAAAAACAACAACAAAAAACAAACATCAGGAGTTTGTATAATAATCCTGCGTTTACATTGTTAAAAAGAAATCTCGTATGGCGGCAGCTCCTACAATAGTCCTGTTTTCTTGTGTTGTTACAAAAACCTATCGCATGAGATAGACTCCTGAACACAGTTATGACTTATTGTAAGTTAGAGCTTTTACAGTAAAGAAGAGTAAATAAAAAAAAAATCATCCTCAAGCACACAGGTGATCGGAACGTCGTGACTGTTTTAAAACACAATATTCTTCCTAAGTGTAAAAGTTGTAACTTCTGATAAAATCATGACGTATCTTGTACGTGCACAAATATTTAATGTTTATAGTTGGAAAAATATGAGCGTGAAGTTATGTACATAACGCTGTTTTCTGCAGGCAACACATCTGCAGATGTTTACTGTTATTTTAATGTAAATTATGTAGTAAGTATGGGTACTGTATTCGTTTAGTCAGTGACAGCAGTGCTTAATGTTGCCTGTTTTAAAGCTTAGAGGCCACTCAGTACTGCTAAAGGTATTGTGAACATTTCGTAAAATGAATTATACGCTGTAATTTCTTTAACAGTGGATGTATACTTGTCATTCCTTCAATAGCGGAAGTTTCTCCTTATTGCTATAGTGAGTGATTACTAGCGCTTCAAATATTAGCAGTACTATCTGGTTGTGGATTTGGTCGGTTCACGTCAAAACGTTTTGGTACACATTGTTAACGTGACAGTAACCAAGATAGCAATAATGGCTCGGAGGAAACCTCATCTCATCTGTTATGGGAGAACGAACTGAATAAAATGGGTCACGTGTGCATCTCCCGATCCAGGACAAACACACAGAACATCTGAAGTGTTTTTGACGTGCGCGAGTTAATTACACAGCATGGCTGGGAAAACCGACATGTGGCTGTTTGCAGTGGGCAAGCTGAAACTATTGTCCAGTCCCTGACTCTTGTCAGTTCGCGTGCGAGGACGCCAGCAATATTGCTTGTGGCAGAGAATTAATGATAAAATCAGCGAGTGTACTGACATGCACTGAGTTGTCGGTGGATTCGAGGGTTCGGGTTGTTCTGCCTTCGAGTGTCAGATCCTCACCCCCACATTCTTTCATCAACTCGCCTGCCTCATTGATTGTGGCTCGACGGCATTTATCATCACGCTAGTATAAGACAAACCATTGCTACAGTCTGCTAGCATTCACGGGCGTGTTGCTTTTAATTCTACACGCAAAGCTAGTACTAATAGCGACCTTCCAGTTCTTAACTCGGGTGTGGCTTTCTTGTTGAGCGAGGGTTTGTTTTGGTGAATGTTAAGAGCACCGCAAGTAAATGGCCCAGCTGGGGCTAGTGTTACCAATGGATGACGAATAACATCTAGCGTTCTGTGATTGACTTTGGTAAAGTTTACCACTGTGATATGTAAATAACACTCACGTTGAGCTGGAAAGGGTTTGTGTGGTGTATATCAGCCATAAATACATTAGTATTTTCTACTTAGAAATATTTCCGTTACCTTGAGTTTCGAATCAGTTTCATTGTACAAGAAAACTTTATTTTCTTTTGCTACTGTTGGAATGTGGGTTGTCCACAATTAGAACGACTTAAATATTTGTACCTGAGAGATTTATAAAAAGAGTTTTGTGATAAAACGTGTGTCCACATGATGTCCCTCAATCTAAACACGTGTGTCCACATGATGTCCCTCAATTTGAACTCTAGCTTCTTTAGTCGAATGGTTCTTTTCATCCTCTCGTGTTCTCCGACTACGCTAGTTTTACAGATAATAATTGATGTGGTCTTGTGTTAGATATAAGATATGGAAAGCCACGTGGTGAAAGATTCGACTGGGTGAAGGAACAGCTTGGTTCACAGCTGTGAAACGTGTACCTAAAGAAAGTTAATTGTGAGTTTCATGTGTCGAATTATTGTAATTTGTCATCATTGTTTCCCTTACAATTTAATTTAGGCGTAAAACACGCAGTAACTATAGTATTTGTAGATCGTGAGTTTGGTTTTAAATTAACACGTATTCGGGGTATAAATTGACACGAAAAGTGCGTCCCGTACTTTTCTGTCTTGGCTTATAGATCACTTGTTGTTTTACAAAGAAAGAGACATGTGTTTATCAGTATTTATACAAATTAAAAATTGAGAGAAATAAATAAAACGTGTAAAAAATGGAGCTTTCCTCTTTCCACATGTTAGTTTCATCACTGAGCACGTTTAAACTTTCAATTTAAATTGTACAATTGTTTGAGCTTGTTTTGAAAAGTCTAATCGAACATATTCGTCATTGAGGGCTTCGCAGTTCTATCTGATTGTGGTGATACAGGGATGAGGGCTTCGTAGTTCTATGTGATTGTGGTGATACAGGAATGAGGACTTCGTAGTTCTATCTGATTGTGGTGATACTTACAGGAACTTTAGCCATAACACACTAACTGTAGCCAAAGTTTATAGTGTATAAACATTTTGGTTTGCTTCACAACGCAACTCTGAATATTGCGTAGTGAAGGAAGCTCTTTGAAGCTTTAGCTGCGAACCTTAAGTCTAAAACACCAGCTACCATGAAATTGATGTATGCAGATCTTGAGTGTTTATTGGTTATTCGTTGCTTTCCCAGTATGTTGAATAGCTTATGTGTAGAAATAACCGAAAAATTGCATGTTTTATCTTACAAGTTGGGTCTTCTGACAGAGAATCTCAAAGTTCGTTTGGCTGGAATACTTAAATCTGTTCATGGAATGTTTTTTGTAGCATATATATATCTATATATATACACATGTCAATATGAAAGCCTTCGATAAGAAATTGGTTGTTACATATAATAGAAACTGATGAGCCAGATTTAAGACTAATCTCTTGGTAAATAGAGCTACAAGTAAACCTAATCTTCGAATTAATGTGGTTGAAATTACAGGACGGCTCTTCTAATAGACAGTACTTGCAGTGTACAGTATATTATCTGATAACCAGTGCTGTCAGAGTTGTAATTTGGTGTTTCTTATAATCAAGTACTCGTGTAGACCTTGTACTACTGTACATAGCATGTTCAGCCATATGTTACATAATGTTTGTAGAGGTTTCATAATACTATTGGAAAACAATCAACGGCCAATAGTTGTTAATTTGTAAACCACAAACTTTTTTTAAAATATATTAACAACATCTACATCAGGCTGTGAATACATGATTGAAGGCTGTTAATTAATTTTTGGTTAATTCGCATCACATGAATACATTTCATTTAAATATTTTTGAACAAATAAGTTACGTCGTATTATCCGAATGTTTTACAAGACGATGTTTGTTTTTTTTCTCTATCGTCTTCACTGAATTAATTCCATACCAGTTAACATATATTATTGGAACATCATTTAAAGACATTTTCAAACAATTTTTGTTCAAAGTTAATAAGTTTTGTTATTCTAGAAATTCTGATTTGTTTGGGTTTTAGTTTCAGTCATAGGCCTACATCAGGTATCAGTTAATTGAACTAAACTAGTGATTGTTAAAAATTTTAATTTGCGAGGTTCTTTTAGCAGTAAAGTTTATTCACTCTAAAGAAAGTTGTATGAAAACATCATCAGAAAATATTAGTCTACAGTTAGTCAAATAATATTGTTTAATCATTTATCGTAGGACTTTTTTTCTTCTGCTATTTCTAACTGTTCGATTGATGACAGCATTGTGTTTATTCTGAAAATAGAAAATACATACGTGTGGTTCATTGTGCGTAAACTTTATTTTTTTACAACGAAACGCTAAAACGTTACGTATTGTTGTACATCATCAAATGTGGTGAGTTAGTAATTCATTACGAACCTGTTATCATTGGACATGAACGTCACTGGAAGTACTTAACCTTTGCTAATGTCATGTAAACAACGTGTGTCTGAATCAGTGCTGAAAGCAAGCTTCTCATCTGATATGTGACGTCAGTACTAGTGAACGTACGCAACATTTTATATAAGTTTTGAAACGAATTTTATGGTCTTCAGTGTATATGAGGCAATAATGAACGTCGATCTGAAAAGGTTATTGGTTGTATTGATTAATTTCGTATAAACTTGTATAAAATAACTCGGATTTGGCTTTTGATTTGCTATCGTTCCTGTAGTTTTGTTAAATCACATTTGGGTTACTCTTTGAACATTCCGTCACCAAACATGTTCATCCTTTCAGCCGTCTACCGTTGTAACGTGACAGTCAGTCCCATTATTCGTTCATGAAAGAGTAGCTCAAGAGCTGCAGTGAGCAGTATTGAACCACTGCCTTCTTTCTGGTCTGTTATTTCAAAGTTAAGGACGGTTAGCGCAGATAGCCCTCTAGTATTTAGCTTTGGGTAAAATTCAGTAAACCAATTATATGAATACTGATTTCATAAGTTGTAAGAGTCACAAATATTTTATTATTTTCTACAAGAGCAAGTAAATAACCTTTCACCCCTTGATCGGCACATGTGGAAAGTAGTTTTTAAAACTCCATACTCACTTCATCTTGGATACCAACGCCTCTGTTGTTCGCATACGTATGTGCCTGTTTATGTGGTAAGTTTCTCTCAAGTCCCGTATATGTGTGTACACTACTGTAAGTTTTATATACTGCCTTGTGAATTATATGTAAATTAGCTTACGATAATTAGTCGATTATTGTGTCAGTTTTGTTCATATCGTTTTTCTATCTGCACTATCTAATCACACTGAATATTGTAAGTAACAGAAGATATTAACCTTTGTTTAATGAGATGTGGTTTAGTGCATATATGTTTACCGTTTAACATCCGTCACTTATCTAGCTTTTAATTCTTAACTTTTGAGTCGGTATGTTTTAATGAGCTCACGTGTGTGTGTTTTTATTGTAAAACATAACTCTTCAGTAAAATAGATAGGTGTTGTAATCAAAACATCTTTTGTAGTAACCGGGTTTCTGTACATTTGTTGATAGTTATAATATACAAGCAACAGAAGGAATGGTCGTATAAAAATTCAGTATTTTTATTGTTTTATTTTTCAAGAAATTTTAGTATATCAGCATAGATATGTAGGTGGTGTAACCGTCTGTGGTTAGTAACGAGGTAGTTTCGTGTGTCTGTTCTTTTTTACATCAAAACTTTAGAAGGTATACAAACAACATCCCCTCGCAACATTCCTGTCCATAAAGTTTCATTATCATTATTATTATTTACTATAAACAAGGAATACAAAAATCTGAAGCTGGTTTATGCTTTATCATGAATTTTGAACAAGGATAAGCTTATGTAAGATAAGTTATAAAAGTGGTTATTTCTATGTAACAATGTTCAAATTCCTTTTCTTGGCGGACAGCAAATACTGACTGAAATATTTATCAGCCTTGATACTTCTGATACTGTGATTCACAAAATATAGGTAGGTATGTTGGGGTTTTATTATAGCTTGTAGATCAAAACGGGGACCATTGATTTTTCTTTCTGTGCTCATTATGTTCCTGTGTTTATTATGCTCAACTGATTCTATTTCTGGCTGTAGCATCATCGTTTCTCAGAACATCACATCCATGGCAAATAACTTCTTAAAATCTTTATTTTATTTTTTGCATTTCTTGATGTTATTGAGGTGCTTGATTACCTTACAATAGATTATAGAGCAAGACAATCAATACATGAAGTATCATGTTGTTTTTTTTACGAGAGAGCGTTTAGAAAAAGAAACACTCCGCACGAGGGGTGTTCTAGACTTTAAGGTTTTTGTTATATGCGTGCTGTACTAGTAGATGCACCATGGACGCTTTCATGAATAAATTTTGATAGTCACTTGAAATACACTAGTTTGAGTATTCTTATGATGTTGGGTAATACACTGTGAACGAGAACAGATTTTAATACACCAAACTAAGATATATTTCCCGGTATTGCTGTGGTGTTTCGTAAAACAGTGTAGACGTTCTCATCAATAGGTTTTGCTACACAAAGTCAAACAATTTCATTTACGATCTAGTGATTAGAGTAACCGCACTATGAATCCATGTACATATGGTTCGCGAACTGTCGCCCATAAAAGTGCTCCGCTCTTTGAAGCCATTGGTTTTCTCCAAGATTCCATGATTAACAGTAAAATTCCTCTATTCGATCAGACAGGAGTAGCCCAAATGTTGGGTGTGGGTAAAGTTGTTTGATGGCTGTGTGCTGTTAGCCCTGATAGAAACTCGGTAACATTTCAACTATTGGTAAACATCCATTAAAGGCGGTTTCATTGTTTAGTCTGCTTGTGGTTCACACACACAATAAAACCAGCTACTTTAACTTCAACATACTCTGGTCTGTTCGCCCTTTTACTTTCTCAATTTTCCAACATATATGAGAATAGCAGTACTTTAATTTAAAATGCACACTACTAGATTGTCTGGTGCAGATTGTATTAACTTTATGCGAGTCTTGTGGTTAAGTGTCACATTCATTACACATTGCCGACAGATTTACTGGTTTCAAAGGCAAAGTGACTGTAAATATTGATTTGTATATTCAACCATTATGTTTCCCGTGTGCGAAAAACGCAAAGAGCGCGTATGTATTCGTTAATGCCTGCGCTACAGCTAGCTTAGTCTTTTGTAACTTTTGAAAGGATCATTTGTGTGTTGGTGCTGTTTGTTTGTGATACATCAAGTATGAAGTGTTAAGTGGTGGTTAGCCAAAAGAGATAAAACCTTAAAAGTAATGTCGGCTGTGTAACGGTATTGTGTATATTAAATCAGTTAACAAACACACGATCTAAGTTAATACTCGTGGAACAAGTTGGTCAACCTTAGCAAATGTTTGTTACCCATTTTTTAACACAGATTTGAACAAAGTTAATATTTGGAGAAGCCAACTCAGAATTGAACAAGGCTAATACAGAATTCGAAGTTGAAACATTTGGACAACGCTAACAAAGTATTCAAAGGTTCAGGACATTTAGACAACACTATTAAACCTTTGAACAGTGTTATACGATGTTAAAAGATATGTCGATCCATTCTGACTCTCCTTCTCATACGTATTCTCAGTGTTAACATCAATATTGAATTAACCGTTGTAAAAGGCGTCGCTTAGAGTATGTTGAAACAAGATGAGCGTTTCTCTTACAATGAATGAAAAATATTACTTGATCCATATATGATGCACGTGTAGGGTTACACGTGAGTTACATTCTGAACTCCGTTCAGGTGTAAAAGATTTACTACGTGATGTTCTTCGGTAATACTTTTAGGTATTTTATATACGTGTGTAAACGCACGTACACGTGTGTGTGAGTGTAGTAAGTGGCTGGTTGTATGCAACAAAGGAATATGACAAGTCGCGTGCCATGTTTGAGCAGTAAACCAGTTGTGTCGTCACGTGAGAATAAAGTAAACATCTTAACGATACATGTATCTTGTGCAGCAAATTTATTTCTTCTCTTTCTGGTCTGTAATCTCACTTGGGATATATCCCATATTCACCTCTGTATTAATGAACAAGTAGTTTCACGTTCATAATATATTTTGTACTTTTAAATCCTGTAGTAGGTGGATAATATTTGTGTGTTTGGACACACAACTAACTATCAACAATAATCTATTAACTCGCATCTTGCCCGGCATGGCCATGTGGTTAAGGCCCTTGACTCGTAGTCTTAGGGTCGCGTGTTCAAATCCCCGCCAGGTCAAACATGCTCGCCCTTTCAGCCGTGGGCACGGTATAATATATTACGACCGATCCCACTATTCATTGTTAAGAATAGCTCAGGAGTTGGCGGCAGGTGGTGATAACTAGTTGCCTTCCCTCTGGTCTTACATTGCTGAGTCAGGAACGGCTAGAGCAGGTTGTCCTCATGTAGCTTTGCGCGAAATTCTAAAATAAACAAACCACCTTATCATCGGTGTTTATAACGAAAGAGAAAATATGTAGTGAATGGTGGTTAGTTATGCAATTGAAACTTAATTATTCTGCGAGATCCACTCTTTATAATTTTACAAGATTCTGCGTTATGTATTAAGCTGGGCCCGCCATGGCCAAGCGTGTTAAGACGTGCGACTCGTAATCTGAAGGTCGCGGGTTCGCATCCCCGTCGCGTCAAACATGTTCGCCCTTTAGCCGTGGGGCGTTATAATGTGACGGTCAATCCCACTGTTCGTTGGTAAACGAGTAGCCCAAGAGTTGGCGGTGGGTGGTGATGATGACTAGCTGCCTTCCCTCTAGTGTTACACTGCTAAATGAGGGGCGGCTAGCACAGATAGCTCTCGAGTAGCTTTGTGCGAAATTCAAAACACAAAACAAACAAACAATGTATTAAGCCCTCTAGTGACTCTGCAATAAGCTTGAGGGTTTCCAGATGGAGTGTTAGATACTATAAAAGATCATTCTCTTGCAAAACAAAAATACACAAATCATAAATTAATTACACCCAAACACAGACGTTTTCTATTATACTTTATTTTAGCCGTGATGAAGCATTTTGCTTGAATGACATATATAAATGTGTAACGCGAATGTGTTATGTGTTGACTTTTTACACAACAAAGACATTTTTAACAGCGTCGGACGTAAAAAAAGTTCCTTCCAGTGTCACAGTGCTATGTCTGCGGACCTATACTGCTAGAAACTGGGTTTCGATTCTCGTGGAGGGAAGAGCATAGATAGCTCTTTGTTCACATTAACAAAACAAATATAAAAAGATACATAAATTAGGGAACAAACTTGGGTATGAGATAGCTACAGAATATAGTCCAAATAGTTGTAGGTATACACACAAAAACAAGACTTAATCTCTGTTCGTAAGCCTGACGCGTGAAAAAAAAATAACTATACATATATTATAACTAATATAAAACTGAAGTGTGTCACCAAGCACCGAGACCGGAAAGTAAACTTTCTTGAAGATACTTCAGGCCCTATAACGCTCACATAGCTGTAGGTACACCGTAAAGAAACGTAATAACGTGGTAGCTAAGTTATCGAGCACAGTTATGAATATCCGAGAGAAAGAGAGAGAGAGAGAGAAAAAAAAAGTATTAAACCCATTATCAGTTCAATCTCAACAAATGCGTAGAACATTTCCGCCAGAGAATTGCGTCATTTCCTTTTGATCCATCGTTATTTTTTATTTCATGATTTGTTAATGTAAAAATGCGGCGACATTTTGTTTTGAAACCTTAATATTTACTATTTAAGTAGAAAAATTACATATCGTTACTAAACTAAACTACCGTGGCAGGGGTTCAGTTTAGAGAGAGAGAAATCAGAAGAGTTCTCTCCCCAACTGGGGTGTTCAGGAACTTTGTAGTTCCTCTTCGTCCCCTTTCGTGGATTGTTATTAAGATTAAGTGGTGTTTTTTTTTATTATTATTTTAATAAATTAATTATCGTTATTATTCTTGACTTTTTGGGTGGAGAATGTCTCACTAAATGTTCTTTTGGGTGGAGGCAAAGGCAGCAGAGGAAAGAAAGGCCGGGACCTGTCCCGAAAGGAAAAAGTTGGGCAGATGTGAACATGAATGTAATTCATTCAAATTCAGATCAAATCAAACGGCCCGATTCTGGGTCTGGCAAAAAGGTTGCCTAGGCTGGGATCTAGAAATCCAATGCCTGAAGAATTTGATGTGGGGGGAAACGGGAGTGCCCCGAGAAAACCCACTTTCACACGACAGGCGCCGAAAGTTTTGCCTGTCGTGTGCCCTGTACCTGAAAAAAAGGAATTCATGTTAATAACATAGATTTTATTTAATTAGATTCTTTGTTGAGTGGATTGTGATTCTTGAAATATGTTGTAAGGTGATATGTATTTTGTTGGTGCACTTGATAATTTGTGTAGTGATGCCGTTAGTTTGTTTCTATTTTCTGCTTTTAGATAATATTTCAGAGAAAGTTCTGTTATTCTATCTCTTATAGTTGGTAAATTACTAATTTGGTGTAGATAATTTGTTGGTGTAAAAGATGGTAAACTGAATGCGGATTTTAATATTTTGTTTTGTTGCACTTGGATTTTTTGGAGTGTGTTGTTTGACATGTTGTATGTTACTTGACATCCGTACTCTATTAGTGGACGGATGTAAGCCTTGTATATTTGTATAATGGTGTTCGGTGCGCATTTCGATTGTTTACCAGTTATAGTCTTTAGATATGAAATCCTTTTTCTGATTGATGAGTGTATATTGTTTATGTGTTTTTCCATGTTAGTTTTGTGTCGAAAGTGACGCCAAGGAATGTGATGTTTTTGCTCATGTTAATGGTTGTGTTTTCAAGTGATAGTTTTATTTTTTCTAGATTTTTTCTTTGCTTTAGTTTTCTGTAGAAGGTGATTGCTTGTGTTTTTGTCGGATTTAACACGACCCTCCACTTGTTGCTCCATGTTGAGACGTTGTTTAGTGATTCTTGTACGCGAGACATGGCCATTACTGGGTTTCTGGATGTGCTCCAGATTGCGATGTCGTCTGCGTATTGTGAATTGTGTGTGTATGTTAGATTTGGAAAAGGTATGTCACTGACGAAAATTATGTATAGAAGTGGAGAGAGGACTGATCCTTGCGGCACTCCTGCCGTTATATTAAATAATTTGAGGGTTTCAAGGTCGCCGTCAAGCAGAGCAGACGTGCAAGTCAAGAGCTGCGAGACAAATACATGCCTCCACAACAAGCGTCTGGAAAAGCTGTGAAGAAGGCCGGAAAGGCCCAGAAAGCCGTACGAGCTGGAGACAAGAAAAGCGAAAGAAGAGGAGGAAGGAGAGCTTCAGTATTTACATTTACAAGGTTCTCAAGCAGGTCCATCCCGATACTGGAATCTCCAGCAAAGCTATGTCTATCATGAATAGCTTCGTGAACGACATTTTCGAGAGAATTGCTGCCGAAGCTTCTCGTCTGGCTCACTACAACAAGCGATCAACTATCACGAGCCGGGAGATCCAAACTGCAGTGCGTCTGCTTTTACCTGGAGAATTGGCCAAACACGCCGTCTCCGAAGGGACCAAGGCTGTGACTAAGTACACCAGTTCAAAGTAATGTGTTCTTCTTCTCTTTTCAATTCAAACGGCCCTTTCAGGGCCACCACATCTTGAAAAGGAGAAAGTCACATCGAATCTATTTCACTATTAACAGTTCAAGCATGCTTTCTCTATAACCATGCTTATAACGTGCGAGTAGAAATACACACATTATTAGAGAGTTTTGTTCCATTCCCACCTCTATGCTCTCAGTGAGTATTTTTCGTTTGTAGTTAAGTGAATGAAGACAGACAAACGAACGTATACACACCCAGCCAATACATGTCGTCACCGAAAGGTACAAGATAATTATGATAATAACAAGAAAACAACAGCTACTCATTATTTAAGAAAGCAAAAAAGAGAGAATGACAGAGGGTTAATCGATACACGGAAATAGTTATTTCGTTTAGAGTGACATCCATTACATGTTTAATATCCATGCGCTTGGGAGAAAACGAAATAGTGTCTGAGGGACAGAGCAACAGAGAAATTGTCTCTATTAAGGAGCATAAATCATATTAGTTATTAATAACTAGTAAATCTAATAGTAAGGCACACTATTCAGCCGTATATGCATGTGCATACGGAATAGATTTCTCCATTACATTTGTGAAAGGCTCAGTACACTTCACTAACTAGTAAGGAGGCATACAATTTATATGGGTGGCTAGTAGTATAATACTGTTGCGAAAGAGTTAATTAATGAAGGAGCCCCGAGTTATTTTCCTTCGACCAATTGTGATTAAAACTAAAATGTAATTAAATGCAGTACTAATTGAAATTAAACTAAAGTTACGAATCATTAAGTATAATTTGAAAACGAGCATATCTATAACAGCACAGGGAAGAAATAAATAAAGTCGCACTACATTACTTTCTTTTCTCGAACGTTCGTTAGACTACAAATCTGAGCATGAAACGTTTTTAAGAAATTTTTTACCATTTCACTCGCTCGATATAACAAGTGTTGTTACGAGCGGAATGAGTGTTTTGTTTGTTTTTCTGTAACGACTTATATGGCAAACTCTTTATCAGGAGATGGTGGCCCTGAAAAGGGCCGTTGATTTTGTGATATCACACAAAATTGGAAAAGAAGCAGCTTACTTATTTCTTTCCTGCCACCTTCTTGGAAGCAGCCTTTTAGGGGCGGCTTTGGCCTTCTTGGGGCTTTCGGTTTACTGGCTGCAGGTTTCTTTGCTGGCTTCGCCACTTTCTTTGGTTTTGCCTTTGCCTTGGGTTTTAGCAGCTGTCTTTGCTTTCTTCTCAGCTACTTTCTTGGGCTTACTCGGGGCTTTACTTTTCTTTGCAGTCGTTCCTTCTTTCTTCTTTGGTTTTTCACCACCTTCTCTTTGCTCTTTTGAGCACTCAGCTTGAAGGAACCCGTAGCTCCTTTTCCTTTAGTCTGTGTGAGAATGCCACTATTCACTGCTGATCGAAGATACTTCTTGATAAAAGGGTTCATCCGCTCCACGTCCAGTTTATAGTTAGCAGCGATGTACTTTTTGATAGCCTGGAGAGAAGAACCTCCGCGTTCTTTGAGAGAAGTAATGGCAGTGATTACCATTTCGTATACCTTAGGATGTACGGGTGCCGTTCTCACCCGTTTTTCGCTTTTGTTTGCTCACCTTCTTAGGAGAAAGAGCCGTGGTAGGCGCCGTCGCATCAGCCATTTTAAAGCTTTTTTTATTTATTAATCTTTCTACTCGGTTGAAAAATACGAGCACAAGCACGTGAAGACCTTAAGTAAAGAGAGAGCGGCCGTAATTGAGAGCTTCATCTAACTGAGAGAAGTCAGCTGGGGTCGCCATTTCTCGCGTCTGAACGTATCATCCGGCTGTGTTTGTTCACAAAATTCTGGGTTCCTTTTGAGAAGTTTCGAATTTCCAAAATTTTTCCTAAGGTCTACTAAACGAAAGTTCTATCTTTCTTCTATAGATAGGTCTATCCACGATTCGTCAATGGTGGCATTTTTACCATAAAACGTGCACCAGTGCGAATGAGAAGCTTCTTTAGGATACAGAAGTTTTTCTAATCGTTTCTCAAGTCACATCACAGAGTGTTTCAAGTAAACAAAACATTTCACATCGAATATCTATATCACACACCCTCAAATGAAAGTATAGTATTTGTAACAGAGCATTATATCATCGGAATATCACGTTAGAAACGAGGCAGTCTCTAACACGTCGTCATTTCATGTTGGGTAGTGCTAAGTGCAGAAGCTTGTTCCACGCTACAAAGAAATTCTCCCGAACAACACAGAAAAGTAGTTTCTATTCCTTATTCAGAAATTGTTTTCGATCCTTATTATCGTAAACAGTGCATTACAAAGAATATTCAAACAGCAAAACGATTACAGGCCACCCTAAGCCAGTTTGAAAGCAAACTGGTGAGAGTTCGTGACAAATGAGAAACGAAACTAGTGTTCGTCGATACAATCATATAACACATATTCGATTTCAATAAGATGCCTTGAATCGTTAATTTATTTCTTTTTTATACTTCCTCTGAAGGTTGATTAATATATATAATATTTATATATATAGAAATAACGATGCAGTTTTGAAACGCAGTGTTCTTGGCTTCGTCGACCTTTCTGACATCATTAATTAAGGAATATTTTATTGTAGAGTCTATGTTTACACACATTTTTCGGAGATAGAAAACTTTAGAGTGGTATCTAATAAGCTTGCAACTTTCATCTTTTGAATATAAATTAACAATTGAGCAAGACATTCATTCGTCTCTCTAAGTGTATGTGTACTCAATAAGCGTAACGCTTCTTCATTGGCGAGTGTTATTTCTACACTGTTAGAAATTGTTCGTAATTTTACACTGCAATGTAGTGGCAGCAGAGTTGACGCTACACTGGAGTGTAATTTTTACGGTGCATTGCAAAAAACAAATCTTGTCATTTAACATGGCAATACACCGTAATTTTCATGCAAATACAGTGTAATTTTACATAGCAAGGTAGTGTAATTTTAATGCTGATAGGAGTAATTTTACATGGAAGGCAGGGTAATTTTTATGCTGATGTGGAGTAATTTTACAGTAATATGGAGTGTATAATTTTTACGACCATGGTGGTGTTACTTTACAGAAAGAAATGCTCAATATGATAACATGCGCGGGGCCTGCATTTTTAGCATAACATTAATAGAAAGAAAGAGACATATGACTTTTTCTTGAAATAAAAAAAACAGAGACTCCTGTTTATTTTCCATATTTATTGCAAACTGATGATATTTTGTTTTCAAAAAACATGAAATAATGGTACACAAGGAATGTCATGCCAATGTTCCTATTTATTAACTGGTTAAATTTCAATATTAGAAACCATAAAGTCTTGCAGTTGTTTAAACTTTTATTGTCCATCTTTTATTAAGCAGAAATAAAATCTCAGTAAATAACTGAGATATCATTATCAAAATCCCTTAGATTGTCTATCAACTTTCTAACTTTGGTACTAAAGGCAGGCCTCCTCTTGTCGGTCTTCCTCACTTTGGAGCCCCTCTGAGGATTTATGCCAAGGAAGATCCTGTTAAAATTGATAAGCATGGTTAAATGAGTCATAATATCCTGGAATTCTGTTTTATATATATATTTTTTTCATAACATTTTGACAATTCAAATTATCTGCATTATAACAAAATACAATAAGGCCACAAGGAACAAATCTTTTGTTACTCATCCTTTTATTCCTTCTAGAGTGGGTTACAGGGCACTTTTGTTTTTATTCTGACCAGTCCACTGTTCAATTTGCAACAAAATCGCTCAATTTTTCATACATGTCAATTCTCTTATAGAAAAATTGTCATATTCTGCTGCAAATACCATGTACTTCTATTTCTGCCTACTAGTGACATAACTTTTAAACTGAATATTCAACCAAATACTTCTAGCAAATATACATTTCATGCTGTTAACATATATTTTAAAAAATTTTATTCAGTAAAGCCATAAAATGTTTATAGGGCAGCCAAGACTGGATGCACATAGCGATGATTCACAAATCTGTATTTCTTGTGGCCTAAGCTTAAGTTTTGTATGGTGAAACAGGTCTGGGACATGTGAGAGAGGACCTGTGTAGTAAGACTAACTAACTACTTCAGCTGGCCTTGCATGTCGGCCAGTCTAAATACATGCAAATTGATTAGTACAAGTTTAAAACTTTTGAAAGACCAACTGTGAGTAGGGAACATTTAACCTTGGTCCTAAGAATGGCTCTATCAAACTGATGGGTAGCAACCAAAGTACCGGTATTCTTTTGCATAGGAAAGAACTATTCATATTTATCATCTTCATTTACAGGTCAAAAGAAATTATGTAAGTAAATACAGGTAAATTAAGAAAGTGCTATTCCAAACCTTTGAATAAATTCAAGAGTGTTGGCAATGGACTCTGGGTAGGTGATGTTCAAGTTATAATAAGCTGCTATGGTCAAACCAACTGCCATCCGTAGGGTGACATTTTCTGCCAGGATACATCCTTCTACAACTGCATAGCAGTTATTTTCAAATGGATGGTTTCCTACAAAATATAAAACAACAAGAGTACATTTTGATGTTCTTGTGAGGCATATTGTCTTGTTAATACTGTTATCAAGTTTTCAGCCCTGATAATTCAGGTCAGACCAAAACCACATATGGAACCCTGCAGCCTGTAGTGTGTAGTTTTCTTTTATATATCTCTCCTGATGTTACAAATAAAACAAAGTACTTAGCAAACTGCCTAACAAGGAAATAATTACAGCTGCCCTCTTCTATCAGAGGTAGCTATCATATTTTCAGTGACGTCTGTGTGTCTCCCTGTGTGTGTGAGTTGCCCACATTTTTTGCCATGCAGGACTGTGTAATTTTGACCTTGAATGGTCAAAATTGAGGTCTAGCAATTCACAGGTTTAAACTCTAAATTTACAGAAACATCAGGGAATTCTGAATATTGTATTATATAATCTGCAGTGGTGTCATATATTTTAAACATATCTCAAACTTTAGGCCTTCATTATCATTTTCTTGTTATTTTTAATATATTTAAAGAAAAACATGACTAATTGTTCTTAATGAAGGTTTTAGAGTTTCAAAAAACACAATGAAGTCCATTAAATGGAAAAATAGGCATACAATGTGATGCACATACCCCCCCCAAAAAAAAAAAAATATCCAAGTACAAAAACAGTATGCATGAGTAAGAATATATTAATAAGTATCTTACCTCTGATGACTACATGGGGGTGAGGTAGGTCATCATGTTGTTCTAAATCAGCAGATGTGATGATATCCTGTTGAAAAAATTATATAATCCTATTACATGTATTTATAAATTAGTGTCTAATACTGGAAACATACAGCAGGTCAAGTGACAGCAAAAGTTGATTTGTAATCAGGATTATAATATGAACTTATCTGCAGCGCAGCCCTAATTTGACGGTCACATAAGTGCTTAATTCATTTGTATAAATTCTGCCAACTTCAGTGATCCATAATACAACATTCAAAATGGGCCGCAGTGTTGATTACGTTGGTTAGCAGCGTGATTTCACGATGCTTATCAGCGTAGATGAGAAAACATGCGTATGTTCCGTAAAATAACGAGGCATTTCTTTGTTATAAAACGGTTATTTTTTACAGTGTAGGTTAAACATGTATATAGATGTCAATTTTACAACTTTTAAGTATTTTTAAACAAATTTAGGATCCAGGGGAGTTTTTCTTTAAATTTTAAAACTTCGATCAGTTCTAACTCATCGAAACACACTTGTCACTGAACATTAACTTAGTACTAGTCTGATCCGTTAATTGTTAGTAAGGCTTTGCTTGTATTTCAAGTAGCATCCTGCCTTTTTAAAACACATAATTTGTTTGTTTGATGTTAACTGCAACTGCAAATCTACACAGTAAACCGTCTTTACTCTGTCTATCGAGGGCATCGAAACCCGAATATAGAATTATAAGCGTTTAGACTTATCACTAAACCATTGGAGGAGAGAAAACAGCTTAACTTGAAACTCTATTTATCTGATTTCATGACTGAAACGTTTAAAAACCTAACGAGAAAAACGTCTGAAAAATGATCAAAATATGTTTATCTTTGCCTCTTTTAATCACATGTCGGTATTCGACTTGTTAACTTATCCAGTTAAACAATACAGATAGTTAAAGTGGAAAAGTGGACACAAACATGTGAAGGAGTATATTACTGAAGTTGATTATTGTTATAATACAAATTGTAAGTTGTTATAAAGTGCTTTTTCTTAATTAAAGGAGAAAATGTTACGTTGATTATCTTTTAAACGAGTGTAACGTCTCTTTAAACATGTTTACACGTGCTAACTGATGCTTTTACACATGTTTACATATAATGGATGGTTCTCTTATACATGTTAACATGTGGTAAATGATTCACTCACACTTGTTTACATGTTGTAAATGAACCTCTAATGTGTGTTGGTATATGGTAAATGATCATGCTACACATGTTTATATGTGGTAAATAATCCTTGTACAAAATGTTTATCCAGTTTATATGAAGTTATGCATATCTATAAGTATTAATGAACGTCAAACAAATTTTAAAATAAACCTCGTTTTCGACTCAAGAAATAAGGATAATTCTTTATAAACTATGATATGACACGACTACTAATAACACTTCGGGCTAATACATTTTGGGTTCAAAATATCTAGACATTCATTATGCTTCTACTGAATTAGTTGTTTTCATGGAAGATATATTTATAGAAATAACATGAAATATTCTAGCAAATTCAAATTTGACTAACTTGTTACTAATGTTTTTACTTTGCATTTTAGTTTTGGAAACGAAAAAACAGCAGCAAAAGTCTTTCAGCCGTGGGGCGTTATAAAGTTACGGTCAATCCCACTATTCGTTGGTTAAAGAATAGCCCAAGAATTGGCGGTGGGTGGTGATGACTAGCTGCTTTCCCTCGAGTAGCTTTGCACGAAATTCAAAAAACAAACGTCGTTATAGTTGAAGGACTTAACGATGTTTCATTTGATTATAATTAGAAAAGTGTGATTTACATTATTAGAACAACTGTCTTGAAGGATAGGAAAATGATAAAGAAACAAAAATGACAATTGTGAATGATATCTGTTTCTGCTTTGTGTGCCTAAAATTAACATTTTACTTTTTTAAACACTAAAATACCAGTTTTCGATTGAAATGTTTCTGATTCATCTTAAAAATTAGATTATCTGATGGAAGTTTCATATTCAAGGCAAAATTTCTGAGTTTCTGAGAAAATATACTACAAGAAAATGACACATTTCCTAATACTTAGCCCTAGTTTTCTATCACCACTCACAGTTAAATTACTTTATTCAAAGAGCCATCAATAGGAGTTTAAATCCAATACGATTTTCAGAACACTTACACTTTATATAGACTAATAATGTAAAAATAACATAAAACCATAAGTTTTAGTACTTAAAACGCTAAAATCCAGAGGTAGATTCCCTGCAGAGGACGCTGCAAGCGGCTCAATGTGATTTTGATTTAAAACAAACGTATTCATTTCGACTGAAATACTATAGCATATCTTAACTCACAACCTTTAAAACACGAATTGAATAAGTAAGCAAATAAGTAACTGGGTTGAAGAGCATTCAAAATTCATGACAAGCACCTGTAAATGATTTTATGGTTTAAATGATTTTAACAGTTGTTTGTTTGTTTTTTGAATTTCGCGCAAAGCTACACGCTATCCATCCCTAATTTAGCAGTGTCAGACTAAAGGGAAGTTAGCTTAGTCGTGACTACCACCACCAACTTTTGTGCTGCTCTTTTACCAATGAATAGTGGGATTAATCGTCACATTATAACGCCTATATGTTTGGTGTGACGGGGATTCAAACCCGCGACCCCCAGATTACGAGTCGGGTCTAGAAATTGGGATAAGATTACTGCATTAATTCTAAGAACTCTGGTGTAGGAAAATTGAGAAGTTAAAAAAATGATAAGACTTCTGGGACAGATAACATTCTCCCAATGGCTTTGAAGGAAGTTAAAAATCGGATATATGAGTTATTTACTATAATTTTTGTCAGTCCTTGAATAGTTGGAATTTAACTAATGGAATTCCTCCTTTTAAGGGAGGTGATAAAACTATTCCAATAATTATAGACCCATTAGTCCTACATCATTTGCGGAAAAAAGATTTTAAAATATATTAAAACAAGCGTTGCTAGGTCATTTAACTAAGTTTAAAAGTTTTTTGGATGTTCAACATGGCTTCGCTGAGGGAAAATATTTTCTTACAATTCTTTTGACTATCTTTGAAAAAGTTAATGGTTATGATTTTCAGAAAGCATTTGACACATAAAAAATCTTGTAAAATTGTTTATGTACCTGTGAAGGATAGGTTAGTTAGTTGGATGGAAGAATGGCCGGGTGGAAGAGAGCAGAACGTTGTTATAAATGGAGTTCAGTCTAACTGTATTAACATCACAAGTGGGGTACCTCAGGATTCGGTCTTAGGACTTTTGTTCCTTTTGATTTACATCAATGTCAGAGATGAAGAAATAACCAATAAGTTATTTAAATGATGTCAAAGTTTTGGGTGTTGCTAACTTTGAAGAGGATTTACATCATTTAGTGAGTTGGGCAAATATAACGGCAGATTGGTTTTAATTATGATGAATGCAAGATAATAAATACATGTGGGTTATCATAATTTGAATTGTAGCTATAATTTTGGTGGGAATAACCAGTGTTATGAAAGAAAGGGATCTTAGTGTAATACAGTGGAGTGTCATTAAGCCGTGGACCAATAAACCGCGAAATCGCTTAAGCTGCTGTAGCAAGTCTTATCCCAAAATTTTGATGTATTAAATCTACTACCTGGCTTTTAAAGTTTCTCACACTCTCCTTGTCTTTATAACTTCAAGGGATATTTAAAAGGATTTGCTTTAATTTAGGAAATAAATAAAATATATTACAATAGAAATTTACCGTTAATCTACCTTATCCGCTCTCTATGTCAGCTTTATGGAGGCCGCCATTGTTACCGAATCACACCTCTCCATACATTAAAGTTAATCCGCGGTAAATCCGTGAAAAAAGTGATCAATAATTAAAGTATTATTTTTAATTCGATAATCCGATATTGTTATGGAATTGTATAAATATTGGCCACAAGCCCAATAGAAATCACTTCAGTTTCTGAATTAATAGTGAGCATATCATATTGACATGTAACACGGGAAAACGAAATTTTACAGGGAAAAGCAAACCATCGCAATGCATTGGTCGTTTGTGTTAAAACGGCACTTGTCAATTGTATCTGAATAGTCTATACATTAATATTGTGATGATCACGCAATGGTTCGGATGAGGCTCCTCGGCGGAGCTGTTGGCGACTTCGGCTTTTCAGTCACAAAGGTTTAAGCCGCGGTTAAGCAGGTTGACTCCCCCCACCACCAAATACCGCGGCTTAACGGCGCTCCACTGTAATTGATCAGACTCTAAAGACATCCAAGCAGTGTGCTGTTGCTAGTGGTAAGGCAAATAAAATTTTAGGTTGTATCTAAAGAAATGTTGAATATAAGTCTAAAGCGGTTATCATTTCATTACATAGGTGGCGTACCACATTTTGAACATTGTGTTCAGTTATTGGCTTCTCACCTTAGAAAAAAAGATATTCAATTATTGAAAATGGTTCATAGGTGGGTTACTGCAACGGTGACTGGGATAGAGGGGTTGTCATGTAATAACAGATTAAAATATGTTAAATCGTTTTCTCTTGGAGAAACGAAGAGTTAGAAGAGATCTGAGCGAGATGTTTATAAAGACAATATAAAAATAAAAATCAAGAAATGGCAAAACACGGTGGGAAATAGAAAAAGTGATAATGTGATGTAATATGCAGAAAATAATACCAGTGCAGAGAAATTAAAACATGAGTGATACTAACAATGAAAAGTAAGTTGAATTGTAAATTTAACCTTGGAAATTGTTGTGGGATCGAGATTTGGCATTGAAGTATGTAATGATGTAAGCTTTTTAAGTTCCCTGTTTCAATAGATATATATGGAATTATCTTTGATGTACGTTAACGTCAGCTATATTCATAGATGGCGCCACGTCTTATATATATAACCCAATAAAAAAATAAAGAATATTACATTTTCCATAACACATCATACATGCAGTGTATAAAAGGCCGTATAAACGTCTTACATGTCTTGGACAGAGCTATAGTATTACTTGTGGTGAAATTAAATGAAAAAAATGGCCATACTTATAACAATAATACATAAACTGAACTGAAGTTTCTGCTTCAACAGCCACAACAATGCTGATAAGAAGAGCCTTTGAGATATATTAACTTCCTTCTTTGATTCGTTACCTTTCAACTTCGGTCCGTAAGACACTTCTTCAGCCAATGACCTATGCTAATTAATTACATGAAACACTGTGAAAGAACTTTAGGACCCCGGTGTTGAAAGCGGGTGAAAGAAAGTGTCCATTCTGCCACAACTTTGGCCACTATTTCTTCCTACAAAGTCACACTGACCATTGCACAGTGTATACCTTGTATAAAGATACAAATATTGAGTTCTCATAGCCTATAGACAGTTTTGGTAAGATTATAACGGGGAATGTAATAATATTTTATGTTATAAATAAATTGTGTGAAAGTTAGGACTTTTCTGTTGTTTATTATAGCATCAACCCACGCATTTTATTTTTAAGTTCATTATCCGGACAAAGGACCTCAGCTTGTATAAATCACATAAAACTTTTCTAATTTCTCTTTATTTAATAACGTTTTCAGATTAAATACAAAACAAAACATTATTTTTCGAAAGTCTTGAAGAACAAAATTTATTCAAAATTAGGCTTAAAAACTATTATAGGGTGAATGATGTACAAATATGATTCGCAATTTCTACCTCTAAGCAAACACTTGAAATTATTTTATGGTTTATTTGTTTGCAATTAAGCACAAAGCTACAAAATGGGCTATCTGTGCTCTGCCAACCACGGGTATATAAACCTGGATTCTAGAGATGTGAGTCCACAGATATCCATCTGTGCCACTAGGGGGCTTATTTCACGTTTCTTTGAAGGTTAGCGTAAACGAATGAGTTATATTATCATATTAAATTATTATGATGCTATGATTCATGTCTTAGAAATTTAATTTGGTAAAAAAGAAAACTCATTTTAGTATATTAACAAGTAGTTTTGGAAATTTATTGCTTGAGTTTTTGTTTTCCTTCATTTTGAGGTCGTTTAGTTTGACCCCTTTCGAATATTCACACAAAAACTGCATAGCATACTATTCGACCCTAATTTTCATGGGAAAGACTAGAAAGAAGACAGCTAATAAATGAACTTCAACGTTAGCACTTCTAACCCTTAGTTTACTCTAATCAAATAGGAGGATTTGACTGTCACTCTTTTAATGCATCCATGAATTGAAAGTGAGGAACGCGAGTCATTTTAATTTGTTTTTAAACAGGGGACGATTAACTTACTCCTGATTGGACAATGAGAGACGTTATATTACACTCGATAATAATTTTAACGGACAGTGATAAATATCAGTTTATATCGAAACTTCACTAACTTGAATAGCAATAGATGCAAAATATTTTTTGGTATCGAAACAGCAAACACTATTCCAGACGATTTCATTAACACATATTACGTTTTTTGCTTATTGTATTTGATAAATAACTGCAACTCATAACACACGACCCGCGTGCTCGACTTCAAACAAACATACTTCGATAAACCACTGCTATCTATCGGTATATTTTTAGATACTACCTTTGCAAAGCAAAAATTAGTTTAAGTTAAATAAGCAATTTATTTTGTATAATGACGACTATGAATTAGACGGATAACTGAAAGACACTAGAAACGATCATACCCTATCATAAAAAAAACAACTGTAAACTATAGTGTGTTTAATATATTATATTCGTAATTTCCAACAAGTAAACATACATATAATGTTTCCTCTTTCGAAGTGTGAATTTTACCCTTCTGATTTCAATTTCACATGACTTTTTACATTATCACATAATACTACAAAACTCCTTTTATTTTCACATGTGTTAAATTAAATTGCATTTTATCGGTCAATTACGTTGAAAGCTTAATTTTAACAACAGGTAATGAGTATAACTGAGTTTATTTTTACTAAACTATCTACTGAACATTAAGTATTTGTAAGCCAATTGAGGACTTACAAGATATCGTATATTTTGTAAAGACCAAATGACACCAAAGAACTGAAAATCACAGACAGCCTTTGGATGTGTTCAGAAGGTTTCATCAGGGCTCGGCATGGCCAAGTGTGTTGAGGCGTGCGACTCGTAATCTGAGGGTCGCAGGTTTGCATCCCCATCGCTCCAAACATGCTCGTCCTTTCAGCCGTGAGGACGTTCAAATGTGATGGTCAATCCCACTATTCGTTGGTAAAAGAGTAGCCCAAGAGTTGGCGGTGGGTGGTGATGACTAGCTGCCTTCCCTCTAGTCTTACACTGCTAAATTAGGGACGGCTAGCGCAGATAGCCCTCGTGTAGCTTTGCGCGAAATTCAAAAACAAAACAAAAAAACAGGTTTCATCAGAAGACGTTGCATACGTAACATTAATTTGTTTTGAATAAAACGAACTAATTATCTTTTAACATATTGACAGTAATGTAACAGACATTAATTAATAAATAATTGCACCTATATTGTTGTATAACAATTTTTTGGGGTTGATATTTACCTTCTTGTCCGATAGGTTACGTTCTGTATTGTGAACACTGATATCTTATGGTTTAATAAATATAGAGTTTATCGTAATTAGACTATAAGGTTAACATTCTCACACTGGAAGAAATGTGAGATCATGATGGGATGTTATTTCTGTAAGTCATTTATAGAGGTTGTTTAATGATAAAAAATGAGGACAATGGTATACTGACTGTCTCTACTTATAACTAACATGAGAAGAGATGTGAGTACTTTATATATACCAATTGACTAATTGCAATGAAGCTAGAAATGTTTACAACTACTAGAAATTTACAGATGTCTAAATGGTATAAAAATGTTTTTGTCACCTTCAAGCGATACTATTTTTACTACATTAAAACTTTTAAGCACAAAAAAATAAAAATCTTTAAGCCAGCCATTATCATTCCTATAACTATTGAGAGTGCATTGATAGCCATTAGCAAGTGAATTTTTAACTGTTAAGCTTTATCCAAAATTCACTTAAACTTACTGCCTCCACACCATTCAAATGCAACTCGTTTTAAAGACAAAACATTCTGTTAGAACAATAAAACTCTTAGTTGAAGATGGCTTATATTAAATGTTTATATTATATTTGTGTCCTACAATTATAACTATTAACAAAAAATGATGCATCAACACGGTAAATTTCCTTTGAAATCTTATACGTCTCAATCAGGTCTTCTTCCAAGAGAAAACAACTTGAGAGATTTCAATCTCTTCTTGTATGACAGCCCTTCAGGCCCAGACATCGTTCTGGTAACCCTTTTCTCAACTGTTACCAATTACATTTTGACCTCTTTGGACTTTTATTCAATATTCTAAAGACGCAACCTAAAATCTTATTTGCAATACTGCTACCATTATTAGCCTGTTTTGGTGGTTTTAGAGATTGTTACGGTTATTTCGATCCAAATTATACTTATAATTCAAATGATCATAACCTACATGTATTATCTTGAGTTTTATTATAATGAAAACAACCCATCTGCCAACTAACTAAATCATCTAAATCGTTCTATAAACTAGCAGCATCCTCTTCACAGTCAAAAACACTCAAGAACTTAGATGTTACTGACTTGTTACTTATTATTGTTAAATTCACCAAATGAAACATTTCAATGTTATGGACACAGGATTTTTACATATTTCTAAATCCACTAAATGAAACGTTTAGATGCTTCTGACGTCGTCTTGTTGTATATTATTCATAAGTCCATTAATTTGTTTGTTTGTTTTTTTTATTTCACGCAAAGCTACTCGAGGGCTATCTGCGTTAGCCGTCCATAATTTGGCAGTGTAAGACTAGAGGAAAGGCAGCTAGTCATCACCACCCACCGCCAATTTTGGGCTACACTTTTACCAACGAATAGTGGGATTGACCATCACATTTTAACGACTTGCCCTGGCTGAAAGTGTAGCATTTCTGTTGTTAGACGGATTCGAACAATCGACCATCAGATTACGAGTCCAACGCGTTAACCTACCTGGCCATGCTGAACCTAAGTCCATTAATTAAAACATTTAAATTTTGGAAGTTCTTTTCTTTTAAATAGGAGAACTTACAAGATATACTTTTTAAAGATACTTATAAATAATAACTCTAGAACACCGTTTGTGTTATAGGAGAGGAATTTATGTGGTGTGGATGAAATTACTGAACAGTCGCACTGTTTGTTTGTTAACAAAGCACATTTTTTTAGGTGTTGAACATCCTAGAACTTTCATTTCTGAATAACTCTTAGTTTCTCAAAACACATTCCTAATTCTATTTCAAAACTAATACTTGATATGTTGACAAACAAATTGATCCCAAACGTGTTGTGTCCTGAGGGTATATCATAACCAAAAAGTACAAACTTTTCTTAAGTTTTATGTACCAAAATAGTTCCGTTATGGTATTTTTATGCTAACCAATCCATGAAACAAAATATACTTTTATGTTATGAAGTTTCTTCCAAGCCGAACGAAAACATTCTAACTATTTAAATATGCTACACAAATCTGAAGTACAGTGGAACTCCTCTAAGCAGGCCACCCCTCAGATTCGGTCACTCAATCACAGTCCCTTTTTATGTTTACATAATCCCAAATTATGTGCAGTGGAACCCCTCTAAGCGGCCACCCTTTGAAAGAGGTCATTCAGTCACAGTCCCTTTTTTGTTTACATAACCCCTAATTATGTACAATGGAACCTCTCTAATCAGGCCAATTTGTCTCAGTCCCGAAGGTGACTGCTTTAGAGGGGTTCCACTGTACTGGGTCGAAACTATACAAGAATGGTATTCCAAGTGTGCAGTTTTAGTTATGTATTTTGATTTTACTTCATATTGTACAGAGATGTATGTGAGAGAACATAAGTATCTGAATTTTAAAAAGGAAGTCCTATTAAAAATAAATTAGCTTTAGTCTGAACTTAATTTTAACTATAATTCCACATATGTATTGCTTTAAAGTTATTTAAATTTTTAGCGAGTTGTTCTCTTACACATATTATCCAAACAGTAAAAGCAGTATTTTGAGATGAAAACAACAACAAACAAACTAGAGTGACTCTCCTTAGATATAAGTAAAAACAGTCTATGGACGCACAATATTTATTGGAGAAATTTATCATATAACGAGGTTGGATTTTTAAAATAACCCAAATTTGATCTGTTATAGGTGGCGTATTTTTTACATTTTAAGAAATATCATTTCGTTTTATAAATACAAACCACGTGATCAAACATGAGTTTATATGGACCATCCATGTTCAATAAATATATATTTAATATTTCAAAAAATGTTTGCACCCCGCTAGTACAGCGGCAAGTCTCCGGATTTATAACGCTAAAATCAGGGGTTTGATTCCCCTCGGTGGGCTCAGCAGACAGCCTCATGTGGCTTTGTTATAAGAAAAACACAAACACCCTAAATGTTTGATCTTTTTAGCTAGAAATTAAAACATTTCAAACTTAAATTACTTTTAGAGTATAAGTTTATAGAAACTTTTCATAAACGAACCAGTTTGTTTCTGGCCTGTCCTTCTATGACTAGTGGAAAGCTTCATGGTTTATTACCTGTCCTTCTATGACTAGTGGAAAGCTTCACGGTTTATAACCTGTCCTTCTATGACTAGTGGAAAGCTTCATGGTTTATAACCTGTCCTTCTATGACTAGTGGAAAGCTTCATGGTTTACAAAGTTAAGTTCTTCAACTGAAACTCCAGCAGATACTTCAAAAATAATCCGTTGTTTGTCTCTGTGCTAAGTGAAACAAACCTTTAATGTGTTTTAAAATTGAGACAGTATTTGTTGATGTTGTTTATCTAGTTGTCTGACAGGATTTGTTGTTTCACTAGTTGTTTGACACTATATATTTCTTGTAGTTGTTTATCTAGTTGTCTGACAGTATTTGTTGTTGTTGTTTCTCTAGTTGTCTGACAGCGTTTGTTGTTGTTGTTTATCTAGTTGTCTGACAGTATATATTTATTGTTGTTATTTTTCTAATTGTTTGACAGTACATATTTATTGTTGTTGTTTTTCTAGTTGTCTGACAATATTTGTTGTTATTTATCTAGTTGTATATATTTGTTGTTATTTATCTAGTTGTATATATTTGTTGTTGTTATTTATCTATTTGTATATATCTGTTGTTGTTGTGCTGAAACATACAAAGTGAGTTACCTGCTTTCTGTCCAGTGCGGGAAGTTGAAAACTGATTATTGATGTTACATGATAATTTTAGAAACTTACCATTGACATACTGAGGGAAAAACTCACTGATTTCAACATAAATTATAAAAAAATATGTTTCTCTAATTTATTTGTATTTTGATGTAAGATAATGTTCTTTGAATGTATATTTACAACATTCTTGTATATTGACAGCATATCGTAGTTATAAATATTGCTGTTTGTTTTGTAATGTCTATTTAGACACAGAAAAGTTATACTAAAAACAACACCATAAATGTCCACCAGGGCGCTCCATTTTTTATCATTCAATTTTGACACTCTACGTTCTCAAATTGGTGAAAACTACCAAAATTTACAGGTGTTACATTTAAGGGTTAGTATAAATTTTTAAAAAAGGGTAATTTTACTTGTATAATTATTTGCCTTCTCAGTTTTCTAAACTCTTTTCTTTCCTGTGGCCTGGCATGGCCAAGCGCGTAAGGCGTGCGACTCGTAATCCGAGGTTCGCGGGTTCGAGCCCGCGTCGCGCTAAACATGCTCGCCCTCCCAGCCGTGGGGGTGTATAATGTGACGGTCAATCCCACTATTTGTTGGTAAAAGAGTAGCCCAAGAGTTGGCGGTGGGTGGTGATGATTAGCTGACTTCCCTCTCGTCTTACACTGCTAAATTAGGGACGGGTAGCACAGATAGCCCTCGAGTAGCTTTGTGCGAAATTCCAAAACAAACAAACAAACTTTTCTTTCCAACTTAAACGTTTCAAAACGTTTAAGACAAGAAATATTAACTCTGGAGAAAAACAAAACCAAAGAATGCAACATAAAGATTTCAACTTTGCAATACAATATTTATTACTTTATTCTATTGAGTGCATAACAATCAAATTTGAACATTTCGTATTATTTTAGTGGCACATCGGATCGTCCATAATTAGGCAACAGTGGAGAAGTAATAGAATCATATAAATAACAACATGTTGAGCATTTAAGTCACGAGAGATCAGACCAGAAGAACCGAAACTGTGGACGTAGCTTCGTGTGCTTAGCAAGCCAGAATATTAATACACCGGCTTAATATTCGAATCCCTTTATCATAAAATTACATCATGACTTTGAAGTAATGACAGTAAGACCGACAATCGAACCCTACTATTCCTTTAAAGTAACCTAAGAGTTGGAGATGTGTCTTGTTGATCCGCTGTCTTCACTCCAGTGTTGAGTATTATGGATGACGCAGATAACTCTTGATTTTTTATACCTTAAACAAGTAAAAATTAAATACAGGCAAAGTTTCAAGTACAGTTAAATAATCTCTCACGTGAGGGGACACAGACGAACCACAACGTTCCTCAGTGAGGGTGGGAATTCTCAAAACTTTCCTCTTTATAAACTAAACCCCCTGCCAAGTTCGTGAACGTTTGCGTTTAACCTCTCGATTAACTTCATGCTAATATTTAAACATATAAAAAAGATAATTTTGAAAAAATGTTAAATACAAAATTTATGAATGTTAAAAAATAAAGTTCAGTGTGTTAATCCTCCATCTTTTCTTTATGACCAGCACCTTTTGGAATTACAAGAGAAAGCTTGTGAATAATAATAATTTCAAGTCGTACCTTGTGATATATGTATAACAGCGCGATATCTCCCTCATGAGCGTATATTTCTAATATTGTTTTACCTTTTTTGCTGTTTCTTCTTCAAACTTTGCTTTGCTCATATTGATTTCACTTAAGTGGACTGCAAAACGTAAAATACTGAAATCATTTTAATGTAAACTGTAAGTAGAACTCTTAATACTAGAATTATTTATGGAAATTAAAATAAATCTTGATAAAGAATTCTTTAATCCTTAATTCTACCGATCCAGTTATTATTTTTTTGCTCTTTGCACAATGAGAAACGTCCGAAAATGAGCATTTCTTGAACAGCAAGATAAATATGTAGAAATTATTCATAGTACGAGATGTGCATAACAGATGGCAGCACGTGTGAAAGATAAGCACGCTAAACGTTTGTGATTAATTTGGAATTAAGCACAAGCTACTCAATGGATAAGCTGTGCTCTGCCTACCACGGGAATCGAGGCCCAGTTTCTAGCAGTGTGAATCCACAGACATACCGCTATGCTGCTAGGGGCACGTTGGTCAATTGTCAAGCCCAAAGCAATGAAGTGGACGAACCATTTGCAGTTTTTCCTACTTAGGGAATTCGAAACCCAAATTTTAGCATTATAAATTGTCAGCCCATCGAAGAGTGAAACTCATTTGTTATATGAAGTTTATGAAAAGTTAAGGTATGAACAACACGAGTGTCAAAGAAATAAATAAGAGGGTAATCGATTTAATAAAAGTTGTATTTTTTGCCTTAATAACATGTATTTGTTTATTTATCAAACCTAATACATCCATATAATTCATTAATACTATGATGTACAATAACTTAACGTCTAAATATAATTTGTTTGATAACTATTTTTGACATCTCCGAGATTTGAATTTGTGTCTTACAACAAAAGGTGAATAAGAAGACATTAGAGTAGAGCCCGTTCATAAGTTAGTGTTTTAACCTCTGTGAGACTGTAGGAATACAACAACCTTACTTAAACAAATATTCATATCACTAATGAAATAAATAAACCAACATAAAAAATACACGTTTCAGTTGTTTTTTCTGAAACAATGAGAGAAAAATATGTCTAGAAATAATGTATTTTCTGTTGCTAATTGTACACTTATTGTGTTGTGGCTTCTACAACGTGCTTCCAATTTATCTGCTCCTTTAATTTTGTCTATTTAATACTGAGTTAATATCATCCTTCAAATTGAAGCTCATAAAGAGATAATTTATTACGACTTCCGTGCACTCATGAAGAATAGAATCTTTATGGAGAAATAAAATAATGTTTCATGAAACTGTTTGACCTCTAAAACCCGGATTATGATCCTATTATGATCAGTATCAAAATCAGTAAAAAAGCTTTATTAAAATAACTTAGTATCTAACAACTAATCTTAGATTCAGTCAAGAAAGGTTTCACTTTGTTCTGTATTCACAACAGAGTGAAACTATCGAGAAATACACATTTCTGCAACTTGTAGTAGTTGTTTCATCAGTTCTAACCGAAAGAGGTACTGTGAAGACAAGTTATCGGAAAATATGTCTTTTCGTGCTTCGTCAATTTCATTTCAGCATAAGAAGGTAGATGGCGGATTTTGATTGTTTTAAATTTGTTGATTGTTTTCTGAATTTCGCGCAAAGCTACTCGAGGGCTATCTGTGCTAGCCGTCCCTAATTTAGTAGTGTAAAACTAGAGGCAAGGCAGCTAGTCATCACCACCCACCGCCAACTCTTTTACCAACGAATAGTTGGATTGACTGTAACATTATAATGCCCCCACGGCTGAAAGGGTGAGCATGTTTGGCGCGATGGGGATGCAAACCCGCGACCCTCATATTACGAGTCGCACGCCTTAACACGCTTGGCCATGCCGGACCAAGGCGGATTTTCCTTACCCGATTTACCCAACATCTAATTAACAAGGATAAAGGCTATTCTGAGACATTTTTCATAGTACCAAACAAGTCATGATTGAAAGACACGCCAGTTTCCGCCATTTTTGGTCACCATAAACTGTTGCCCCTTTCCACTAAACATATTAAAGTAGGTTTTGTCCTCACAGGTGAACATTAACATAAATTTGTAACCGTCGAGAAGAAATATGTTTGCCAACCATGTTGATAACCGTAAATCCGATATTGTAACGTTTAAAATGGAGATGGTATGTTTATTAAAGTAATGACTATCTAAAAGTCCTGTAACTGGATGTGTATATATTTAATCTAAAAATAAGTTATAAACAGTAGACTTTATGTTTTGAAGTGGAACGGAAAATGATTTAGGTTCTATGTATTTAAATATTTATTAAACCAGATCGTTTTGAAATACATTGTCATGAGCAGAGTACTGCAGATACTGATGTTTACACACGCGGAAAACATGTGTTGAATTTGGTTTAGTCATCAGGCGTAATGCAGAATAAATCTTCACTTTACATCAAACCATCAGGTAATTATTGTTCTGCAAAAATATCATTCATATGAGTACAGACAATGTTTTTAATTGTGTGAATATCCCTTGTTTCTATGTATCAGTGTTTGATCCTTTCTTTCTCTAATTAATTAAAGCTAGGATCATCCTTACCCACAGAGAACAGCTTACATCTCTTAGCTTCAATACTGAAACTTAAGTTTTTACGCAGGCTTTGTATTTATACAG
Source organism: Tachypleus tridentatus (assembly GCF_004210375.1). Classification (NCBI taxonomy): domain Eukaryota; kingdom Metazoa; phylum Arthropoda; class Merostomata; order Xiphosura; family Limulidae; genus Tachypleus; species Tachypleus tridentatus. Next base: position 13,715,254 of record NW_027467782.1, on the reverse strand, counting down.
ATGTCGAGATAATAACAATAAACGAATTTATCATTTACATGAACATTTACACGAAAGACCAAAGGATGAAGAAAGAAACTGACATATTTTGTTTGTTATCACACGGACAGAATGGATTCAACGATGTTTGTTACCACATGGACAGAATGGATTCAACGATCTTTGTTATCACATGGACAGAATGGAATCAACGATGTTTGTTATCACATCGACAGAATGGATTCGGTGTTGGGAAAGGATTAATTCTGAGCTACCACAATAATTCAAAATATGACACAAAATGTCTGTCAGAATAGGGTCATTTTTCTGTTTCTCTGGTGGCCCGGCACCATAATAACTCAACTTATGACACAAAATGTCTGTCAGAATAGGGTCATTTTTCTGTTTCTCTGGTGGCCCGGCACCATAATAATTCAACTTATGACACAAAATGTCTGTCAGAATAGGGTCATTTTTCTGTTTCTCTGGTGGCCCGGCACCATAATAATTCAACATATGACACAAAATGTCTGTCAGAATAGGGTCATTGTTCTGTTTTTCTGGTGACCCAGCATGACCAGGAGGTTATGGTCCTCGAGTCGTAATATTATGATTGCAGGGTCGAATCCCCATCACTCCAAATATGCTCACCCTTTTAGCCGGGAGGGCAAAGTGTTATAATGTTACGGTCAATCCCACTATTCGTTGGTAAAACAGTAGCCCAAGAGTTGGATGTGGGTGGTGATGACTAGCTGCCTTTCCTTTAGTCTTACGGGTAGCGCAGGTGTGGCTTTGCTCGAAATTCAAACCATACCAAACCAAACCTGTTGTTTAAGTGAAGGTTTCTCTAATTATTCTATTAAACACATAAGGTCCGTGTTTCAAATAAAATCCTTCTGTGTTTATCACGCCCACAGTCATAATTTTATGACTAGAAAATTATCCTGTCTTGATATTCATTTCTTCCAGAGTTTGAGAATTATATAAATGATTATATAACTAAAGGGTTATTGTGTTCAGTCATAAGAAACTTCTTCAAAATACTAGACACGAGTAAGATATGTTTGTCTTGCACATACGGACGTTATGAACTAGATTCTGAATAATGTTAAATACTGACACATTTAAATTGAATATCATGAAGATGTCACATTAATGTGGTGTACAGGGAATGAAATTCACCTTAAAACTCACTATGTACGATCATGATATCGGTTGATGAACTGCTTACAAACTGTGGTCTGCCAGGGATAGTGAACACAACTGGTCATCTCGAGATAAACTGTTACAAACTGTGGTCTGCCAGGGATAGTGAACACAACTGGTCATCTCGAGATAAACTGCTTACAAACTGTGGTCTGCCAGGGATAGTGAACACAACTGGTCATCTCGAGATAAATTGCTTACAAACTGTGGTCTGCCAGGGATAGTGAACACAACTGGTCATCTCGAGATAAACTTCTTACAAACTGTGGTCTGCCAGGGATAGTGAACACAACTGGTCATCTCGAGATAAACTGCTTACAAACTGTGGTCTGCCAGGGATAGTGAACACAACTGGTCATCTCGAGATAAACTGCTTACAAACTGTGGTCTGCCAGGGATAGTGAACACAACTGGTCATCTCGAGATAAACTTCTTACAAACTGTGGTCTGCCAGGGATAGTGAACACAACTGGTCATCTCGAGATAAACTGCTTACAAACTGTGGTCTGCCAGGGATAGTGAACACAACTGGTCATCTCGAGATAAACTGCTTACAAACTGTGGTCTGCCAGGGATAGTGAACACAACTGGTCATCTCGAGATAAATTGCTTACAAACAGTGGTCTGCCAGGGATAGTGAACACAACTGGTCATCTCGAGATAAACTGCTTACAAACTGTGGTCTGCCAGGGATAGTGAATACAACTGGTCATCTCGAGATAAATTGCTTACAAACAGTGGTCTGCCAGGGATAGTGAACACAACTGGTCATCTCGAGATAAATTGCTTACAAACAGTGGTCTGCCAGGGATAGTGAACACAACTGGTCATCTCGAGATAAACTGTTACAAACTGTGGTCTGCCAGGGATAGTGAACACAACTGGTCATCTCGAGATAAACTGCTTACAAACTGTGGTCTGCCAGGGATAGTGAACACAACTGGTCGTCTCGAGATAAACTGCTTACAAACTGTGGTCTGCCAGGGATAGTGAACACGACTGGTCATCTCGAGAAAAGATACACAAATTAGAAATAAATGAAACTGGATTTATCCTGTGTTGAATTGTGTTGAATCAAAATGAGAAAATCGTAAGTTAGACTCACTTGTGAATTGCCTTATAACGCCTTGGCCACGCTCTTTTTACTTCCCGCGAGAGAATTAGTCTTGCAGGAATATACTTTTATAATTCAAGATATTAAACTGTATAATAATATTCCAAAGTGTTTCATTTTCCCTAAACAGACTTTAAGTGTTTATGTTGTTGTGTCGGTTGTTGTCAAATCTCGGCATATTTCCTTGAGGTTTCAGTTTATTATCGATTGACAAATATGTTTAGGATTATTTTCTGTTGATATTTTACAAAGTAAATCATCTTATTTCAGAGTAAGACTTACCACCTTGACAAAGAAAATGACGAATTTTAGGTCTGTCGCTGACAGAGACACCTAATGTTTTTAGGTCTATCGCTGACAGAGACACCTGATGTTTAAAACGAGAGTATGTTATTGACAATATTGTTAGCACACATACTTGTTTGAAATTCGTGTAAAAGAACTTCGTATTTATGTTCCATTCTGAAAGTTCACTCTCGAAGGTGACGGGAAAAACTTTGAATCAATATAGATTATAACGTTGTATGCTATTTATTTACTATTTTATAAACCTAATTAGTTGTTTTTTTTTATTCGTAAAGTTCCTTACAGTACGAGGCTTGGTCAGGAGGTTAGGGGAACTGGAATTGTAATATGAGGGTCGCAGATTCGAATCCCTCTAACACCATATTAAATGAACTATGAACCTTCGTGGAAGGTTAGTACATATTAAATGAACCATGAATCCTTGTGGAAGGTTCGTACATATTAAATGAACCATGGATCCTTGTAAGAGGTTCGTACATATTAAACGGACTATGAACCCTTGTGGGAACTTACTACATATTAAATGAACCATGAACCCTTGTGGGAACTTACTATATATTCATTGAACCATGAACCCTTGTGGGAACTTACTACATATTAAATGAACCATGAATCCTTGTGGGAACTTACTACATATTAAATGAACCATGAACCCTTGTGGGAACTTACTACATATTAAATGAACCATGAACCCTTGTGGGAACTTACTACATATTAAATGAACCATGAACCCTTGTGGGAACTTACTACATATTAAACGGACTATAAACCCTTGTGGGAACTTACTACATATTAAATGAACCATGAACCCTTGTGGGAACTTACTACATATTAAATGAACCATGAATCCTTGTGGGAACTTAATATATATTAAATGAACCATGAATCCTTGTGGGAACTTACTACATATTAAATGAACCATGAACCCTTGTGGGAACTTACTATATATTAAATGAACCATGAATCCTTGTGGGAACTTACTACATATTAAATGAACCATGAATCCTTGTGATAGAGTACGTACATCTCCACTATAAACATTTCTGCTGAATCACTTCTCATATTAAGTGAAATATACTCAATGTTCAATATTAAGCCCTCACGTGGTTGTCAGAACACAGATAGACCATTGTGTAGCTTTATACTTAATTTCAAACAAACAAACTGTACGAAGTTCTGTAGCTTCATTCTCTTTGATGCCAGATTATTTGGTAATAAGCCCTATAGGACTGACTTTCTTTGATGCAATATTTGGTATTAAGCACAATAGGTTTAAATTCTTTTTGATGTAAAATTCCGCATTAAACCCTATAGGTTTGATGTAATTTTCGGTATGAAGTCCTGTAGTTTTGATTCTTTTTTATGTAATGTTTGGTATTAAACCCAATAAGTTTAAATCCTTTTATGTAATGTTCCGAAATAAACACAATAGATTTGATTCGTTTTGATGTAATGTGTCGTATTAAACCCAATATGTTTGATTCTCTTTGGTGCAATTTTCCGTATAAAGTTCTACAGGTTTGATTCTTTTCAATGTAATATTTGGTATTAAACTCAATAAGTTTGATTCTTTGTGATGTAATATTCGGTATTAAGCCCAATAGGTTTGAATATTTTTTATGTAATGTTTGGTATTAAACCAAATAAGTTTGATTCTTTGTGATGTAATATTCGGTATTAACCCAATAGGTTTAAGTGTTTTTATGCAATATTCGGTATTAAACCCAAGAGGTTTGAATATTTTTATGTAATGTTTGGTATTAAACCCAATAGGTTTGAATATTTTATGTAATGTTTGGTATTAAACCAAATAAGTTTGATTCTTTGTGATGTAATATTCGGTATTAACCCAATAGGTTTAAGTGTTTTTGTGCAATATTCGGTATTAAACCCAATAGGTTTGAATATTTTTAGGTAATGTTTGGTATTAAACCAAATAAGTTTTGTTTTTTTTATCTTTACTTTTTCTAATGATCTATTTCAAAGTGCTTTGCGAAGGGAGGGAAATAAGATAAAATTAAAGCTGTCTGTGGCTCAGATCTTGAGTGATTTACCTTTTACCTCCTTTAATAATGATGCCAGGTTTAATACCTTGTCCAATTAAGTTTGTTTGTTTGTTTTGGAATTTCGCACAAAGCTACTCGAGGGCTATCTGTGCTAGCCGTCCCTAATTTAGCAGTGTAAGACTAGAGGGAAGGCAGCTAGTCATCACCACCCACCGCCAACTCTTGGGCTACTCTTTTACCAACGAAAGCGGGATTGACCGTCACATTATAACGCCCCCACGGCTGGGAGGGCGAGCATGTTTGGCGCGACTCGGGCGCGAACCCGCGACCCTCAGATTACGAAGCACACGCCTTAACGCGCTTGGCCATGCCAGGCCCGTCCAATTAAGTGATATCGAAAACATGGACATGAAAGCTCACCCTGTTTTGGTCTGTCATTGTGTACCTTACGAAAAGAAACATGAAAAACTCAACATAAGAATTATATATTTTAAAAGAGTTATTGTTGCCTTGAAAGTATTGAAAGTTTACCAGATGTGTTCCAGTTTCTTGGCGTGTTTTAAAATAAAAGATACACACACACACACATATATATGTACTTCCAACTCTCCCATTACAAGGTTATTTCTAAACCTAAAACCATTCACACCAGAGGTATTGCACAATTGCACAAACAGAATATAAACATCACCTTGATCGACCACAACGTACCAACTTCCCATGAATATATACTTTGTAACATCAAATCACAATCACTACCCGATATAACTCTTTTAGAGATATATATATATTCCCCCAGGTCACCCCTGACACTACATTTCTATACTCCATTATTAACACATTTAACAATGTAGCTCTACTCGGCGACCTTAATGCGTCGCATCCAACACTCCGCGGATACACTACAAACACTTCCGGCAGAATTCTAGCCAACTTTGTGCACACACACAACCTAAATGTAATCAATAACAACTCACCGACACATACACATCATAATGGAACACAAAGTGTAATTGATCTAGCGATCGCTACCCCATCAATCACACACCTAATACATAACTTCAAGGTACATGATAATATCGGTGGAGATCATAACCCTTTATCTTTCCAATTAAGTAACCCCAGCTGGAATAATTCCACCAGAACTGCAGTCACTAAAACCCCCTAACAATTCTTACAACTTTTCTAAGACTAATTGGCTATCCTTTAACCGTACCTTAAACGCACTCCTCCCTGAATACTTAAAAGTCACAAATACCAAGGATGACATTGAACGTTACTATCAAGAAATTTCCACTTCCATATAAAAAACCATTCAGCAAATAGTCCCAACCAAACCTTTAAAAAACACACCTAACACCTGGAAACTCACACCCGAAATTCACTCCCTAATTATTGCAAGACGGAAACTTCGCCGCGAATACATCGTTACACGCAACCCATTACTTAAACCACAAATTAACAAAGTAAAAAACAACTTAGAACGCCTCATAAGAACACAACAAAAGGAAAATTGGAGCAACTTTTGTAACAAACTCGATAACCTTAAACCTAACACCGCCTCCTTTTGGAAAACTTTTAAAAATATATGTCGCGAAAATACTGACACCGGAGTAATCTCATACGATAATACTACCGCCAACAATGACAGGGAAAAAACTGACCTATTCGCCAAATACTTCCAACACACTTTCTGCACGCCACTACACATAAATTTCAACAGGCATCACGAGACCAAAGTAAACTCTACCATCACAGACAATAACGAACTTTTTTCAGTCAAGTTTCCAGTCGACCTTACTCATATCCACACGACTAATAATATAACATCCCCAATAACTACACCGGAGATCAAGCTATACATTAGAAAACTTAAAAATAAAACACCTGGGGGAAGACTGCATACCAAATATCATTCTAAAAAATGCTTCTAACGAACTCCTCTCACATCTTACTAATCTGTTTAACCTCTCCTTTTACTCAGGTTATCTACCTAATGAAAGGAAATCTGATATTATTACTCTAATCTCCAAGAAAGGATCTCTTTCGCACCACCCTAGTGATTTTAGACCAATTAGTTTATTAAATTGTATTGGTAAACTAATGGAAAAAAGCATCACTTCCAGATTGCTCTGGAAACTAGAAAACGAAAACATTTTATCCAATATTCAGAATGCAGGCCGCAAAAATAGGCAAACTGCAAATCACCTTGTACGACTTGTGGAAACAAGCTTCACAGGGTTCAATAAACTTCAAGCCACAGTCGCGATATTCTTAGACATACAAAAAGCTTTCGATACAGTCTGGCACAATGGCCTAAGATACAAACTCTTAAAGTTTAAAATACCCCCCCACTTTCCTTAGATGGATTTCAAATTTCCTTGAAAACATAACAACTAGAGTTAGGATAAACTCAAATCTTTCCCAGTCATTCACCTTTAACGCAGGAGCCCCACAGGGATCAGTTCTTAGTTCCCTACTATACTCACTCTTTGTTAACAATTTACCGCAGCCGATCACGTCATCTACCTATACATCACAATATGCCGACGACATTGCCTTATGGTCCACTTCATGGGACCCTCCCTAGCGGCTACGAAAATACAAAAAGCATTAGACAAAATTACCCATTGGTGCAATAAATGGAAAGTCACACTCAATCCCTCTAAAACCCAGGCTATAATCCTCCACCGTCGACTTAACAAAAGATTAAAACGAGTAAAGCTTGCAAAACTGTATCTTTATAATACCCCTACCTCTTTCTCTAACACCGCTAAATTCCTTGGTATTACAATCAACACACGACTTACTTTCCCATTTCAAAAAATATTAGAAAGAAAGTGCTAACCAGAATATCATATCTCTGCAAAATTAGTCACTACACCCACAGTTGCAGGTCTCAAACTATTTTACATATTTACAAAACATTCATTAGACCTTTCATAGAATATGGAGCCATGGTAACATGCAACATTAACAAGAACCAAGTACTATTACTGAGACTCCAAAATCGAGTTATACGACTCGCACATCGCCTGCCACACTACACTCCTGTTGAATATGATCAGACACACACTAAAATCCTACCAATTTCTGAATGATTAATTAAACTTGCCACCAAATACTTTAAAAAATCCACTCATCGTAACGCACTGACTTCCGACTTTAAAAACATAGCAGCTACTCCCAAATCCTGGTGTAAATACTTATCCCCATATAACTTCATTCTCAGTCAGTCTAACACAATATAACTCTTGTTTGTTTGTTTGTTTGCTTGTTTTTCTCTAACATATCTTGTTGTTGTTGTTTTTTTTGTTAAGTCTCGTTTCAGGTCCAATCCATCTCCCATGACCAGCACATCTCAAGGGCACTAGGCGGGCTTTATTCGGTCCCGTCTAGTGAAAGTGGGTTTCCTCGGGATACTCCCGTTTCCCCCACACCTAAATTTGAGGCATTGGATCTTTAGATCCCTGCCAGGGTACTTTGATTCATCGATCCATGCCCGGCCCTGAAATGACCCGTTTGAATGTTGTTTGTATTTTATCCGGCTTGCTTCTTGTCGTATTCCTCCGTTTCTCTTCTTGAAAGGGGGGGTTACTTTGCCTTCGCCTTGTAGTCTGCCACGCTTACCAGACAAGCATTTACATGAATTAATTAATCGGTCTATCAGTTTGAACCAATAACGTTATTATTTTTCAAACTCATACCAGGTGCAGGGTTGAAGGAGAACTGTTAGTCTTCGAGCACCCCAGGGGATTAATATTTCTTAGGAAACATTAATTTTAAACCTAAACACTTGCAGAAATAGAGAGAGACATATATATGTCTAACGAATCACTTCTTTGTGGCCCGGCATGGCCAAGCGTGTTAAGGCGTGCAACTCGTAATCTGAAGGTCGCGGGTTCGCATCCCAAACATGCTCGCCCTCCCAGCCGTGGGGGCGTTGTAATGTTACAGTCAATCTCACTATTCGTTGGTAAAAGAGTAGCCCTATGAGAGCATTAGTTGCGAGAATAATGGCGTGAGACTGGCCATTAAGCGAAGTGTAAACATTTCAGCATAAAATTAATTCGTTCTTCGTGAACCGTCGATAAGATACCAAAAAAATTCCAGATCAGACAGAAGGCTCAGTACTGTTTATAAGTTTGTAAAACTTTTGTATATAAATAATGATTTATTACAGCTAATGAGTTGTAATGACACTGTTTATTCTTATGTATTCTATGGTGGATGATGTTAAAAAGATTGTTTGTTTGTTTTTGAATTTCGCACCAAACTACTCGAGGGCTATCTGCGCTAGCCGTCCCTAATTTAGCAGTGTAAGACTAGAGGGAAGGCAGCTAGTTATCGCCACCCACCGCCAACTCTTGGGCTACTCTTTTACCAACGAATAATGGGATTGACCGTAACATTAGAACGCTCCCACGGCTAAAAGGGCGAGCAAGTGAACCCGCGACCCTCGGATTACGAGTCGCACACCTTAACACGCTTGGCCATGCCGGGCAAAGAACAAAGTGTGATGGGGATGCGAACCCGCAACCCTCGGCTTAGGAGTCCAATACCCAAACCATCTGGGTTAAAAAGATGACTTCCCTCTAGTTTATCACTTTACAGTTGGGGATTGCAAGAGCAGATATCCCTAGAGTATCTTTGAAAGAAATGAAATGTAAGAATTAACCACAACAACAAACAACTTAGTATCTTGTTTTATAAAATTGAGATAGAATTAGTAACAATTTCAAAATATCCTTTAATAAACAACTTGTTTTTTTTTTTATTTTTGTATTACCCTCATTTAAACGTGTTGATTTTGGTTTCATCATTGTTCAAAAGTTTTGCAGGGTTTTGTTTAATTTTCGTCAAATAATTGTTTTCCCATAAACTTTGTTAATGACTTTTTCTATCTTTTGGGTTTTATTATCTTTGAATTTTTTGGAATTACCGTGTTTTAATATAATTTGTTTCCGACCCGATGTTGGAAATACATGTTTTAATAAATGTAAATATGTAGATACTATCTCTAAGACTAGCCATTAAAAATGACATAAAATGTAAAGTTCCATTATGCCTTTTTTCTATGCTGAATTTTCTTAATGAACACATACATAATCAAATGAAACTTGACTATATTTCCACTTATCCAATCAGTTACTATTTCTGGCTGGCATCTGGAATAATAAGGCGCCTCATCTGACGCTTTATGATAAGGACAAATACAATTAGTAGACAAATACAGTTAGTTGGCGTATAAAGTGGCTGAACCCTGATGTAATTATAAAGAGATAATGAGGAGGAAGGAAATCAGCTCGGGGTTTGAAAGAACTATTTTATATCTTTACAAACACTTCTTTAGATAAACGTATCCTTATTCGTCTTGAATCACCAGTTGTTGAGGATCATAATGTAATTGTACAACTTCTCTTTTGAGTGGTCATCCAATAATTGAATACTGATTTTCTAAATGAAATTGCTTTGCTCTATATACTTTTGAAGATGTTTCGAATGTCACGAAGATCCCAAACTCGATCTCTACTATAACAATATAGCTTTAATTCCTAAAACCAGACTGTTCTTGTATTAAAAAACAACAAATTAATCAAACTAGACATTAAAGTTTTTTACTTGCACAGTAATTTATTTGTAAAATTAAAAAAATATATATAAGTTAAATTTTTGTAATAATTCTACACGGTTCGGTGGAAACAACTCCACAATTTTCCAGATGATGAAGTAAATATAAAGCTTCTCATCAACATGAGGCCCCAGCATGGCCAGGTGGTTAAGGCGCTTGAGACGTACTCCGAGGGTTGCGGGTTCGAATCCCTGTCACACCAAACATGCTCGCCCTTTCAGCTGTGGGACAGTAATAATGTGACGGTCAATTCCATTATTCGTTGGTAAAAGAGTAGTCTAAAAGTTGGCGGTGAATGGCGATGACTAGATGCCTTCCCTCTAGTCTTACATTGCTAAATTAGGGACAGCTAGCGCAGATAGCTCTCGTGTAACTTTGCGTGAAATTCGAAAACAAACAAACAATCATCAACCGATGCATTTATGTAATTAACATATTTTTACAATGGTGCCATTCACAAAAACAAGCCTCCCAGTGGCTGAGCGGTATGTCTGCGGACATACAACGCTAAAGTCCGGGTTTCGATGCCCGTGGTGGGCAGAGCACATTGTGTAGCTTTGTGCTTAATTCAAAACAAACTACAACAACGATTTCAAAAAAATTACTTCCATGACTCCATGGCCTAAATCTTTGTTTATATTAAATCTATTTTTAACAATTTCTAATGATTGTCATATATTTAGTTCAACTCTTTCGGTTACTTGTTTAAATACTTTTACAATATCTCAGTCAATAACATGTGTAGTGTACGAGTAATAGAGAAAGTTTGTTCCTGAATCCAAGAGACTGTGGATTGTTGGACGAAATGTTTGTATAGTAATACAAAGTAGAGAAGGTTATATGTAAAAAAGCGGTTGGTATGGGTAGAGAACAAGAGTTGGCGGTGGGTGGTGATGACTAGCTGTCTTCCCTCTAGTCTTACACTGCTAAATTAGGGACGGCTAGCGCAGATAGCCCTCGAGTAGCCTTGCGCGAAATTAAAAACACAAACAAACAAACAATGGATAGAGAAAGCACTATGCAGAGGAGCGAACAACGTTTCGACCTTCTTCGGTCATCGTCAGGTTCACAAAGAAAGAAAGAGGTAACTGACCGATAGCTGACTACATGTTTGAAGGGGGGTTATGTAACTGAGTGTAGAAATGTAGAGGGCGTACTTAGAAGGTTTGATTGTATTATATTATATTATTAATATAGTTATAAAGGTGTTCCTTTGTATTGGTTAATTTTGGGCTAGAGTTGTTGTATAAGTAAAGCTTCTTCAATTTTAAGTTTGTTTGTTTATTTAGTATTTGGGTATTTTTTATGGTTATGTTGTGTTTATTTGATTTACAGCGTTCGAAAACTTTTGAAAGTGACTTTTTGTGTTTTTTTAAATATATATTTTTCTCTACAAATGGGTTGTCTCGTCATCACGAATTGAAGTAGAGAAGGGTTGTTGCTGTTGCTTTGTTGGCAACTGTGAACCAAAGATATTTCGTTAGACCAGTCCCCCGCTAGTACAGCGGTATGTCTCCGGATTTACAACACTAAAATCAGGGGTTTGATTCCCCTCGGTGGGCTGAGCAGATAGCCTTTGTGGCTTTCCTAAAATAAAAAACACACACACTCGTTAGACCAATTCTTCATATTCAACTTTAAGGACTCGATGTTTTGTTTTGAAACATTGAATACAACTTTCAAAATATATAGACGTTTGGGTTGAGAAAATTGTAAAGGACCGAACAATATTTTGGTCATCGTCAGGTTCACAAACCTACATAAAACTTTTTTCAACCCAAACCAGCCGTTTTTACATATATATTTTTCCCTACAACTGGGTTTTCTCGTCATCACTGATTACAACTTCCAAAATGCTATTTCAATGTTGATTACCTTTCTCAAGAGTAAGACTATTTTTACTGAGGACAGTTATTTGTCAATCTTAAATTGCACTGTGTGAATGGTTTTCAACATCCTCATAACATCTATGATGCTTTGTGAGTCTATTGAAAACAATAATAAATGATCTTCAACTATATCTTACGACTTTCCTTATATTAGGCGTAACCACGATCTAAAACAAAGAAATTGCGTCTAGTAGGATGAATAAAGTTTATTTTTGTTATTATTGTTTGTATATTGACCTCTTTTGATTAGGATTTAATGTTTCTAGTTAACCCCCCTTTGTAACCGGTTTAACTGAAAACCTTTGGGATTGAGCCCTAAAGCTTGTATTGCTTGTAAAACTTACGCCATCTAAAGTCTAGGATAACCATGACTTCCACATAATTTCTGCCGGTTGGTATTGACTTTAGTGTAACTTTCACCGGCCTTCTTGAAATCAATGATTTTAGAGGAGGTTATGATCTTCACACATGTTGGAGAAAAACTCGTTTAAGAACACAGCTTTCTCTATAAAGGTAAACACAAAACATTGTTCTAACACCAAACATCGTTTAAATATAATGTTTGTGCTTATTGTTTGTTACCGTGATGAACAAAACGATCTGATCGATCGATTTCCGATCTTAGGATCACTTTTCATTTATTTAACGATCACTCTTTGATAAACATGTTCTTCATGAATTAAATCTTATCTGGATAAAATATACCTTATTAATTTTTAATAACTTACAAAATGTCTTCTGTAAGATAAACCATTTACATCTAGGACAATGCTGTCCACCCGAATTACAAAATCAAACACCCAACGAAGATCAACAGTATACATTATTGAAAGCACCAAAATATGTAGCCATGCTATTGATAGTCTTAGCTTGTTTAAAATTAAGTACTAAGCTACATAATGGGCTATCTGTGCGCTGCCCACTACGGACATGGAAACCCGGTTTTTACGTTGGGATTCCGAAGACATGCGACTAGGAGCCAAATTTTTGGATATAATGAAACCATGTAAACGTTAAGCGCAGGACCAAACAAGTAGGATCATTGTTTATTTGTTTTGAATTTCGCGCAAAGCTTCTCTGCGCTAGCCGTTCCTAATTTAGCAGTGTAAGACTAGAGGGAAGGCAGCTAGTCATCACCACCCACCGCCAACTCTTGAGCTACTTTTTACTAACGAATAGTGGGATTGATCGTAACATTATAACGCCCCACGACTGAAAGGGCAAGCATGTTTGGTGCGACCGGGATTCTAACTCGCGACCCTCAGATTACGAGTCGAACGCCTTAACAGACTTGGCCATAAGTAGGATCATGAAAACAGATCCGCTAATTATTTTAGAAATCTCTTGTAGATTTATTCGACTATTTCGCAGAATTTCTGTAAACTGGGGTGTGTATTACCTCCTGGTGGGGAATACATGAGAGTGTTGAAAGTTTCTTGTTTCAGATGTTCTTTATGTAAATTAACAATATCTTGAAAAGATATTGTTTTACATTAGTGTTTAACTGTTTTTATGACACCAAATAAGTATAAATTTGCTGGGGTGATTCATAGGTGAATTCGATGATTCATGGTTCGCGTCCTATTATTGTAGAAATGCGCTCTCGTGTCGTTGTACTACTGAAAATTTGTAAATAAAATCTCTTCCATCTTATGATTTTATTTATTTATGGGTTGTGTCATTCTGACGAGAAGAGGACATATTCCAACATTATCAGACTATACTTTATGAATTATGGTGAGAAGAGGATATATTCTAACATTATCAAAATATACTTTATGAATTATGGTGTTTGTTTATTCTCACTAAAACTCCTCGATTTACGTTTCACGTTCTAATACGTGTTTTTACATCATCTGAGAAAGTACGAAAAATATACAGTTATTGGAAACGTTTATAAAGTTGTTAAAAGTAAGGAGAAACTCTGCAACTCAAATTACAAATAGTCTTTTATTAAATCGAGTTCACTGCGGGTTTTCATTCCTTTTTTTACTTCATCTACTACTACGAGAAATCAGAGCAGCAATAATAAAAATATAAAAAGGTCTGTGAAAAGAAGCGGACATGTTGTGTAACAAATTTTAGGCCTATTGGTATTTCTAATGTTTCGACAGCTTTGGACCTTAAGCCGTAATCTTGAAAGTAATCACTGTACAAGAAGATCAACCAAAAACAGCTGTTTATGTTGTTGATTTATGTATGTATATATTAATGTTTCATGGTAGTTTAAAACGGTAGAGAATGGTTCTAAAACTGGTTTGTTTTACAATTTAACCTGTTGACTGCCAAGTATTTCAGCTGCTACAATACAACTCTAATGGTTCTTTATTGTAACTTTTTTCGTGACGCCATTTTGGATCGAAAGTGAAACAGTTTGTAAGTAGGTCATACGCATGTATGATGCTGACATCTTGCGTTGAAGTTAGGTATTATTGAGAACGAATTAGCTCGTCTGTGGCACTGTGTTACCGATCGGCTTGGACGAGTTATCTCGTCTACGGCACTGAACAAGTTAATGAACTAAAACATGAATACAAATAAGTAACATTAAACAAAAAATATATGTTTAATTGGAATGAGTACTGTGAATACTAATATCTAAATATCTAAATGAAAGTTTTATATCTTGTTTAGTAGTAGTTAGCATGGCGAGATGGAAAGGGCTCGCAACTCTTAATTTGAGGATAGCGGATTAAAATCTTAGTCACATTCAACAAATTTCCCTTTTAGTCATGGAGAGTTATAATATTACTGCCAATCCCACCTTTAGTTGGTAAAGAGTAACCCAAAAGTTAGCAGTGGGTGGCGAAGACTATCTTGCCTTCCTTCTAGTCTTATAATCCGAAATTAGAGACGTCTAGTGTAAACAATGCTCGTGCAGCTTTGTACAAAAATTCCAAGAAGTAAACACTTAGCAGGAGTTAAAGTAATCAAAACTTAGATAAAGTGGCCTCAGTTAGTTTTATATTCCTTGTATTTACGTGATGAAAAGACCCAGCGACTGCTACGTTGTTTGTTTTTTTTTTTTTTTCTAGGGCTTCGTTATTAATACCGTATTTTATGATGACGTTTTCTTACATACAGTGACATCACACTATCTGACCATATATGACACAGAAATACTGAATACAGGTTTTGTTACTGAAAAAAGAAAAGAAAACAAGTTTAACATAAGTGTTGATTAACGACTCTTTGTAATTGTTGTAATGTTGTGATAATAAATAAAAACGAGTAAACACTGATACTGCGTGAAAAGTTCAGCTGTACAAACACATATATACACACACACCTGGGAGACAAAACTAAAGGGGCCCGGCATGGCCAGGTGTGTTAAAGCGTTCGACTCGTAATCCGAGAGTCGCGGGTTCGAATCCCGGTCGCACCAAATATGCTCACCCTTTCAGCCGTGGGGGCGTTATAAAGTGATGGTCAATCCCACTATTCGTTGGTAAAAGAGTAGCCCAAGAGTTGGAGATGGGTGGTGATTTCTAGCTGCCTTCCTTCTAGTCTTACACTGCAAAATTAGGGACGGCTAGCAGAGATAGCTCTCGAGTAGCTTTGCGCTAAATAAAAAAAAAACAAAACAGAACAAACAACAAAAGTAGAGAGTTTAGTGAAATTATGGTTTACTTTAAAGTAAAAAAACAACACAAGAGAAACAAAAAAAGACTTGTTTTTTACTTCAATTTCACAGATAAAAGTTATAGAAGATTTCAAATTGTACTTTTTAAGTAAGTCAGATCCACCACTTTATATATATTATACGTCATAAGACTTCCCAGTTATTCACTAATCAGACAAACACGTCTCTTTGACAGTATTTTCTCCTTTTAGTCAAGACGCCACAACTTATTAACATTTCTGGTCATATTCCCTCTTGAACTACCAGTTATATTCGTGACTCTTTTCTCAATTTGTTTGTGAAATTATCTTCTTAACATAAACTTTAAGTCACTTTTCATATCTTTATACCGATATCTCTATGTGCGAAACGACTGGTTCTTTAAACATTTCCTTAATATTCGAATTAATGACTTAGCAAGACAACTTTGAGAAAACTGTCGAAATCCTTCATGAAGAAATATATGGGGTTGGAATGGACAGCCCACCAGGATTCATGTTTGTTGACTCTTTCCTCCACCGTTAGAAACACACATTCTCAATTGCAGGTTAACAACAAAACCAATCAATTGTTCTTCAGTCTATTAATAACCCATTCATCAGCTGTTCTTTTTTATGCAATAGCATCACGGCTCCCGCTAGAACAGCGGTAGGTCTACGGATTTACAACGCTCAAATCAGGGGTTCGATTCTCCTCGGTGAGCTCAACAGATAGCCCGATGTGTCTTTGCTAAAAGAAAAAGCACACAAAACACACACACGCAATATCATCATACAGCTCCTAGATAAAACTTACAAACTGCTTTATATCAATCCCAGTCCTCGGTCTTTAGAGCAATTTTGCTGGTACCTGAGGAGAATCTATTATCTCAAACAAGAACGAAGTATCTACGTGTATTCTGCTTGTCAGTCGTTCTACCGGAAACTAACTAAAGACACATTCCATTTACGTAGAATATCACATCCAAACAGTTTCATCTACAATTCAAACAGCTACCATGCATTTTCAACAAGGGTGATATAAAGAAAAGCGACTACTTTCAAACTAGAAAATACAAACTCACTCGTGAATGAAAGTTTATCGATAGCCATTTGTTCGATATTTTGACACGTAGGGTGCATCTGAACACACCTGTTTCCGACAGTCTATGTTTGTCCTTGAGTTGTTTGGATTTTTAGCACTTCTTTGGAACCAGTAAAACTCAAATAATATCATTGTTTTATTAGCTTTAATTTAATTATTTGGGTAGAAATACGCTGAGAAAACCAATAATAGTGTTATTTAATCAAAAGTTGAGCTCAAAATTTTGAATACGTATTAGAAAAAAACAATATGTATTTTTGTTCGTTGTTGGTAAGCTGCACAATAACCCATTTGCGCTATTTTCATCTCAAGTATCAAAACACTGTTTTAAATATTAGTAGCTTACGACTAAACCACTGTGGTATGGAAGAAATGTATTTGTTTTAGATTCATTTAAAAAAGTTTACTTTCATGTGAACCTAACTACCAACAAATGAAATATCACACAATCGTTCGCAGAGAGGCCCAACATGGACAAGTGTGTTAAGGCGTTCGGCTCATAATCCGAGGGTCGCGGGTTCAAATCCCGATCACACCAAACATGCTCGTCCTTTCAGCCGTGGGGGCCTTAAAAATGTTTCACTTTTGGTAAAATTTCCATCAAACTTTTCTTTGAGCCGTGAATCGTCATAAAGTATCCACGATCAGTAAATTCCGTTTGAAAGACTAACGTTTCATCAATGCAGCTGATGAAATCATCCTCACGCTCTTTTTGAAATTGAAGAGTGAGATTTTGTGAAACAAGAACTTCTGCCAGTTCAGTTTCATAGTATTTAATTCCTTGTAGGAATGTGTTAATATTCCCATCGTCTCCAGGAACAATGAAATGTTTTGTCTTTATATAATGAATAAAGAAAGAGAATATGGTCCCACCTCCTTGAAACTGATATTTCTCATCTTTTAGGCAGATGCCAAGGTAGTTGACGTGCTGGAGTGGTAAGGGAACTGTTTACTTCACACTTGGAGATCTTTTTAACTGGAATCCTGTGTCTGATTCCATTGATACTCAAACGTATTGTTTTTATTCCTTCAGGAAACATGGCAAAATATCAAGCTATAGCAACTTATTTCACTTGAGATTCTTATTTCCCAGATTCCTATTATTTTAATTGCTGTCGTTCATTAACTTGTCACGTAGAAACTATATTTCGTAAATGTGTTCGTCTTTCCGTATCTAAGCATTGGGGCCTGGCATGGCCTAGCGCGTTAAGGCGTGCGCTTCGTAATCTGAGGGTCGCGGGTTCGCGCCAAACATGCTCGCCCTCCCAGCCGTGGGGACGTCATAATGTTACGGTCAATTCCACTATTCGTTGGTAAAAGAGTAGCCCAAGAGTTGGCGGTGGGTGGTGATGACTAGCTGCCTTCCCTCTAGTCTTACACTGCTAAATTAGGGACGGCTAGCACAGATAGCCCTCGAGTAGTTTTGTGCGAAATTCCAAAACAAACAAACAAATCGATCTAAAATTTACCGTCCATTCAACTTAGTTTCAAAAAATACAATAGTTTGTGGGTCAAGCTTGACCGAACGGTTTACATTCGGGCAATGCATCTAAAGATCCATAGTTCACGTTTCACCTAAATAAAAGCGCGCCAATAGTTTTAATCGTGGCAGTGAGATTGAAGAATTCGAATACAGCAATTTCAGAGTTGATAGTAAATGCTGCTCGTATCTATCTGTCAGTTCAAAATTTGGGAAAGCTAGCACAGAGACCTCTTGCGTACTTATGTTCAAATATCCAAGTAAAACAAAATTTCGTTTTGTCGCGTCAATAACAGTTCAGCGGGCTTTGACACTAAAGCCAGGAATTTGATTTCTCGCTGTAGACAGAAAGTATATAGTAAAATATGGAGCTTTGTGCCAACCTAAGAAAGAAACAAACAATCGTTTTGTTACATTTCACTGTCGAAAACTCACTGTTAAAAATAATTATAAACCATATTCCCAGCTACAAAATTCAAACCCAAAACAGTTTTATTAGTTGCTTTCTTGAAAATAATGACAGAAATCTTCAGTAGTTGTCTCTGTCCACATACAGCAACAGATGAAATCATAGTAAATAAGACCCTAACCGTCACAAACTCACATCGATTTAGATTTATTACTAAATCATTGTTGCATCTGATAGATACCGCACCCTGCGATTTGTTTTCTGAGTTGTTTAAAGTTTTGAAATTACAAACACTCGGTTTGCCATTTTTTGTTTTTTCTTTCTGTTTTGTTGCGGAAAATAGAAACCGCGTATCTTAATGTATCGTTGGTAAAAGAGTAGCCCAAGAGTTGGCAGTGGGTGGTGATGATTAGCTGTCTTCTCTCTTGTCTTACACTGCAAAATTAGGGATGACTAGCGCAGGTGGCCTTCGTGTAGCTTTGCACAAAATTAAACAAAACAAACAAACTAATTAACGTAAAACGACTCAATAACAGCGATAGCGAACACACAAACTGGTTCCCAATATCCACGTGACTTTCTTTTATCTAATTATGCTGTTGAAACAACTCTAATCACTCCACAATGTCTCATAGCTTAAAATAAAAATTCTTGGCCTAAGTTATTAAACCTTTTCATGTCAATACTGTCTTTAGGACCCGCAACTCCCACTACCGAACATTTAAATTACAAAATTAAAAAATATAGTATAAAACAGTATTTCTGTTTGTACACCTATACTAGACAGCTCAAAGTGGCTTTAAGTCCAACAAACAAATACATTTTTCAACACTTTTATACTCTATAAAATAATTTACAGGCTTCCTAGTTTAAAACATTCTAGCTTATACTAAATGACAAACAGTACCACAGCCAGCTACGACTTGCGGCTCAAGCACTACGAGATCTCATGATTACAAAAATATACACAACTTCTATTTCCGAACTTATAATTAAACAAAAATTAGGTTAAATATATCTACTAACGTTCAAACTTGCTGTTCTCAACTGTTATGTTTCAAACATTTCATTATTTTCGACCTTTACTTGCAGCCATTTATTGCGAACAACACCTGAACCAATGTTAACCTGGAATGCAGACACATGCGAACACTACCAGTGAAACCAAAACTTGATGTTTGGAACAAGAATACAGACACATGTGCACACTACTAGTAAAACCAAAACTTGATGTTTGGAACAAGAATACAGACACATATGAACACTACCAGTAAAAATAAAACTTCACTTTTGAGCTAGAATACAGACACGTCTAAACACTACCAATAAAATATAAGCATGGAATTTTGAGTTAGAAGACAGACACATGTGAACACCACCAGTAAAACCAAAAACTGACGTTTTGAACTAGTAAAATTACAAATAACACGAGTAAGATAAGGTCATAAAAGTTAACTGGTTCTGTTATATAAATTAGATTATGATTTCAGTTTCACAAATAATACGAAATATGTTGGTCCAGCTACCAAGTAAACATACAAATTATGAACATCTGAGAATTGTAGTTTCTAGTTAAGCGAAATAATATAAATTTGAAGGGTTTAAGACACTCACATCAGACTATGGATAAAATAAGCATAGTTGAATATATACTCTTCAAAAAAAGAAACGCAAAAGGCAAAATATGAGACAAATTGTTAACAAGTTTATTCCGGGTAGTTCTGTATGACATGTGTGAAACTTTGCACATTCACTGCTGAACGTCCAAAGTCTGCAAAGGCGAAATCCACGCTCACTAGTTGAAGTTTTACGTCACTCAACGTCAATAACGAGTATGCCCCCCGTGAGCATCAATAACTGCTTGGCATCTCCTACCCATGGAAGCGATGAGATGACGAATCACATTCTGTGGAATGGCTGGCCACTCAGCCTGCAAAGCTGCTGCAAGATGAGGTAGAGTCTGCGGTTGAGGTTGTTGCCGTCGCAGACGTCGGTCCAACTCGTCCCAAAGATGTTCGATGGGGTTTAAATCTGGTGTTCTGGAGGGCCAGGGAAAAACGTTGATGTTGTGGTGTCTCAAAAAGACAGAGGTGATCGGGCTGTGTGAGGACGGGCGTTTTCATGTTGAAAAACGTCATTGACGTTCACCATGATGGGTTGAACATTGGGCCTAAGAATCTCATCGACGTATCGTTGAGCCGTAAGATTCCCTCGAATGTGCAAAAGGTCTGTTGAGGCAGTAGACGTCGTAGTGGTGGTTCTATCCCGAAGGTGACGAAACCGGATGTAGCGATCTTGTGCAGGCGTGGTCACACGAGGTCTGCCAGATCGTGGACGGTCACGAGTTGATCCATGTTGTTGGTGACGATTCCATAGTCTTGTGATGGTGCTTGGGTGGACATTCACAGCTATGGCAACACATGTTCGAGATTCGCCTGCTTCCAAGCGACCAATGACGTTGTTGCGTTGTGCTTCAGTCAGTTTTGGGGTAACTGTATTGCGTGTCGGTGCCTTAACACTGAGCTCTGGAAACCAAGAACCCGTCACTTTTATAGGGATTTTGCACATGGTGCACTTGCAGAACATGCAGATCTCTCAAATAAATTTATTGGACACGCATGCGTTTTGGCGAAAAATCCGATGTTTTCCTCCGTTTTCAAAGTGCACAACTTTTATTGTCATTTTGGTCTGACAATCAGTGCCTTAACACGTGTAACATCACATACTCTGAGCTTGTAACGTTATTACATATATTTCTCTTTAAAATAAAAAATATCCCTTTTGCATTTCTTTTTTTGAAGAGTATATTTCTACTTCCTGCTACCACATCAACATGGGTGTCAATCACTGATTAGAGAAGTGTGTCCTTTAGTAACTGAGGATGAACTGTTTCTACTTCCTGCTATCACATCAACATGGGAGTCAATCGCTGATTAGAGAAGTGTGTCTTTTAAAGCTGAGGATGAACTATTTCTACTTCCTACTACTACATCAACGTGGGAGTCAATCGCTGATTAGAGAAGTGTGTCTTTTAACAGCTGAGGATGAACTATTTCTACTTCCTACTACTACATCAACATGGGTGTCAATCACTGATTAGAGAAGTGTGTCCTTTAACAGCTGAGGATGAACTGTTTCTACTTCCTGCTACTACATCAACATGGGTGTCAATCACTGATTAGAGAAGTGTGTCTTTTAAAAGCTGAGGATGAACTATTTCTACTTCCTGCTACTACATCAACATAGGTGTCAATCACTGATTAGAGAAGCATGTCCTTTAAAAGCTGAGGATGAACTAAACTTTTCAAAAAAGAAGCGCAAAGGGCAAAATTGGAGATAAATTGTTAACAAGTTTATTCCGTGTCGTTCTGTATGACATTTTGAAACTTTTTACATTCACTGCTGAACATCCAAAGTCTGCAAAGGTAAAGTCCACGCTCACTAGTTGAAGTTTTACGTCACTCAACTTCAATAACGAGTATGCCCCTCGTGAGCATCAATAACTGCTTGGCATCTCCTGCCCTTGGAAGCGATGAGATGACGAATCACATCCTGTGGAATGGCTGTCCACTAAGCCTGCAAAGCTGCTGCAAGCTGAGGTAGAGTCTGCGGTTGAGGTTGTCGCCGTCGCAGACGTCGGTCGAACTCGTCCCAAAGATGTTCGATGGGGTTTAAATCTGGTGATCTGGAGGGCCAGGGAAAAACGTTGATGTTGTGGTGTCTCAAGACGATAGTGGTGAGTCGGACTGTGTGAGGACGGGCGTTTTCATGTTGAAAAACGTCGTTGACGTTCATCATGATGGGTTGCACATGGGGTCTAAGAATCTTGTCGACGTATCGTTGAGCCGTAACATTCCCTCGAATGTGTAAAAGGTCTGTTCTGGCATTGTATGCTATGGCAGCCCACATCATGACGCTGCCACCACCAAATCTGTGTTTTTCAGCAAAACTTTCACCTCGGCGACGGTCAACACGAGTCTTTCCATCCTGCCTACAAAGCATAAAACGCGATTCATCGCTGAACCAAACATGCCTCCATCGTCGATGAGACCATACCCGATGTGCCTGAGTCCATTGCAGCCGTGCTTGATGATGATGCTGGGTGAGGATGATGCCTCTGACTGTACGTCGAGGTCGGATTCCTGCATCTCGTAGACGGTTGCGTACGGTCTGATAGGAAATCCTACGCAGCCCTTGTATATTTGAGGCAGTAGACGTCGCAGTGGTGGTCCTATCCCGAAGGTGACGTAACCGGATGTAGCGATCTTGTGCGGGCGTGGTCACACGAGGTCTGCCAGATAGTGAACGGTCACGAGTTGATCCATGTTATTGGTGACGATTCCATAGCCTTGTGATGGTGCTTGGGTGGACATTCACAGCTCTGGCAACATCTGATCGAGATTCGCCTGCTTCCAAGCGACCAATGGCATTGTTGCGTTGTGCTTCAGTCAGTCTTGGCGTAACTGTATTGCGTGTCGGTGGCTTAACACTGAGCTATGAAACCAAGAACCCGTCACTTTTATAGGGATTTTGCACATGTTGCACTTGCAGAACATGCAGATCATTCAAAAAATTTATTAAACACGAATGCGTTTTGGCGAAAAAATCCGATGTTTTCCTCCGTTTTCAAAGTGCACAACTGTTATTGTCATTTTGGTCTGACAATCAGTGCCTTGACACGTGTAACATCACATACTCTGAGCTTGTAACGTTATTACGAGTACAGGTATTGTAACAGTTATTACAGGTACATATATTTCTCTTTAAAATAAAAAAATATCCATCTGACTATAAATTATGTAAAATACATTCACCATATAAGTTGTCAAACTTGTTTTATGGTAAAATAATTTCATGTTAACATTGATAATGAGAAGATAATTCAGAAAATGTCATAATTAGTAGAAATTATTAAGTTTAGATCTTCGTGTCAGATCAATAAAATATTATTGGTTTAAGTTTGTTTGGTTTTTGAATTTCGCGCAAAGCTACACGAGGGCTATCTGCGCTAGCCGTCCCTAATTTAGCAGTGTAAGACTAGAGGAAAGGTGGCTCGTCAGCACCACCCACCACCAACTCTTGGGCTACTCTACCAACGAATAGTGGGATTGACCGTCACATTATAACGCCCCCACGTTTTCAATGTATTATATGTTTGATAATTTTGTAATGTGGTGTTCTAACTTTCATTAATTAACATATATTACCTAAACTGAGAATAAACTATTTTATAGGGTAGTACATGTGAAAATAAAGTATACTGATTTTAATTATATTCTAATTGTTTCTTGTCTGTAACAATTAATGATAACGATATAGTTAGCCAGAACAGTTGTTTAAGTTTGTAACTACTACCATATTTTTCGGTGTACAAGATGATTCCAAATATAAAACGACCCTGGATGTTTTGAGCTAGTTACGTGTAGTATATGCAATTCAAATGCTACACACAGCTCAATCCGGCCTTCATTGTATCACAAACATATAACAAGCAACTTTACGAAGTTTTCATTACATTTTAAATCGTTTTATATAATCAAAATATCAAACCTTAAGATGTTCTACAAAACCATATTGGGCCTAACATGGCTAGTGATAAAGGCTCTCGACTCGCAATCTGAGAGTCACTAGTTCGAATCTTCATCTGATCAAATATGCTCGCCCTTTCTGCCTTTTAACGTTATAATGTGACGGTCAATCCCAATATTAGTTGGTAAAAAAGTAGCCTAAATTTTGGTGGTGGATGATGGTGACTAGCTGTGCCTTCCCTCTAGTCATACATTATTAAACTAGGAACCGGCTAGCGCAGATATCCTTCGTGTAGCTTTGCGCGAAATTAAAAAGAGCAATAAAAACATGTTAATAAAACTAACGTGTGTTACATACAATATTACCAATATTTTACTATGACAAATACGATCAAAACATTTCAGATCAAAATGACTTGATTAATTGTAATTAACACGTTTGAGAAATAACTTCTAGGTGTAAAAACTCGAGACAAATATGTTATTATAACACACTAGATGGCATGATATCGACTCATTTACTGAAAAACGTTGTTGTTTTGAATTAAGCACAAAGCTACACAATGAGCTAACTGTGCTCTGCCCACCACACTTGGGGGCTACTAAAAAACAAAGTAAAATAAACTACACAATTTTGGATAAATATGCCACCGACCGGAGAGTTCTTACTACACCTTTACTTTTGAGCCTATGTATTCATAGGTCTTATAAGACGAGAGGTGAAATCAGACATTCTTTTAAGACTAAAAAGTATCGTCTTATACACTGGCTTATACCGGATCATCTACTTAAACTACGTATTTTATTTTTACATTAAAATCTGTGCTGGTTCGGTTAATAGTTGTCTTTTAAAATTATGTATTTCAAAGTGGTGTTTCATAGTAGATTGCGTCAAGTAAGACGTACTGCAAGATATATAAAATAATTAATATTCTAACTAGTTTCTTCACTAGTCTAAGTAATCGAAGTATCAGCATATTCTAATTTGCCAGTGGATAGTAGAAAGTCTATGGGCTTATAACACTAAAATCCATTGTTCGTTCGTCGCCGTAAAATATATATTGTCTATCTTTCACATTTGAATGTGAAATGATAAGTCAATGAGTAAAAGTAAAAGATGTAGCATATTCTTTGATGTTAAAGTAAAATATATATTGTCTCTCTTTCACATTCAAAGTAAAAGATGTAGCATATCTTTTTATGTTAAAGTAAAATATATATTTCATCGTTCGTTGTGAAAGTAAAAAAAAAAATTGATCTATCTGTCACTGTGAAATACTAGTAGAGAGACATTATTTTGAAAAATCTTTCGCGATGTTTTGTCATTAAAACGTCGGACGACGTAAGAGGAGGTCTTCAGTCTTCACTCAGTCCGGTTCACTCTTTAAGTTATTCACAAAACGAGAGAAGTGCCATGTAAACATATACTCACTCTCTTCACTTTCACAACATATTTGTTGTATTTATTTATGTACAATATTTTCCATTTTGCTGTTATATTAAAGCAAAGAAAAACAAACAGTACATTAGACAAATCAAATGATAATTTAAGTTTAAATTAAGAACACAAAATGTTTTTGTTTGTTTCTAATTCAGGTTTAAGCCAAGCTAACAAGAAGGACCACATTCAAAAGTCGGATACCGGAACTGTCTAAGAACACAATCTGAAACCGACACTTGGCTACAATCTCTGTGAACGTTTGTTTGTTTGTTTTGAATTTCGCGCAAAGCTATCTGTGCTAGCCGTCCCTAATTTAGCAGTGTAAGACTAGAGGGAAGGCAGCTAGTCATCACCACCCACCGCCAACTCTTGGGCTACTCTTTTACCAACGAAAAGTGGGATTGACCGTCACATTATACGCCCCCACGGCTAAAAGGGCGAGAATGTTTGGCGCGACGGGGATGCGAACCCGCGACCCTCGGATTACGAGTCTCGCGCCTTACGCGCTTAGCCATGCCAGGCCATATTATATCGAAACGCCTTCCTCTACACTTTTGTTTCTACAATAGTTGTCGTCCATTTAACTTAAATTCAGTACTAATACTCTGTCAAACAGTGTATGAAATAATGTTATATCTTTTCTTTTGTCTTTTACTCTAGGATGTACATGTTTCGTAAAGAAATAAGCCTTCTTATAGTATTAGTTTATTGTTTCTTCATCTATGCGTGGCCCGACATGGCCAAGTGGGTTGAGGCGTTCCACTTGTAATCTGAGGGTCGCGGAATCGAAACCCCGTCGCACCAAACATGCTCGCCCTCCCAGCCGTGGGGGTGTATAATGTGACGGTCAATCCCACTATTTGTTGATAAAAGACTAGCCAAAGAGTTGGCGGTGAGTGGTGATGATTAGCTGCCTTTTCTCTAATCTTACACTGCTAAATTAGGGACGACTAGCGCAGATAGCGCTCAAGTAGCTTTGCGCGAAATTCAAAAACAAATCACCCCAAGCGGAGGATAGGACACACATAAAATGTGGTTTAAAATGTTTGAAGTTAAGTACAAAACTGCACAATGAGCTCTCCGTAATCTGCTCACCACAGATATCGAAACCTGGTGTCTAGCCTGCTAAATCTACAGACATATCGCTTTGGTTTGAATTTTGCGAAAAGCAGGACAAGGGCTATCCCTACTTACTTTTCATAATTTAGCAACCACAAACTAGAAGAAAGATAGCTAAACACCATCCACCACCAACTCTTAGACTATGCTTTCACCAGCAAATAATGGGACTGACCGTCACATATAATGCCCCATGGATGAAAAGGCAAGTATTTTTGGTGACGGAGATTCGAACCCATGACCCTTAAATTCAGAGTCGAGCGCCTTAAACACAAGATCGTACCAAGTATACAACAGCTGTATATAAGTTATCAGAAAAGTGTAGTGCAGCGATTCACGACCTCTAACCCTGTACCTGATCTCAAAATGAAGGTTCTTGGGTTCGAAACGTGCATATTCAGTTTTATAGTGTATTTATAGAAGTGGAATATTTAGAGACAAGGATTAATGTTAAATTTTAATGTAATCATGATGCTAATATCTGGATGTATTTTATTACTCACAATATCCAACTGTTACAGATTAGAAGTCTGGGAGCAATGTATTTAAGACTATAGAGTGATATACGAACACCTGTAACTATTTATTGTAAGAAAACGTAATTTGAGCTTATTTTTAATCAGGCAAGTGCTAAGGATCGCAACACACAACAGTATCTATCTAGGCAAATACTAGCGATCAGAACATAGGTTAATATTTATCCAGACAAGTACTACAAATCAGTAAAACGTGCGCATGCCATAAATCACGAGTAAAATTATACACTCTCTTGGCTAGAACACAGCATGACATATGAACCATAAAAGCAAGAAATGAAAATACTTGTTACTTTTAATTTCAGTTTGGAAGTACATCCAGTTCACATGGTGTCATTCGTTACTAAGGTATAGTTTGTTCTTTACCTGTTTTTTTTCTTTAATTTTTGGCTTACTGTGTTTCTCCAAAGAATATTACAAGATGTAGCTTTCAGTAGGACCCGGGAACTATGAGGAAGACAGCACCAATAAAATTATTGAATGGTGAAGAAGGAAACATTACCGTGTTTTGTAGATAGACCACAAGACAACCTTTAGAATCTTGACCGTAGGAGTTTATTTCTGGTGCTGTCATTAGTGAAGATGTGCAATCTCTTACCTTACTGGACCTGTTCATTATCAGGTCACCACTTTAGTTTCATTAGTCAACGGACTTTCAGAATGACCAGTACGTTGGAATGATCATATGGAGGTAGTGAGAAGATTTGGCACCAAACTAACACACTTCTGGTTTCGGTTCATGAAACAACAGTTTATCTCTTTACACGTTTTAAGAGCCAAACTAAAATAAGAACTGT
The DNA here is from genome assembly GCF_004210375.1 of Tachypleus tridentatus. Lineage (NCBI taxonomy): Eukaryota > Metazoa > Arthropoda > Merostomata > Xiphosura > Limulidae > Tachypleus > Tachypleus tridentatus. Next base: position 13,687,107 of record NW_027467782.1, on the reverse strand, counting down.
CTGAGCTGGATAACTTGGTTACATAGAGTTAGCCATAAACATTATGACGAGTTGTATGTCTGACTGCAATGCATCCAAGAGAAGAGAACCTAAAACTTTGCACACATAGTAAGGGGATAGTGTGGGTGTGTACTAAGGTACTATGTGTTAGATTTGACTCAAAAATGTTCTTTATCCTAATTATTCTGCTTCGTAAAGGTCTATAGAAAGTATCATTTTTCTCTCTCTAACTGAATACAGTATTTTCAACATAAACTTGGGAACTCTAAACATTTGAAGTAAACTAAGTTTTGGAAACAGAAATAGAGAATACTGCAGAATTTGAAGACTGAAAAAAATTCAGATAAAATCACAGTAATAAAATAATCGAATCTGAGAAACTAAAGTAAATCTATTTGTTTTTAAAAAGGGTTGGACTGAATTAAGATTGGAAAATCGTAAAATAAAAATCATTAAAGAATTGGTGCATTGGGGTAGCAGAAAATTAATTGAAATAAAGGAGACACTTAACTGGTATAGTAAGATCTCAGTGGATCCACTCCTTACTATGTTTTAGTACTGTATATAGTGTCCAGGTTAAATGGGTTATAACTAAAATATTCCTGGTTGACCAAGTATGATAATCATTGAAAATGTTTCATGACCAAGGAGTGACATTATTCACTGGACTAAGAATGTAAGTTAAAATTCTTGATATGAGAATGCTTTCTTTGTACACACCCCCACTAAATGATCAAGAAAAAAGATGTTTAACATCACAGATATCAATCTTGAGGTAAAAAGGACTGGAAGTTTAAACACTAACCATTAGTGGAAGAGGAATATTATATTGTTTGAAATGGTGAGTTGTACCAGTGATGAATATTAGTTGCCTGTTCTCTTTATTATACTTTTAAAATTAAACAATAAGTTATCCTCTTATAAACACTCTCAAACTCCTATATTTTGTTTTTTCTTTAACTAATTTTTTTACCCAGTGTTTTCCTTACATCATTGCAATATGTTACTGATTTGCATGTTTGTTTGTTTTTCTTTAATTAATTTTTTTTACCTAGTGTTTTCCTAGCATCATTACAATATGTACCTGATTTGCATGTTTGTTTGTTTTTTTCTCTTCATCATTTAATACTGAAACTTATGTTAGTGAACTTTCTATTTGTCTTTCCTACAAGAAAACATCTCTTAAATAGCAACTTCTATAACTTTTAAAGAAATAAAAATTCATCCAATGTTTTTAGGCAAAAATATAATATCTACTATTTCTAAACGATTTGGTTTAGATTTGAATTTTTTTCAAAATTGCAAATAAACTTTAAGAATATAATATAACAAGCTAGAAACTTAACATCTCCCTCTGAATGCATTAATTAAAATAAAAACTACATGTACTTTAGACTTTAAAGGTTTTATTACATGCATTAATGATCTAATGATTTCACTCATATATAATTTCAGTCAGACAATATGGTGAGTGAATGGTAGATAATATTCTAAACATATCAGACAGAATGTGTTTGTTTTGTTATAGCAAAGCAACAATGGGCTATCTGCTGTGTCCACCAAGGGGAACCAAAACCCTGATTTTAACATTATAAATTCAAAGACTTACCTCTGTCCTACTAGGGAACAGACAATGAACACTTGTATAACAGTTGTTATGGAGTGAATGCCTTTTCTAAGTTAGCATTCACAAACTTCATATTATAAAAACTGTTGTTATAACAAACTACTTACATCAATTGTATTCCAACCACTACTGTAGTTGTTGTATGCCAGTGAGCCTTATAAGCTATTAAATGCAATGGTAGCCCACATCAAGATCTTATATCAAGGTTAAAATAGCCTTCTTATTTACAAATTATAAACTTCTCTAAAAAAAAGATTCCTAATTCTTTTAGCTTGTTTCACCACAGTCAAATACATTAGACTACTGAAGGTTTTTCAATGTGTGTAAATATTCATACTTAAATAATTTTACACCTTTACACCACCATTATTTTCCAATGGGATTCCAAACATATTTTTACATGGTGTCTTTGTTGTTAAAATTTGCAATAATTTTATCAAGATACAAATAATAGTTGATACTATGGAATAAGAACCAGAATCTCATTTGATTAAGTAAGTGGTTCAAAAGTTGTATGAAGTTTAAAGTTAGGCAATTGAAAACAGATGTTTCATTTCAAAGAGAATAACTGATATTTACCTGTAAGACAGAAGTATTATGCAGTAAAAACAATATTTTATTGTTAAAAAGGCTCCAATGCATACAAAGATTCATTAAAAATTAATCATCATATAATATTATTTACAATAGGAAAATAATTAAATATTTAAAAAATTACCTTTCAAAATTATACAAGAGTGTACACGTTATCTTGTATAATTATATGAGAGTAGACAAAGTGTTGGGGTGGGTAGTGATGAATAGTTGCTTTCCTACAGTACTTAATCAGGGACGACTAGCGCAGATAGCCCTCATGTAGCTTTGCACGAAATTCAAAGCAAACCAAATTAAAACCAACTGGTCGTTTGCCTTCACTTTTTCCTTCAGTATATAATTATTTATTGTTTCTATCAGTTTACATGCTATTCTCTCCATGATTCCGATAGCATGTGACCCAATTTAAACACGTTACTTTTGGCCTTCTGCCAAATGAATAATTTTTTATGTTTTTATGCGAGGGGAGGGTAGTAAGCTTGAGGTACTGCCTCCAGTCGGCATTGCAAGTTCACGCTGAGTGATTTAGTAATTTCGATATTAGTTGTAACCTGTTATCTTGAACTCGCAAAGTTGGAGAGAAATTCAGATTCTTTTAAAAACAAATCTTAGTCAAAGTGACGCCTGTTAGAAATTGATGAAATAACATTTAATTTCGTTTTGACCCCGATTGTCTCAGTATTTAAATTTATAAAACTATAAACATAACCCATATAGCCCTTTTCACTAAAGTTTCTGCTACATTTACGATTTCAAACAATCGTTTATAAACTCACACTCAGTGAACATGCGCAAGTTAAAGAATTTTGTGAAAACCTATTCTGACCTTCAAGACACGTGTTACTGAAAACCTAATTTATAGAACATGAAATATAATACTTAAAGGATTGTTGTTTATAAATGTTTTTACCATACCCCAATTTATATCAATTTGCCACGCTATGAAAACATTTAGTAAAATGAGGGTTTACATTTCTACGTTTTTAAACAACTAGTTTAGTGTTAACTCTAACGTATACCTTACAAAATCAAATATTGGCCTTTTTATGAGGGTTTTAAGCATAGCAGCAACATATATCTATAAACTATGATCTAATTTGTCTTAATTTAACATTTTAATTAAATAATTATACAAAACTTCTTTAGTTAGCATACTTGAACGTCATATAAAATAATTAAGATTCAAATCGAATTAAATGTTTGTCTTGAAAACTTATCCAACACGTAATCGAACAGTTTTGTGAAACGTCAGGATTAGTGTCTATTTACGTCACTCGGAAAAGGGTTCACTGCGTCTCATAATGATGGACGTGCGAGAGTGTGGAGACGTCGAGAAGAGCGATTTTCCGTAATGGTTCTATAATGGTCTAAGCAGGCATATGCTTGGGTGGCCGCTCCGACTTACTCATACTCAACAGGGGTGCTCTGAATGCACGACAATATAGAGACGAAATTCTGGAACCCATTGTGAGGCCTTTTGCCGGTGCTGTCGGCGATGGGTTTATTTTCATGCAGGTTAACGCGCGAGCCCCCCGTCGCCTAACTGTGCACGCGTATGGACTTCCTTGATGAGGAAGACATATAGACTTTTGAGTGGTTCGCCAGATCTCCAGAGTTAAATCCGATTGAACATTGTTGGGACATGTTGTCGAGGTGTGTTATTGAACGGCAGCACTCAGAATGTACAGGAACTCCGACAAGCCCTGCTAGACAAGTGGGCTCCCATACCCCAAGATAACATTGATAGACTGATTCGAAGTGTGCCAAATCGGTGTCAAAAGTGTATCACAGCCCGTGGAAGTCACATTAGATATTGAATGTTTCAAACATTTCTTGAATAAACGCATGTAAACTGTTTAAAGTATTGTATCGTATGGGATATCAGTTTTTGTAATACTAGTCATTTTTTTAAAATTTTATTTCTCCATGTTTTACACTTCATCACACATTAAAAATGGATATAGATGGAACTGAAATAAGACAAAATATCTAAAAAATAAAAGTATTCTCACATTTGGAACACTGAGATAAATTATATAAGAAAACGTACTTGTTCTTTTAATTTTTAGCAGTTTTTTTTATAGCCGTAAGGAATTTCAGCTTAAACAGCAATACAGAGGTTCCATCTGGTCAATGAAGATATACTTAGAATATTTCACTTTTGTATTTTGCAGTTTTATGAGCGTTTTTTTTACCATTAACCGGTGGTAGATGGATCTTCACCAAACTCGGTATGGTGGTTCATTGGGTCCATGGGGGGAAACACATAGATCTTTTTGAGGCTTACGGTTTTTATGAGCGTTTCTTTTACAACTACTTCGCCCCTTATTGACCGATCAACACTGAATTTGTCTACGAAGGTTTGTTGAGTCGATGTGAGGATACGTTCAAATTTTCGGTTTTACATTTTGTCTTTGGCAGTTTTTATGGGCGTTTTATACAATTACATATAAGAGAAGCAACTTTTCATGTCCTTGAATAACCATGAATTTACATAACTTACGTCACTACTTTTTCACTTTTAACACGATAAATATGATACGCATAAGTAAAATACATAGGTAAATTCAGGATTTATAACGCAACAGTTTACCCTCTAGTAATAGAGCGTAGACAGCTCACAGTGTAACTGTAGGCTCAAAACAGATAAACATAACATAGAAGCAAAATGGAGTATTCAGATCCTAACTTTAAAGGCTCAAGTCCCAGTTCTTTCAAAAATTACAAATTTCAAGTAAATGGCAATGGACATCTTCAGATCCAAAGTTTTAAGACTCGAGTCAGATGTTTTTCCAAATTTACAAATTCCTCGTAAAAGACGACAGTTTAATACAAACTCTTTATTTCTCAGGGTCGTCGTTACGTCGTATTAACTCTATAAACCTTCTATCAATAATTACTTGTTTTCCATGCAATATCTCATGATTATCAAAAACCATAACAATGGCTGAAAATATACTGCACGTAGTAAGTTGATACTACTGCCCTCTATAAATCATGTTCTTAATAATAATATCTGTATTTCAGTTTGGAGTCGCCACAGCTGAAAGCAGAGGGTCAAACGGTATAAAATATCTATTCTTTAGGTCTGTATTTTTATTACTGTGTGATATGTATACTTTCATAGAGTTTAAAAACATCCTTTTAATTAAAAACTTTAAAACCAAAATACGTTTTACCTTTCTCACGTTTGTTCTTCAAACTGGATTTCTTAATGGAAAATTAAAACGACAGTTAGAAAATCGTTTGGGATTAGAAATTGCTTTAAGAATATCGTCAAAACAAAAAATATGATTCTTATATATAAATCTTACATCCCTGTATGTACCAGTTTCTGTTAGTCACATCTTAGTTTGTACCAGTTTCAACTAGTTACATCTTAGTTTGTACCAGTTTTAACTAGTTACATCCTATTTTGTAATTACTTCTGTTAGTTGCATCCAACTTTTTATCTTTTTTCTGCTAGTTACATCTTAGCTTGTACCTCTTTTTCTAGTTGCATCCTAGTTTGTAACTATTTCTGTTAGATACATCCTAGTTTGTAACTATTTCTGTCAGTTACATTCTATTTTGTTGTTTTTTTCTGACAGCCTTATCCTAGTGTGTACATGTTTGTATCAACCTCAACAAGATTCTAACTAAGTGTACATTTTTCAAACCAAATTGTAAGTTAATATGATATTTGTAGGTGGTTTTTCTATAATAGATTATGAATTGTTAAAGTTCAACGTTCAACACAATAAATTGCATGACAGATGGAGTAAAACTAGTGAGGTTGGTGTTTGAAACCAAAAGCAGTGTGTTATGATTTACTTTCATTTCTTTGACATCCACAGTACCAACATACGAGTATTATGTGATCTCATCCCTCTATGACCTTTGATCTTGTCTTGAATATGATAACGTTTATTGTCACGATAAAACAGACTACACTGATTTAAATGTGCTTTACTGTTTCGGTTGTTATTTATGTCTTCTCTTACAGTAGGTAAGTTATGTCTAGCAATGTGTTAACTGGTTCTTCTTTTTTTGTATTTAGAGTTGTGTACAGTTATCGAACAACATATCACATTGAGTTTTGACGTTAATGAGTTATTGGAGGTTCCTTTGTTTTACACTTTTACCAGCGCACTGTCACCCCTCTCTTCCCTAAATGGCAGTATGGGCTGATATGTGAACCCATGTGACAACCATATTTTATCTTTTTTTTTTAAGGAACCGTTCTTCAAATGACATCGATTTAGCAGGTTTTGTTGTCTGGCTTAATAGTTTCACTTCAAATAAAAAACAAAACAAGCAAACCACCTAAAAGGTACCAATTTGATAATTTAATCAGAAGAATTTCTAATAGATATTACAAAAATTGACCTCAAGTCATAACAAAATTTTATACTCTTAATACATCAAGTGATTTATTACGACTTTCTCAATCTATTCAAGTATACACATAATAAAATTTTGAAGGATAGAGTTACCCTTGGAATTTTTTCATGCAGTCTTTCAAAATAACATTATTTAACATGATTAATTAGGTTTGAAGAAAATAAAATAATTCTACTTTATTTTCCAATTGAAATTTGAGATTTATATCTAGAAGTTAGACGTATATAATAAATAAATATATTGTGAGCTTAGAAACAAAATATTTTTAATTTCCGTTTGTTTTGAAATTCGCACAAAGCTACTCGAGAGCTATCTGTGCTAGCCGTCCCTAATTTAGTAGTGTAAGACTAGAGGGAAGGCAGCTAGTCATCACCACCCACCGCCAACTCTTGGGCTACTCTTTTACCGACGAATAGTGGGATTGACCGTCACATTATAACGCCCCACGGCTGGAGGGCGAGCATGTTTAGCGCGACTCGGATGCGAACCCGCGACCCTCAGATTCCGAGCGCAAGCCTTATCGCGCTCGACCATGCCAGGCCTTTCATTTTCGAGAAAGGAACTTCAGAAATCGATCTCAAATTGAAGTTACTTGCTCTATCAGAGAGTAAGACGTTTAGGGTCAGTAATATGATTATGTACTAAAAAAGACCTACTGTTACAAATATGATCATATAATAAAGGTAGATCTAGTTTTAGGAATATGATCATGAGCTAAAGGAAAATCCAGTGTTAGCAATACGATCATGTACTACAGGAAGACCTAGTGCTAATAAATATGATCATGTACTCAAAGTAAGATCTAGTGTTAGTAATATGATCATGAACTATGGATAGATCTACTCAATTATCATATTACTAACACTAGAGTAAGAACTAGTCAAGGTTCATATCACTAACACTAGTTCTTACTTTAGTACATAATCATATGACTAACACCATGTGTTTCTTTCGTATATGATCATATTTTTAACATTAGTAACATTATTATGTACCAAAGGAGAATATAGTGTTAGTAATATCATCATCTACTGAAAGAACCTAGGGTTAGTAATATTATCACGTACTGAACATCTAGAGTTAATAATATGATCACGCACCAAAGTAAGACCTGGTGTTAGTAATATGATCATGTACCACAGGAAGATCTAGTATTAGTAATATGTTCATGTTATAAAGGAAGACCATGTGTTAGTTAAACGATTATGTACCAAAGTAAAATCTAGAGTTCGAAAATGATTATGCAGTAAAGTAAGATCTTGTGTCAGTAATATGATCACATACTAAAGTACGATCTAGTGATAGTAACACGATTACGTACTAAGGTAAGATCAAGTGTTAGAAATGTGATCCTGAACTAAAGGAAGACCTAATGTTAGTACCGTGATCATGTACTAAAGGAAGATTTATGTTAGTAATATGATCTGTACTAATCGAAGATATAGTGCTAGGAATATTATGATGTATTAAAGGAAACCTAATCTAAGTAATATTCCTAGCACTATACCTAATCTAAGTAACCTAATCTAAGTAATATGATCATTTAACAAAGTAAGATCTAGTGTTAAAAATACGATCATGTACTGAAGATCTAGTTTTAGTAATATGATCACGTTCTAAAGGAAGACCTGGTGTTAGTAATATGATCATGTACTAAAGGAAGATCTTGTTTTAGTAATATGATCATTAACTAAGGATAGATCTAGTGATAGTAATATGATCATGTAATAAAGGAACGCCTAGTGTTATTCATATAATCATGTACTAAACTAAGACCTAGTTCTAGTAATGCGAGATTTTTGTCAGTAATATGATCATCTAGTAAAAAGTGTTCTTGTGTTAGTTTTGTGATCATGTACTAAAGGAAGATCTAGTGTTAGTAATATCAAAATGTACTAAAGGATGATCTCGTGTTGGTAATATGATCATGTAGTAAATGAAGACCTGGGGTTATGTTACTTTTTAGTTATTTTTTCAGTTTCTTTCACATTTCAAATTACTCATTCTAATTTTCATTGCTAGGTAAGCTTCATGAAATGAGCCCTTACATGTGCGTCGTTTTTATTAACATTACAAAATTAAAAGTAATTAATTACATTATGTGACAATAACAGTATTTTAAAACCAGTATTGAAACACCCAAACAAATCCATATTGTAGTTGGATATGTGGGGTTGTCAGATTATATCTTTATTAAACAGTATTTCCAGTAGGTATTTATACTTACTACTAATTATAATGTGATATGAATAATGAGTAAAATCTGAGAATAAGACTCGGAACCAGAGTCAGTTTACCATTTTAAGTTTAACTAACACTCACTGTGAGAACTGTAATTAGGTGTTTTCAGTTACTCTGAGTAGGTTTTATTTCATTATTACAGTTTCATATGCCTGTTACCAGAAGGTTAATCTATAATAAACTGACTACATGATAAAAAGATAACATAAAATAGCTTTACTAAATTCATTCAACAATACATGTTAGATTTGTTAATTTAACACACTTACTACTTATTGTTAGCTATTACTGATAGTGTAGTTTTATATACGGGAAAAGTTAAAAATACCGTATTTTCCGGTTAATATGCCGAGGCCAATTTTCAGCTCTGAAAATGAGGGTGTTTGCTTATTACCGCCCAATTAGCCGAAGCCATTTTTTAAGAAGTGACAAGTTTCTTCAAAATGATTTCTTAGTCTCGTTTCAGCGTCAGCATGCATGTTGTGTGTGATCATTGGCGTTCTGTAGTAAAGCAGAACGTGTCGTATTGAGATAGAGATGGAATCAATATGTCATTGATATGCAAAAACGGCTCGTTTGGGCTGAGAAAACACTTTTACATAGAAGAGCGAACAACATAATAGAAGGTCGAAACGTTGTTCGCTCTTCTATGTAAAAGTGTTTTCTCAGCCCAAACGAGCCGTTTTTGCATATAAATTTTCAACAAGTGGGTTTCTCGTCATCACTAATCAATATGTCATTCGTTATTGGCTCTACTCACTGTAATTAGGTAACCAATGAAATTCTAGAAACAACGTTTCACTGTAGTCTTAACGTGCTTTGCTGATGGGACAAAATTACCGCCTATGGTAATTTTCAAAAGAAAAACATTTCCTAAGAAGAAGAAATTTCCGAAAGGATTGATCGGCCAATAAGCCGACCCCCAAAAATCAGGTCCAAAATTTAGGGCCAGAAATTTGGCTTATTAGGCGGAAAATACGGTAGATAGTGTAGGTATTTACAATGAAACTTAGATAATAGTCATAAATCACTGTAACTGTTCTGTGTTTTAAGAAAAGTAAGTGAAATTTAAAGATTTATTTGTAAATAGTGATAATATATATATATATATACACACACACATGTGGAATGTATTAGAACTAAATGTGATTGTATTATACAAATTACTGGTCCTCTAAAACAAAGGAAAAATTTGTGCTTAATAAAATTCAGTTTTATACTATTTTATATCAGCTGTAGTTACATATATACTTAATACACTAGATGTTGTTGCTAGTATATACAACAGTAAGGTTTGGAAGAGCCTAGTGATGTTGTTGTTAGTATACACAACAGGGAGCAGTGGTAAGAAATAGTAATGGTTAAATGCAAAGCCATGTTATGGGCTACCTTTGCTGTGCCCACCACAGGTGTCAAAATCCAACATTTAATATCATAAGTATTTTTGTTTGTTTTTATGTATCTTATGAGAATAATCATTTGGTTGAATGTTATCTATTAAGGATATGAGGTATGACTATTAATCGATTAGCAAATTCCAGCCCAATTAGTTTTTCAAATAAAGAGCTCTCAGTCCACAACCTTTACAATAAAATCTTCAAAAATAAGACTTAATAATAAAAAAAAATAAAATAATGAGAAATACTACACTTTTGATCAGTTGATTCTTTTGGTATGTCACAATACTAATTAGTTCAGCTGGGCAACCTTAAATTTAACTCACAATGGTAATACTAAATTATGATGATATTTTGATTATTTGGATAACACTATGCAACACAAATTTTGTTCCTGGATAGCATATGCTATTTCTTAATGACTTATGTTGTAAAAGTACAGAAAATGGTCATTATTCCCTTCAAACTTTGCTTTTGTGATCTGGATAATGAATTTAGAAACTAACCTATTTTCTATGTAAAAATGGGCAAATTTGCACATTTTTATTTACATAAGGTCTGAATAAAGCAACATATGTATGAAGATTCACTTGTATCTACAGTAAAGTTATACACAAATGTTAAGAAGTGAGTAGTTTTCTTTTAGATTTGTGACTGTAATGCAAATCACTTTCAAGTATTAGCCCCCAAATACAGCCTTCCATTATGTTTTCGTATATACACCCCAGGTCACAAAAGCAGAGTTTGAAGAGAAAAATAGGTCATTTCCATTTACTTTAGGCATAAGCCATTGGGAAATAACAGTTTCTGCCCAGGAAGAAGAAAAAGTAAAAATTTGGTTACATAGTGTAGTTGAAAAGAGGGAAATTCTAATGTTTCTAACTGATTTCACAGGCTTATGAATTTGAACTTCATAAAAGTTTTGGTTTTATTTATAGATTTGCCATAATTCAGATATGCAAATTTCAAAAAATATATATATATATATTTTTTTTCTATTACATAAGGATGTCTTACAAATTATGGAGTAGAAAAAACTAACTTAGATGAAATTATTATTACATTTACTAAAGTGAACATTTATGTGTTTTATTATGTGTTTCTTGTGGGTTCTAGAAAGATTGATAAGACTACTTGGTCAATATTGGTTGTCATTATTTTAATGAATCACTTGTGTTGAAGTATATATGACATGTGGAAAATCTATGTGTGATGGTGATAAATGGATATCATATTTGGATTCAATGTACAGGAATTACTGTAAAACATGTAAACATTTCAAGACAGTAAAACCATTGAAGGCCTTTCTTATTTATGCTACACTAACCAAATCTCCAAGATAACCTAGATATGTTGTATTTCATTAGAATTTTTGCCAAGTTTATTTCATTAGATGTGTTTAGAATTCTTCACATACTAATGTAACAAATATTAACTGGTCTGCAATTTCTAGAGTAACTATTTTATTCCCTTTAAAATAGAAGTAACATCATTGATAAGTCATCTGGCAATTTTCCGTTCACATGTGTCTGATCTTTGACTCTTAAAACACAGATAAATATTGTTTGGCTCTGGTGCTTCAACTAGTATTAATTATTCAGTCTTGTTATTTTTACCACCAAATTATTAATTTTTACATTCTGTTACAGTGTATGGTATAAAGTGTAGTCTGAAAATAGCTTATGCTACTGAACATACTTTCAGCTGTGTGGTGAATCTTATACCTGATATTTGGTTACAAGTAGCATATTATTAAGTGATTCTGGTGTTGACTAGTTTTCTTCCACTTGGTTAGCAGTTCTGAATTTGTTATGACTATGCCTAAACATTATAGGACTTCAGCCTAGGTGTTTGCTATAAATGTTGCAGAAAATACCTTTTTTTCTTTCTTTCTTTGTATTCAGAACTGTACCATAAATGACAGGTTTTTCACAAATTTGTGTGTAGTGTTTCATAAGTTCAAAAAAGACAATTTGAATGAGTAAACAGTAAGTGGTATCAAGATTTAGATATATGTTTTTTAGTATTGAGAAAATAAAGGATATATTTGGATTATCAGTACTGTTCTCCTTTGTTATTGGTGTTTCATTTTGAAGTAGGTAAAGACAGTTTGTAAATGTTTAATATCTGTGTAGAGTATTTATTTTAAAAAGTACCTCAAAAGTACTTGGTTACGTTTTTCTATATTATAATTATTACTGAAGGATGAACAGACTGTTTTTAGTGTATTTAATTTTGGAAATTGTTCTGAAATAGTAACTCAAGGAAGCTGGATGTGTTGTTGATTGGGATTCTGTTAAAACTGTAATGACTTTATAAAACATTACATACCACTGGTGCTTTTAGTTTTATATGTAGTCTAAGTGTATTAACTGACTTTCTACAATCCACTCCAAACTTTACACAATCGTCTGTCATTTTACTTTTCTTTAATCCATTGTGCACAGGCTTGGTCTGTTGGAACAACCCCATATTGGGGAAGAAATATTGAGCATAAACTTATATTTATTGTGTGCATATATTTGAAATGTTGCAAGCTTTCAGTGAAATATAAAAGTCTGTTGTTTGCATAAAATCAGATGTCAAGATGCATCTTAACTGAGGATGTTAGTCTGAATCGATAAGTTGGATTTTTGTAAGTAATAATGATGTCTCTGATAAGCATGTCGTCTTGTTATTGAATTATTTTAACCTACAAAACTTATGAAATACATATTTTTAGGATTTATTCAGTATTCTTGTATGTTGTACTTGCTAGTTACCCACCTTCTACAAAGAAGTATTAAATCAGCAGTGTAGGGTAAAACAAATAGTTAATAACTTTAATATCAGAAACATATACTGTCTTGGGTTATGCTCTGCAAAAGGTCGTGGATTTTGTACTTTGACCCACACCCTTGTGCATGGGATTAAGTAATTATTTTCCAGTTTAAACTATTAAAATACAGGTGTCACATTGTTGTGAATATGTGCATGTGTATGTACAAGTGCACACACACACACATCTGTATCATACATTGTATACAGAGTGAAGCTACAAGTTATGTTGTATTTGCATATTTGCATTATGTTATTTTGAATTTTGGACATAAACTATTTAGTAAAAAATATTTCTGCATAAATACAGATGGAAAATATCAAATAATCATTTAGAATGATGAAGAACAAATAATGGTTAGAACATTTAAAAGAAACGTAATTCCAGGATGTGTAACTTCAGAGAAGTATTTGTTTTTCAGTACACTGAGACAACATAGACTTCTTTCAGTCGAATGTTTAGATAATTTATCAGATTTAACTTATGCATCTGTATTGAATATGAGTTAGTAATGTGAGAAAGTTGCAGGTGTAAGTTGATAACAAATGGAAAACAACCAGATATCATCCTATGAAATGTGAGTGGTTTTCATGAGATCACAGGAAGCTTCGTACATATATGTTGATTATACACTTTAGGTATTGTTTCTCACTTATATACATGCACATATTCAGAAAAGTATATGTGAAACCAAAGGTTTGTCTGTTATTTAAATATAAATGTATGAATTATACAGAACAGTCATATCTTTAAACATTTAAGCTGTCTGCTTGGTATTTGTTGTGATTTGCTTCAGATTGCAAATTCTGTTGATTGATGTAATTGACTTTATCTATTGATTGGTATTTTTGTTAATAAGTATAACTCACATGCATGTTACAGTTTATCACAAACAAGCACACATGTGGTCATAGATGAAATAAATCATATACAAATCTACATATATATAAAGGTTTATTATATAATCATTTGAAATGCTAAAAAAGTTATATATTGTGTGTTTGAAATCCATAAAGAACTAGTTTATGAAAATATGTACATGCCTTAGTTTATAGCTAAAGTAATCGTTATTCTTTTTTTTTATGCTCATAATCTGAACTAGTTTTGGATCGGCCAGCATATTTGCAAGCCAGTTGGCAGCTGTGTAGGTCAAACATGTTCATTTATGGGAAGTTGAACTTTCAACTCTCAGATTGTAAGTTGGGTACCTTAACTACCAGGTCTAACTAAAATAGGAGTTGTTAGAGTCTTTTATTTATTACCCTGTTATTTAACTCTAAGTTTGTACTTCAGACTGTATTTCACTGCTTAAATATGCTCCAATGTGTGGTTGATCTAATCAGGACTTTAGCAGGTTCTTAATGTTTGATGAAAGAGTGCACATACAGCATACCTTTTTCAGAATTTCTACAGATAAATTTGAGAAGTCTGTTTACTTACTTATCACATCTAATTTATTTTATTTCTATACAATGCCTTTATGTTCCTCTCACCCAAAATACAAGTTCTTTCCAGAGTTTCACACCCAACTTTATATTACTCAAGTTATTATCCACTCACTAAGATTGTCCATGTTCTTATAAGTTTAAAACAAAATCTCAACAATTCCTACGTTTTAGTATCATCATCAGACATGGAAAGTTACTACAGTGCACAGTTACTGTAAATATACCCATTGAAAAGGTTTCAAAACAGGCTTTTAAAAGATCCCAACTATTATAAACTATTTATCAGTACCTTCTGCTTTGCAAACTTACTGTAATTTTTTTTTTTTACCTCCTGTTCTAATTATATCTAACTGTTGAATCTTTCCAAACATTGTTTCATGCTTTTTTATCAGTTTGTGTTTGAAATATACAAAGATAAAGATTTACTTTTCACCATAATTTAGTTGATGAAAGGTGCAGTATATTCTTTAGCTTGAATATAATTAGTAATTTATTATTTACATTATTTTTATTTACTGAGTTTTGGTTTTAAAAATAAACAAAAATGTCTTAAACTTGATTTGTTTTCTTAATATGTTGATATGTTATAAAGTGTAACAGGATACACAGTGCATATTCAACGCTCAATGCAGTTTGGTAGAGTGCAGTCCAATTAACCATTCACTGAATAATAATTTTATTTATAGATCATCTTTTATTTTAATGCTGTTGAAGTGTTTTTGTCATGTTTATCTTACAATATAGTCAGTCTGAGATGTCCATTTCATTCATTGTTATGTTATTTGTGTATTTTGTTTTAAAAAAAGTGATGTTAGAGGGAAATCTGAAATAGCTGTTCTTTGTAAAGAACATGACTTGAGTGTGCATATACATTTTTCTTCAGATATTCATCCTGTTGGAAACATTGGACGAGAACAAGGCTCATTCTGGTGGCCATTGTTAGGTGCCTACTTGACATACCCATTATACTTTTGGGACCTAAACTCTGTCTTCTCAGTGTTTTTTAACTGGTATTCTAAGAAATGGCAAAGAAAACCCCTTCCTAGACATTGCATCTCGAAACGACTCTTGGTCCTTTCTTTTGTAGAGCATTGTACATCTCTCTCTGGATTTCATAGCTATATTTCAACTGCACTGTGACAGATCAGAACGGAAATGAAGTGTTGAGATGCAGCTAATAATTTTTTTCACAAGTCTTGTGTGACAAGAAGTTAAATCTGTCATGAAAGATATTTATGTCTTTGCTCAGTATAATGGTTGGAAAGAAATATGGCACCAATTAATTCAAGCATTTGATCTGCAAGTAGAGAGAAATGCTTTAAAGGTAATAGATCCAAATAAATTGAATTTTCAATTTTAATATTTTATTCCTGTTGTTTTATTTCTGTGATAAATTAATATATTATTTAGATAGGTTTTGTTGTCATATTTACTTTGACTAGAAATAACTGAAGAAATGTATAAACAATGTAAAAAATATGTTTAGTATAATAGCTTATTTATTTCACTTTTCTAAGACAAACTTTGATATCTGTTTTTAGTGCTCATATTAAGGCTAGTAAAATGAACAATGCTTATCTGCCTTTTTCTCTACCCTCTTCTCATACATAAAGTGATAAAATGAATCTAAACCAATTTTATAGACGTCCAACATTTAAATTTATGTAATTGGTACTTCTTTATGAATGTGTTAAAAACACATTTAGAACATTACATGCATTTGTATCTTTATAAATAAACATTTGGTTGCTAAAGTTATTCCTGTATGATTTGTGTTATAACCAGTTCTTGGTTGTGACACAAGTCATGATACTGGAAAGAGAAAATAAATAGATATTAATAAGGTGGAAGCTAAAGCAACAACCTATTGTGTTGGTGGAACTTATCATAACTAACATTTGTGGTAATGTAATGAACCATAAAGGAAAATTTGCAAGCCAGTGTGATTCAGGATGTCGCATATTGCATTGGTTGTATACTCTTGTTATAGTAAATGGGAAACACACAGAACACCTGATCAAAGGTCAATGGTGACATCCTCCATAACTGCTTTCAGTTGTGTCTTGGAAGCCTGATTTCTACTGGTACGAAAGGCCAGGTTTTGGTTCTGCATATTATCATAGTCTCCTTACACATCTTAGATCACATTATAAAACAGATTTGTTTCTTGTAAATCATATAGATGTCTGTTAGTGCTCTATGAGACATATAAATCCAGTTCTCTCCAAACCAAATCCAAAAAGTTCACTTTGTTAGTCAAGCTGGTAATTAGTGCCCCTTCAAGTTTATGTCCTGGACAAACTTACTTCTTGTATCTCAGAATGGCTAGTATGGGTATTAACACTTTTACTAATAAAGCGGAGAGCAACATTTTGATTTTCTTAAGTTATCTTCAGGTTAACCCAAGAAGATCGAAACATTGTTCTCTGCTTTATTAATAAAAGAGTTAATACCTATACCATCCATCCTGAGATACATTTTACTACCTCTTGCACTACCTATGGTACAGAGCTGCATGGTAAGATATCATTTCAAATGCTCAAACTATAGCAAAATGAACTTGCATTGAAAGTCATAAAAGTAATATTTTCCTCTCATTTTTAGGTTTTAAATCTGTAGTCCAGTGCTATACAGGAAGAGATCATGGCTCGTTACTGGATACTCTCCAGACAGTGGCATCCTGATGAGCATAAATATCCTGGGGAGAAGGAGGTAGCACAAGAGAAATTGAGATATGAAGTGCTGTCTCAGATTAAGTTGAAGAGGCTGACTTGTAACAAAAAGTAACAAGATAATCCTGGGGCAATGCAAAACTAAGTAGGAATTTATAATGGAGCAATTAAAATACATATCTGTTTCAGTATGACCACATCATACAAAGAATCTACTGATAAACTGTTCTAACTAGTCTAAATATCTGGTATCTACAAAACATTTCAGTCATTCCTTTGTTTATATAATGTTTACAGTTAGTTAGATTTCTTCAGTATATTTGGTCTGAGGATTATTATTATTCTGTGTATTTTGAATAAGAATGGAAATTTCCAGTATTGTTGGTAGAAAAGAACTTATGAATATGTTCAGTGAATCTGTCAAAGTACAGCTTTTAATAGTCAAAATACAGTACTGTGAAATTGATGGAGTATTTGGTTAACTAAATGTATTCTCCTTTAATAAAAAAGACTAAATCTGCACTTCTATTGGGTAGTTTTATGTGTAACTGATAATGGTTTATTTGTAAAAAAACAAAATGTAGACTTGAATTCAAAGTTTGTGTTTTATGATGGTTCATTGCTTTTGGAAACTTTCTTTTGAGAAAATTCTCCTTCTGAATTAATTCCTTAAACCAGAGTAGATGCTGCCAGTATTCAGCCAAAAATCCTGATTTTATCCACCGAACAGTGACAGCATCTGACAATGTGTACGTCTCTTTTATGAAAACTAACCTGAACCATGTTATTGTCTGTAAAATTAAGAAAATTGAAATTTCATAAAGTATGGTGACAGTTTTAAGGGAATCATTAAAATAATTCCAGCAAAATGTGCAACAAATTACAGGTTTAAAGAATTGAAGCGCAACAAGTAATCACTTTTGGGAGGACCCGACTTCTCAGTGTGTTTTCTCTGAAGTTTCCTTTATTCACCATTCAAACTTAATTTCCAAGAAAAGAAACAAAAGAATTTGATACCAGTTTAAGTGATTGGTAGTAATAAGTAGAAGGAAAAATATAATGGAATATTTAAGTTTAGAACTACCTGGATGATAGTTGTTGAAACATAAGTAGAAAGACAAGTGTACAAAGTTAAGTATTATTTTTTGAACAAGTATTCAAAATCTCTTAGAAAAGCTTCTTTTATTTATATATCGTAGTTTAAAATAATTTTTTCTAGGCAAGACAGTAAGTTAACCAAACTCAATACAGAATAATAACAATTATTTATATGAGGAAAATTTTGTAATACATCATGTCTATTATTTCCTTGGATCTGAAGTACTACTATTGAATTATGAGGTCCATATTTTCCTTAGCTGTAGAGCATACTTTGATAGCAGGTTTGAAGATTTTTCATGTTATGGATTACTTACAGATGTTTTTCTTTTCTTTTACTTGTTTTTAGAACTTTATAAAATATCTTACCAAAACACAGTAACATATGTTACTCAGACTGTTTATTTAACAAATGAAGGTTTCCATTAATGCTACACCAGCCAAGTTAAAATTATGTCCCTTGTGGCTTTTTTCTTTTCTGTTGTTGTCAAGATGTTTTCTTTACTGTGATGTTGAATTAAGAATAATTTTTGGTATTTCAAAGTTATTACAGTGTATAGTATTTTTTTCTTCAAATATAAGTATGTGAATATTTCAATTGTTGCACTAATCCAAACTCTCTACTGTTGTATTTGCTACATCTTCTCTTGGAAATATTAATTTTTACAAGTCAGAGCTGAAATATGCACTGTTCATTTAGTGCAGAAACAATCAAATATGAACATGTTGTCAGGTATAAACTAAAATGTTGTATAATATTTTGTGTGCCACATTTGTCATTTTACGAATATGAATTCAGAGCTTTGGAAGAAAGTAAATTTGCAGTTGTGAAACTACTGTAGTTGATTTTACTGTCATCACTTTGGTTCACGCTCATTAAGGATGTTACATTTGTCTAACATTGAGTCTTGTTAAAACTGTTACAGTTATCACTTCTAATCATTATAATTGTTCAAAATTAATTATTGGTGGTGATGTGTAGGTTTAAAATAGAATGTAACAAGCAAAATTACCCATTTATAGTGATGGTTGCTGTTTAAGTAATCTAGCAAAAGTACACGTACCCAGTGACAGTTACTGTTTACGTTTGTTTTGCAAAAGTACTTGTCCCAAGTGACAGTTACTGTTTAGGTTAATCTACCAATATAAATTATTTCATAAACTTTTAAAATGTTAACTTTTTTTGCAATCTTGGTTTCAATCAGAGCCAAACTCTGACCTTTTATACTTCACACCATAAAATAATTAATCACTTCAGTTGTGCTAGGAGCTGCTCAACAGTAACACATGGTAAATGTACATTTGTATTTCTTATAGTATGTCATATTTTGAAATGTTAATGATAGTCTGATAAATATAGAATATCCTACTTGTGAAATAAAGTTTGGTATTAACATTATTCATACTTGTTTTACTATCATTTCAAAAGTGAATGTTAAACTTTGCCCAAATGAACAGATCTTCAAATGCAACATGTTTCCAATATATAAGAATTCAGAAGTTATTAACAGTTGCCAGTTTTAAACATAATGATAAAATAATGAGTATAAATGAATCTGTTGACAGTAACTGTTGTCAGTAACTGCTAGAATGATAGTTGTACAAACAGAAACAGGTGTAGCACCAAGATGAACTCAATTTTACTTTTCTGTTATCTACGTAAACAGAAGGTTAACAATTGCTTTGTTCAGTGAACCAACGGTAATAACTTTGTATTAATTGTTAGTAATGTGTGTCCATTGTCTGTATATTTCACAAAGTATTCAACAATTCCAAACATTTGCAGTGTTTAATTTTATCCTTTTATGGCAGATAGAAACAAAACAAAGTATACTTTGTACATACTGGTTGACAAGTAATCTTAAAGTAATAAAAATAGTGCCTTATTTAAAACAAAGTACTCTAATAGATTAATAAATCTTCATTGCCACTTATTACATCAAACTAAAAGGTCATACTGTATCACTAGGTGTAAATGGAAAGGTTTATAAGTTATTTTAATTGAGAAAAAAACTATAAAATGTGACCAGAGAAAGGTTGTTTGTTATATAACAGTTTTCATATGTATTCATCTTGAGCATTGTTTGTCGTGTATGAATATTTATGTCTAATATTTTGCACATCTGTTTATAAGTAGCAGTTGAAGCCTATTTAATATCATTCTAAAATCTTAAAATGGAAATATATAAAGGCAATTTAAGATGAGAGTACAAATTTAAATGAAATTGAAATATTTTAATAGGATGTTAAGGTTTAGTTATTCATTGGGTCCTAGAAAATGTAAGAAATGTTTGGTAATGAGGAAATGTATTTTTCTTAAAATTTATATTTGAAGATTTAGTCAAATAAGTTATAATCATTCATATATTTTCAAGCCATTACTTATGGGGTAGGTGAAAATGATTGATACTTAAAAGATGCTTCTTTTTTTAATTTTGCGCAAAGCTACTCGAGGGATATCTGCACTAGCTGTCCCTAAATTAGCAGTGTAAAGAAGAGGGAAGCTAGCTTGTCATCACCACTCACAGCAAACTTTTGGGCTACTCTTTTATCAACGAATAGTGGGATTGATCGTACATTATAATGCCCCCACGGCTGAAAGGGCAAGCATTTTAGCGCGACGGGGATGCAAACCCACGATTTTCAGATTACAAGTCGCACGTCTTAACCCACCTGGCCATGCAGGGCCTAGTCAAGAGAAACGTGAACCTCACAAAGATAATAGTTGAACAGTTTTGAACAGCTTATTTTATTAAGTAGTTAATATCTATTACTGAATATATCTTTCACTTTGTGCCTAGCATGGCTAAGTGGGTTATGGAGTTCGACTCGTAATCTGATGATTGCAGGTTCGAACCCAGTCGCACCAAACATGCTCGCCCTTTCAACCGTGGGTGCGTTATAACGTGACGGTAAATCCCACTGTTCGTTGGTAAAACAGTAGCCAAAAGTTGGCAGTTGGTGGCAATGACTAATTGCCTTCCCTCTAGTCTTACACTGCTAAATTAGGGACGGCTGGCGAAGATAGCCCTCATGTAGCTTTGTGCGAAATTCAAATAAATATTTAATTTTGATCTTGGAAGATATCTTCATCTGTCGGAAGTTAATGTTAAACGTCAATGAAAAGGCAAAATTCGACAATAAATAGAGCACTGCATTTTGTTTTTCTCTCTTTGGTTTTGGGTATCATATGTACTCTGGAGTGTCAGGTGCTCTCTGACTTCTTCTGCCTTTCTTTACTTATATGATCATGCAGTGTTGGTTGGTGTTAGTCACTGCTTTAGGTTCAGAGTGGGCTGAATTTACTCCGACCCTTTTAAGATCAATGTATTATTTTTTTATCTTATTATTATTTTTCATTTATTTATTTTGGTGCTTAAAGTATATGTTGATCGGGTGGAAGTGTTTAGGACCATCTTCATCATATATGAGGTACCTCTCTAGTTTGCTTAATAATTCATTTTTCTTCCAATTTTTATCAAAATACTTTATTGTACTATATAGGAGTCTGTCTGGTGTGGTTGATATGTTTGAATATTTGTGTAAATTTGAATGATGTTGCTCTGTATACTGTATGCTGTTGTGAGGAGTGTGTTTTGGATTGTTTGTAACTTCGTTTTAATTGTTTTGTTACTTACAGTTATCCATGCTGGAGCTGCATAGTCGATTACTGGTCTAATGTATGTTTTGTAAATGTTTAATATGTTGTCTGTTCACTCCACTATTCTTGCCAGTTAGACTCTTAGTATAGTTGGTTCTTCACCATACTTTAATTTCACTTACATGGTTAATACATGTTAATTTTGTGTCAGAGGCTAGACCTAGAAATTTTCCTATGTGGTAGGCAGAAGTAGTGTTCCATTCACATATATTTCATGCTGTAGTTTTTGTATTTTATCAACTTTGTAAAGATGACAAGTTGTGTTTTTGCTGTATTTATTTTATTCTGTATTTTTTGACAGTATTCGCCTATTCTATTTAGTTGTGGTTGTATGTTTGTGGCTACTATTGTTGGTGTTGTGGCACTTTTCCGGAGTGCCACATCATCAGCAAACTGTGAGGAGAATCCATGCTTAGGACCCTTCAATGGCAAATTGTTTACATAATGATGAATAGTATGGGGCTAACCACTCCTCCCTGAGAGACGCCAGCTTCTGGAGTAAAGTACTCAGAAAAAGTTTCCGCTACATTTTCTATTTTCCAAAAAGCTAGATAACCAGCGAATAATTTTACACGGTAGTCCTATGTCATTTGTATAGAACCGTAGGCCATTGTACCATACAGTGTCAAATACTTTATCAATATTAAGAAAGCAGTCGACAGTGCATTGTTTTTCTCAAAGCTGTCGACTATCTCTTTAGTTAGTCTGACTAAGTGGTTAGTTGTTTGTCTAAATTTTCTGAATTCATTTTGTTCTTCTGGTAATTTTCATGTTATCTCCAAGAATGTGGAGAGTCTGTCACTGACTATTCTCTCAAGAATTTTGCCTACACAGCTGGTCAGGCTGATTATTTGGTAGCTATTAGGTTTTTCTGCTGGCTTTCCTTCTTTATGGAACATTAATTTATTAGCATGTTTCCAAGAAACTGGGATGTATCCTGAGGACAGTGATAAGTTAAAAAAGTGCTTTTAGGTAGTCAAACAATTTCAGAGTGCCTTTTTTTAGGAGGATGGCTTATGTCATCTTCACCCAGAGATTTTTTTTATTATTGCTTCATAAAGTTTATGTATGGATATTTTTTTCATTGGGATCGTGTCTTCGTAGTTTATGGTGTGTCTTATATTTGCCTCAGATATTCTTGTGAAAAATTGTTTCAAATTGTTCCTTGTTGTTTAAAGATATAATTTGTGACTTTGTTGTAAAAATAAGCATATATATTTGGATATGTATGTGTTTTAAACGTATTCTGTAGTTAGTTCACAGTTTGCCTCTGCACTGTGTCATTCGGGACATACAGGATTTTATGAAAGGAAAGGCCTTGATGGCGAAATGAAACTTCGTATGGTCGAAAGTGAAATGACTTATCTAACCATACATTATCTTGTTCCATAAAATAATATCTATTCTCTTATCATAATTCAGCCTCGTAATTCAAATAACATACAAAATGATAAATCATTCTTTCAAAATTGAAAAAAGTTCTATAGTTGCTACAGAAATTGTTCACAAACATCTTTTCTTCTAATATCGTATCATCAGTTGAGCTTGTACTTCTCAGTTTATACCTGAAATCATATCCTTACTGAAATAAATCCCTCTATGATTTAAACAGTTAGAAAGAATTGAAAACTTACATGACGCGTTTTCATCAGTAAACTATAGCATTTAGAAGTTAAATTCATTAATACAGAAATTCACGGGAGATGTATGCTAATTAATTTCAATTTGTGAATACATGTTATAAAGGGCCTCTCGTGTTCATTTAAACGTGGGCTGAATGTGTTGTCTTGGTGAAACCATACCTTGTTTCACATGCAGTGCATACAGACATGGCAGCTACTTATCATTACCACTGTAACTTTCACCCGACATATAAATTACAGGAACACGGGTGTGCGACTTGTATTAAACCTGAAACATATTAACGACAATAGAATGAATAACTTTGCTGTTAATACATATTCTCATTTAATATGTGTCACTTACTGTGGAACGTATAGCCTCTCCATTCGGTCACGTGCTTTGAGGAAATATTGTTGTTGTTATTTATGGACCAAAGACTGGGTCAATTTTATACGTCATTTTCACTTTGAACTCTACGTTTCAGCCGTGGATTCTCGAAACTGAGAAAAGATGATCAGATATATAGACCGTTACCATGATTTTAAAATAAAAACCTTTATTTAAAGGCTTTACTACTTAAACAACCAAGATTAAAAATAATTTTCCATCACTCATGGAAATATTGAATAAAAATTTCATTATCTAAAATTTATTCTTGTTAGCTTGGCACATTCCAAATGTTTAATTAAATGTCACGAATAATTTATGGTAGAGGTAAATACTAAACAATATTCAAAACAGGATATAAATATTTGTACATCACTAGGAGATCTGCTCAAGGTTGGTGTTGTTGTCGACATTGAACGAAGGTTTCCAGCAGTCTCGTCTGTTCTTTTTGCAGAGGACACGCTGTACGTACACTTGAACTATTTAACCATGGTTGATAGTCAGTTTAGCTATCTTTATTCAGAGTTCTAGCACATCTGATGAATACAAAGTTATAAATGTATTTCAACTTTCAATTTATTGAACTCAGGCATAATTGTAACAATCAGTGTGACGCAACCTCTAATAGCTACACGTCACTCTGAAATATGACACATGTCATAATACTTTAATAACCGAAAATAGTGCATGTAAATTATATCTTAACAGTGTTACACGTTAATCACTGAGTACCATTTGAAAACAATAAAAATAAACTGCAGGCATATCACAACAATTCTACTGAAAATGTTGTATAATTAATACATAATACAACATGTAGACAAAAGCACAAGAAAACTATAAATGTCACAAGCTGTTAACAATGTAATAATTGAAGAACCAATATTTGACTCAAGTGTAGTAATACACGATGTGAAACACATTAAACGTGGATATTGAAGAAGCTCATGTTGATCCTGCGTTTCAGTAAAAAATGTCGCATGTAAATCTTAGTGTAACAACTGTGAATTGTTGAGGTATATTGTGACAGTCAATATACTTAGAGCTATATTACAAACAATATAAACAACCACAATTATTACCGAAATGAACATTTAATGTAATAGCTGTTACATTTAAATGGGCGATAAATATGTAAACAAACATTTCATTACTTTTGGTTTAATATTTTATACAAGGTTTAACATAATATGTCGTAATAAATAAATACTGCATGAAAGGAAATCATAAAAAAAACATGAAAACGCTTGTGAATTGTTGAACTGAAGCCTCAGTCTCTTAAATTTCAATAATAGTTATGAATGTTCCGATAAAATGTTAAAACGTTAAGTTTACAGAGTTTATATTTAATTTGCTTGTACATAAACGTAAATAGTTAAATTACTGTGTAAGTTTCTGATAACCCAATAATATCAAAGATACTGAATTTAAAAATTTTGTGCAATTTTGTAAGTAACAATCACATTCGTGTAACTGTATAGTGTGGAGATAAAATCCATCTTGATTTCTCTTAACTCTAGAGAGAACATATTAACAATGGCGGTTTTAAATTCGTTTATTAATTCTATTTTGAAGAAAAATCAGGTTGGTTTCGAGATTTTCCAATGATAAACGTATCTTGGCTGTCAGAATTTTCAATAAGAATAACAACGTTTTCCTTGTGATGTCCTTGTTTAGTGTGAGATTTAACGATAATAAGTTCATCATAATTTTTCACATGTCTATCAAACAGAGGTCGCTGTATATATTCTTTAATAGCTTTTGTTTGTTTCGCCCTGGTGTTCCTCTTTGAAGATGTAGAATATAGTTATGTTTAGTGGCGCAACACTCAAAATTTTAGTAATAATTTTACTATAACATGCATAAAACCAAATAAATGTTTCTATAAAATTATAAATTATGAAATTGGTTTTAGTTATCTCATAAATGTTTTCTTGAAACTAGGAAAACGATCTCAACCATTGTTTCATGTAGTAAATAAAGAATGATATACAGCAGACAATAACTTAAATACTGTTTTCCATTTATATTTTAACGTTCACAAAAGATAACTAGAACGTTTATATTATTGTCTGGACAAGATGAAAGTACTGTTATAATTAAATGTTATGTGTTCTACTCAATTTATTGTCATATAACCAGACAAGATGAAAGTACGGTTATAATTAAATGTCAAGTGTTCTACTCAATTTATTGTTATATAACTCGACAAGATAAACTGCGATCATAATTAAATGTCAAGTGTTCTACTTAGTTTATTGTTATATAACTAGACAAGATGAAAGTGCGATCATAATTAAATGTCAAGTGTTCTACTCAGTTTATTGTTATATAAATTAAGCATGAAAAGTTATGTTATCTGAACTCCAAATGACTGGTTATTTACTTCATGTTACAAGAGAAATAGTTTTCAAACTGTCTTATTTTTTGCAACTTTGAGTAAATCACGCACCTAATAGTGCTTTAAAATGTTCAATAATTCATTATAAGTAGTAGTAGTATGTATGTGAATGAAAAATTACGAAAGGACATTCTGATCTTCATGTTTTCCGGATGTTATTAATGCTATGGACATTAGTAAAGGTAATAAGACCTCAAAGGTATCGAACACGTGTAGGTTTATTTTGGAAGAAAATCATATGTATTCAAACGACTCTGAACATTAAAGATTCTCTAAACGCATCTTTCTCAGTAGTTGTGGATAACCCAAGGTATTAACGACACTGATTTTAAACATGCAACATCTGTTTGATATTGTACACGTCGCTTGACGTAGTGTGCATTATATTAAAATGGAATGTTTTTAACTGCAAAAATGTAAATTTACTTGTACCAAATATTAATTATAACTTAAGATGAATAAGAACTTAATTGAATTTCGAACCAATGTATTCCTTTCTTTAAGGTCGTTTTCATATATCATCTCCAGGGTTGTTCGTTTGGTCACTTTTTGCTTTCTTAGTATATTAGTTTTTGTCTTCTTAACATTCTTTGTAGGGACCTTCTTCTCACATTCATGGATCAGTGGCATAGCCTCCAATATATCCAATTCATTAGTGGTTATCTTTACATCACCAGGCTGTTTGTGTAAAACACGGTGTTTCAAAATATTCCGTTGTTTCCGAGTTTTTTCTTTCCAGTTGTAGAAAGAAGAAAGAACGTTGCACAATAAGAATCACGTGTTTCAAGACCATTAAAATACATATTATTATTAAATAAGCTACGGATAATGGGTTACAGATATAACTATAAATGTGTTTCATGCTTAACCAACAAATAATTGTATGGATTCTTTAGACAAGTGTATTCAGTTGTAATGTTTCGACCCATGGAACGTAGTACTTCACATGAACCAAAATAATACGTTATATAAAGGTGGAGATCTCAAATTAATACCTTGCTTGAAATTAGATCTATCAACATAGTGTGTCGTAAGCAGGCACATAAATGAATATAGTACCTCACGTGAAAGCAGATGTTTCTAACAGCAGTGTGAGTACAGAAATCAATATCTTCACATGATTACTCCCTGTTTTCCACATACTTTAATTTTTATAAAATTGAAGATAACATGTGACTTACCACAAAGCAATAAGACATATCGAAATGAGTGCTGTCCACCAAGCGAATCTTGTAATTGTACATTTTGAAACCGAGGGGAGCGTAGCCTTCGGAACCACTTCAGTTGGATCTCAAGACAGAGATTCATATTTAAAATTAGTTTACTTACTCTACCGATTTCGTTAAACAGAAAAAAATCTTCAAATGTAGTAAACAATAATAGTAATGTGTATAATTCTTTAAGCCCAAAATAATCTTGATTTAACATATTTAAAATTATAATTCAATAAATACGATATTTCTTCACGACGAGAAATCCACTTAAAATAAAAATGTATCTCAGAACGGCTGGTATGGGTATTAACACTTTTATTGATAAGCACAGAATAACGTTTTAAAACGTTAATACACGTTCCAACTATTGTGAGATAGAAATACGATATTTCTTGCGTTTGTAATGTATTTTAATACTAAACAGCGTCCGGAATGGCCAGGAGGGTTAATGCATTCGACTCGTAATGAGAGGGTCGCGGGTTCGTATCTTCGTCACACCAAACATGCTCGCTCTTTCAGCTGAGGGAGCGTTATTATTTGACGGTCAAATCCACTATTCGTTCGTAAAAGAGTAGCCCAAAAGTTGGCGGTGGATGGTGATGACTAGCTACCTTCCCTCTAGTCTTACACTGCTAAATTAGGGACGGCTAGTGCAGATAGCTCTCGTGTAGCTGTACTCGCGGAAAGCTATTTTCATAGACAGAGAGTTTTAATTAAAGATCTTTAGATCTTCTTAGTAATGACGTGAAGCACACAGGTGGGTGTTAGAGACACCAGTATGTTTGTTTGTTATTTAATTTCGCGGAAAGCTACGAGATGGCTTCCAACGCTTGGTGTTCCTAATTTTCAAATCATATACTTGAGGAAACACAGTTATTCAATACTATTTGTCTGAATGTTTGAGCCCATCTTAAACCCGTGTAAGGATTGAAGTTATATTGAAATCCCTAACTCGTATCACAAGTTTTCTTCTTACGAGAAACCCATAATACAGTACAAGTAAAGTTTGTTTGTTTCTTTGTTTTTTGATTTAAAGGAAAGCTGCACGATGACTATATGCGCCAGTCATCCCTAATTTAGCAGTGTAAGACCAGAGAAAAGGCAACTAGTTACGACTGCCCAAGGCCAACATTTGGGATACTCTTTTACAAAGAAATAGAGGGATTGACTGTCACTTTATAACGCGATCATGTTGGGTGTGATGGGGTTCGATCCCGTGACCTATAGATTAGAGTCGAGCGTCCTACCAGAAAAGAAAGATTAATATAAAATTATTATAACTCTCATTATAAGATAATCTTAAACAAACTACTGATTAATACCTCAATGTGTACTAGAATCAACAAGTAGTTATTTTAAAATATATTTGAAATTTTAATGGTATCTTAATATGAAAATAGTGGCGCCAAGTAACATTGAGTCGTATAACTTAATACAGTTATGTAAACATAGAATTTCTGAGTAAACGTTTTCTTCATTGTGTTAGGAGTCTTTCTCTTGATAGCAAACTTTGGAAAATCTCTGTTTAGAGACCCAGCATGGTCAGGTGGGTTAAGGCGTTTTACTCGCAATCCAAGGATCGCGGGTTCGAATCTCTGTCGCACCAAACATGCAAGCCCTTTCAGCCTTAGAGGCGTTATAATGTGACGGTCAATCCCACTATTCGTTGGTAAAAGAGTAGCCCAAGAGTTGGCGGTAGGTGTCTTACCTCTAATCTTACACTGCTGAATTATGTATGTCTAACGCAGATAGCTCTCGTGTAGGTTTGCGCAAAATTCAAAAATAAACAAGCTCTGTTTACATATGTTTCAATAAGAACTTTTACTTTAGTTATAATATTAGGTACATAGAATGTCTACGTAATGTTATCATTCAAAGAAGAGGGAAAATACGTAATAGTAAATATATATATATATATGCTATTGTTAACTATTTTACCAAAACAATACCACTTTATCATATATATGTTTTAATGTAAATATAATATTTTGACAAAGAAATATTAACATACTAAATCGTTACAACAATTGTTCCCACTTTCTGGAAAAGCTTTTCCGAAAAAAACCAAAGATGTTTAATACAATAAAAACCATGGATGTAATGAAGAAGTATCTTATTATAACATAGTGTTTTAACAAAAATAAACATTTTTAACTTTTAAAGAAACAATAACAGAAAACCGTAAACCGTTTTGTTCCATTACTTCTACAAAGATCTTCATTATCAGCTCCTTCTTCATCAGTAATTTCGTCATCAGGACAAGCTACACAGGCGTCAGCAGCAAAAGACGTCATGTAAGTCCCTTCTGGACACGGTAGGCAATAAGTTTGTAATCCATTGTCATAATGACCAGGAGGACATGGATCTAAAACCATTAAAAGTACATAGTTAAGCATTTATTTATTCAGTGTTAATTTTTATAGCCCTTTCAATGAGTTTATTATCAAAAAAACAAATTTATTGTATCAAAACTACATTATATTAAAAGTCTTTCATCTTTTTATGTTTAATGGAAACTACTAACGTTATTGTGTGTAATATATACTTTCAACACCTGTCAGCATCTCTTCAGTATCCTCGAGTGCAAGTGAGGTTTTCTACTGGAACATACACTGAAGAAAACAATAGAAAGTTAAATCTATTTTTAGCTCATTTACTGTTACCTATAGGAATAGAAAGTTTTACACATTGCGAGATTCGTGAGAAAAATAAACTCGTTCTTCAAAACGGTTTCTTAAAAGCAAACTTTTATTTCTTGATATAATTTGTGACTGAGTCAACTCATTAAACTAATCACAGAAACTAGAATTTTATGAAAGCACGCAGAATTTGTCTCTTTATCAATTATGTTATACCTTGAGGTACGTTTCATTTCATTTGGTATTTCCCTTGAAAAAATTTGTATTTGGCAAAGTTTAAGGTAAAACTGGTTTCACTGTTTATTTCAATGTCAGTTATGAAAATACAGGTTATTTTGGGAATATTACGCTGGTAAAATGTGTCAGTATATGATTTGAAGGTGTCTTGCAAACAAGAGTTGGAGGTCGGTGGTGATGACTAGCTGCCTTCTCTCTATTCTTACACTGCTAAATTAGGGACGGCTAGCCATCGTGTAGCTTTGCGCGAAATTAAAACAAACAGATATGTGTACCAGAATCCGTTACCAGATAGACTCCTACATAGTACAATAATGTACTTTAATCAGAATTGGATGAAAACGAATTACAATGTGAACTAGATAGGTATCTCATACATGATGAAGCTAGTCCTAAATATCTCTCTCCAGTTAATTTATATTTTAAATATAAAAATATATAAAAAATAATAATAATATATATATATATATATATATTTTCACACACACATATATACATGTATTAAACAATAATAAAAATGCCACCAACACACTTGTCATTCTGGTGATAGAATAAAATAAGCCACAATACATGGACATTGCCCTGAAAAGGATCAAAATAATATTCAGTTCTACAATTACAAATACCAGTCCGGCAAGAACATAAGTACGGGGAGGAGGAAGAGGTCATAAAGAACCTGACCCTCCAGGGTATGAACTTTTCTTACTCAAATACCGACAGAGAGAATCCGTTAAAACAGAATATAATAATTTTGCTAGGACATGAAGACAATAAGGTAGAACTGGTGTTTATTGTAGACGGAAATTTATTTACTCATGTGACAAATACAGTTGTCGAGGATATTCCATTTCTTGAATATTTCAAATTGTAAATTCTATTTTTAGGTGAATTAATAACATTCGAATAATCATTTAATAAAACAGACCAGTGAAAGATTCTGAAACCAGATAAAAGTGATGGAATAATAACCTTAACGAATCAGAGAATTAAAGTACTAAGAGATAGACAGATAGAAGTAATAAGAAATTTTATTAAAGTTGTTAAACCCTATCATATCAAAATGTGATAGTTCATATCTTGTTAGAATTACATGATATAAAACAAAACGTATCGTTTCCTGATAGGTATCAACATTACCGTTCAAGCCATGAAAACTATTTTCTTTTCTTTAGAATGACGTTTTTATTTTCTGTGAGATGAAAGAAACTATTACTGAAATACTTTCTACTGTCTATAAATTCATAATAAAGTATATTACTTCAACACTTTTGATCCAAAATTGGAAGTCTTGAAATTTTTACATTTTGAAATTAATTCATATACTTTGCACTTGTTGAAAAACATTGAACTTATATTACATACATTTGTCTGTTGAATTTCGCGCAAAGTTTCACGAAGGCTATCTGCGCTAGCTCTCATTACTTTAGCAGTGTAAGACTAGAAAAAGGCAGCTGGTCATCACCACCCACCGCCAACTCTTTAGCTATTCTTTTACCAACGAATAATGGGGCTTTCTGTCACTTTTCAACGCCCCAACGACTGAATGGGCGAATATGTTTGTGTGATGGGGATTCGAAGTCTTTCTTTGGATTATAACGAATTATGGTAATTCTTACCAAATCAGTCTTGTCTTAATAATACCAGCAAAAATAACAGGATTTACCACAAACAATAGTCATCAATGAATCGCTTTAACATAAATGTATCTTTCACTTGTTATTGAATATTCTATTAAGTGATATTTACGTTACCAAATCGCTCAGGAAAAGTGTTAGAAACGAAATGTTAAGCAGGTTATTATTTGATTCTTTTGGTGTTTGTGGTAGTTAAATGTACACAATATTCTCCAGTCTGAACCAAAGCAAATTTAACTTTTAAGAAAGTTTTGAAGGATTTGTACGAAAAGAAAACAGAGAAAAACACAAATTATTATTTACAATGTACGAGTGAGGGTTTGAGAACTGCATTTGATATACAAAAGTTTAAGCGTGTCAATAATAAATGAGTTGAAACATCATTCACGAACAGATACAGTAAAGAACCAGCTTATTTGTTTACAGAAGGTTTTTACTTCATGTAAATGTAATGTAAAATGAATGAAAGGGGATGTTGTGACCAGAGTCGTATTTATATTCATTTACGCAAGGTTGATGATTGTGCTCGTTTATGTGAGTGCTTTACTCCCTATTTCTCTGACTTAGGCTTATATACTGTTATTTGTTTTTGTTTTGTTTTTTTAATTTTGCGCAGAGCTACTCGAGGGCTGTCTGCGCTAGCCGTCCCTAATTTTGCAGTGTAAGACAAGAGGTAAGGCAGCTAGTCATCACCACCCTGATACCTTATATTTTTAGGTTTAGCTTGATTTGACAAAGAGCATCATCTTTACTTTTAACGTTGTTAACTGCTAAAACAGAATAATCACATTTTGCATAACTCTAACCAACGCATTCAAATGAGCTTAAACAAAAATATCGCAAACATGTGGTTACATTAATAATCAATATTGTCAGTTAAACTATAATTTAAATGCTTTCCGAACAGTAAATATGGAGGGAATTCATTTTTAATCAATACACATGGTGGGGGAAATATCAAATTCAAAACTAACGGCTGAAGTAGATTCAAAATCGAGAAGGGTGATTTCGAGTTAAATGTTATTTCTGTTAAATTAACATGGTTTAATAAACGAAAATAAGACCTAAAATAATAAAAAACTTTCAATTCACCTATGACATAACCTAACCTAATGTAGTGTTACAAGTTGGTAATTTGATTTATCCAAAAACAGCTTACATCAATAATGGTTTATATTCAGTTGTAATTATTTCAGTCCCAGCAAAAATAGTTGCATAACTCAGTGTTAAAAATTTGTAACTAAATAATTGTACATTTTGATTTCAAGCGGAGATTCGACAAATTATGAAGAGTAAAATAACAGTGTAGAAATATATTATTTCCAAGGAACTTTCAAAGAGTGATCACAGTAATGGTTACAAGGTTTATAGATCAAAAAATTCCATAGTGTTATTACTATTGTAAGGATTAAAACCATACATTTACTAGAATGTATTAATTTCTGCATATAATCTAAGCAGAACCGTTGTATTAAATATTCAAAACTAACATCATATTATGAGGACATCGTGAATGTAACAGCTACATGCACTTCCAAAAGGTTATTAATATAACTTTGAGGAATGGTGCTTACTTATGTGAATATAATGCACCATTTATTTTTATCAGTATTTTAGAGTAGAATTCATATAATTAAATAGTAATTGTGCACAATTTTCTAACTGCTGCATAATAAACTTACAAGGAAAGTATACAATTTTATCACCTTACAAAAATATAAGACTAGAAACATATTAATCCATTACTTTTTAAAACGTACAATAATTTTATAAATAGCATGTGGTAATATGTTCACGTACTAGCACATTACAAATTATTAGCATACATAATGAATAATGGACTATTTTTAAAAAAGGGTCGATGGTAAGTATGAAAACGTCTCGTGGTCGTCGTTTTTCAAAGATTGTTTTTTCTTTGTAGGAGTAAAAATGTTGAGAACACGAGACAGTAATAGAAGATTCTGTCGAACACAGCATCAGTTCCATATCTGTGGGGTGAATGAGACTGTCTCGATAATGAGTGTCGAAATCTTCAAAGTCGCTAACAGGTTGTTTGTCTGTCTTAGTTCTCCAGGCTATCTTGGAAATGCGTATCTAGGTTTCAACATGTTTGTTTGGAAGAAATCAGTTGATGTTTAAAAGTGCGTTTGTGATGATTGAGTTTTCATTATATCCTTCTTTGTATGGAGTGTCTGTGTAAATTTGTCTATTGACTTAAATAGCTTCTCGACTTGTGTATTCTGCATGAACATGTCTTTGAAATTTGTTTCTAGTTGTGGATGCTTTTTGGTAAGAATGGCTTGGATGAAGGTGGCGGATGTCCAATGTTTCGGGGCCCAGCATGGCCAGGTGGTTAAAGCGCTCGAATCGTAATCTGAGAATTGCGGGTTCGAATACCCGTCGCACCAAACATGCCCGCCATTTTAGTCGTGGGAGCGTTATAATGTCACGGTCAATCACACTGTTTGTTGGTAAAAGAGTAGCTCAAGAGTTGGTGGTGATGACTAGCTGTCTTCCTTTTAGTTTTACACTGCTAAATTAGGGACGGCTAGAACAAATAGCCCTCGTGTAGCTGTGCATGAAATTCAAAAACCAAACAAAAACCAATATTTCCTTGAAGTTTACTATTCTTCTGGCGCTGCATGGCCAGGTGGTTAAGGCGCTTGACTCGTACGTAATGCGAGGGTCGCGGGTTCGAATTTCCGTCTCACCAAACATGCTCGCCCTTTCAGCCGTAAGGGCATTATAGTGTCCCGATCAAACCCACTATTCGTTGGTAAAAGAGTAGCCCAAGAGTTGGCGGTCAGTGGTGATAACAAGCTGCCTTCCTTCTTTTCTTACATTGCTAAATTAGGGACGGCTAGTACAGTTAGCCCTCGTGTAAATGTGCGCGAAATTCGAAAAAGAAAACAAAAACCAATATTTCGTTGAAATTTTCCATTTTTTCTACCTAAAAGTTAAAGCTTAACGTCAAGGCCACTTATTAACGAGTGTTTTATATCTTAAATGACAGGCCCGGCATGGCTTAGCGCGTAAGGCGTGCGATTCGTAATTCGCCAAACGTTTAACTCACAGCTCCGTCATTTCTTGATGTATTTGAGATTTAATTGCAGTTTTGAACTCAGAAGGTCAAACCCTATCGACTGACGTATTTGATCACGTCCAAAGTCTCATAGATGAATCTACTCTAATCGTGCCTAAAAGAATTTCTATTTGAGGGTAGGCGAGTAGATAACGTGCTGAGTAATAAAGTTGAATCGGGTTGTATGCTTGGTATTGCCTATACAGAAAAATATAGCTAATAAATCGACTAGTAGATTATCCATGCCTAAAAGTGATCCAAGTGTTGTAGATATTAAGGATTCCTTCTTATTTATTTTAGTAACCTTTAATTTTTCGAGCAATTCAATAACGTAATAAGTTATTAGTAGCGTACTAGGTTAATACTGTATTTCTGGAAACGGATTCCTTCTTATCCTAGAATTTCCAGTTCATCAATTCGAAAATAAATGTTGGGTTATTACAAAGGGTTGCTATTGTTGTTTGTTATTAAACACAAAAATTCACAAAGGGCTTTCTGTGTTCCGCCCACCATGGGTATCAAAGCCCGGTTTCTTGTGGTATAAGTCCGCCGACATTCCACTGTGCTACTGGGGGAATCACAGAGGGTTCTTGCCTTCATAATATTTATCTTTTGCCATAACTAGAAAAACCTACAATAACTTCAGAATATATTTCACGGTATCACTGACCATTAGATACCACTTTGGAGAGCTAATTATTAGAATATTTTAGAATAAGTCTTTGTTTACAGTTATAACTCTTGAGTGTAAGTTATAGAACAGGCTTTTCATTACAGTTATAGCTTTGAAGATGAGTTATCATTTCGAGAATGATACCTGTAATATTACCCCACCTTTAAATAATGTAAAAACGTCATTTGTTATGAACATTTATTCACAATAAAAAGAATACAACATTAAAATCTTTGCAACTTCTCTTTGTTGACATGAAAATGACATAAGAATGTCGAAATGTTGTTCTTCACTTTACTTTACTTAAAGTTTCAATACTCGTACCAGCCATCTTGATAATACATTTTTACTTCAAGTGGGTTTTTCGTTATCACGGACAATAAATAGTTATTAAAAACAGGACTAGCCATAAAAAGAGATTTCACATATGTTTTGGTATCTGTGTAAAGTATTGTAACATTGTATTCATTTCAATCGTAAATACTCTATTTTATTACAGATATTAGAGTAGCTTATTTTTCGGAAAGTTAGTGTTAAAATTCCGTAGTTTTTAATGTCGATAATGATTTCAGAGATATAACATGAAATAATTCAGAAATGAAATAAATTTTATAATATTGTTCAGATTGTTGGTACAAAAGAAATTTCTGTTTAAAATTAACTTTACTAGAGTGTTGCTTCATACAAGTTCACATAAACCTCGTTCATGCGAATGTATATAAATAATTTGTGTATCTAGTAAAAATAGAAATAAAATTTATTAACTGAGCGTTTTTTATTATTTACATGGAGAAAAAAACAATCTTGTATTATTTGGAGGTTATGTCACAAGTTCCTGAAGAAATCTACCACACGAAGTATTATACAGATATTAAAGTATACACTCAACGTCTTTCAAGGTTTTTGTGTAAAATATTTGAGTTTTATAGAAGGATCTCCACTTTTCATAGTTTAGACCAACAGAAAGAATTAATTCATTAAATATTCATAAAAGAAAAAACGATTTCAAATAATGGCATAAACATGGAAATTTCTGATCATATGTCAAATATTCAACATACTTCTTGTGAAAAGATGACTTTGTGAAGTCATGTTCAGAAAATAGAACTTTCTGTATTCCAGATACGAACTATCCAGATAATATCATCTACTCAGAAGCTTCACACGAACCATCTTCCAAAGTAAAGGTAGCTGGACAAAAACTGACAGAAAAATATGGTACTCTGGGCCGAATTAATGTAGAGGACACAGATAAAAGTATCAGTTGTGGTTCTTTTGACGATGCGGATTTTCGACAGGATTTAGAAGATGAATTAAATAACTTATGCAGCGAATTGACATAGCCCAAGTCGAAACGGTTTTTCGTAGCCACAAAACACTTGTGTTTGTGTTCCAGTGTCACGCCAATTTGTTTTCAGAAAGCCAGAGGAAGAATGGCAGTTAGCCCTGACAGGTATCCCTGTCCTGCTGTTTGATAAAGGAGAAACGAGAGCACGAACTAAAGGAAGACTGAAACTGGTCCTCGCCGAAAAAAGCACAGGTTTCATTCTCTGGCATGATGTCATTGACAATTTGACGAACTGCGAGGCCCAAGATAATACTTTTCACACCATGTTCCTTTCCACCGATCACAGCCAAATGGGTGGTTTCAGTTTCGAAAACAAAACAGCTGCCAGAAAGTTTCACGAACAAGTCGACCTACTGACGTCGGACCCTCTCAATATATCTTTATCCGTTCCTAAAGCTAAAGGGAAAAATTCCAGGAACTTGGAAAAAATAAAGTTACCCTAAAATGTGATATTTCTCTTCCTTGCTGTTTCGAACACGTCACAAGTATTGATATTAGAGATAAAGAGCAATTTTATACGCTGACGAATTTAGTGCAAAGGAAATCTAAAAGGCATTAGAGCAATCTGTTCATGAGTAGACGTCCATTGGGACCAATAGTACCTTTCCTCGTGGAGACCAAATTAATGTAGAATGCCCGTACTTAATTATTATTAGACTAGAAGGTTTTGATGTTTCGCCGATATCGTATAAACGATTCGTGAACAGTATAAGCACTGGTGTGACGTTTCGTGCGATGACAATTTTATATTAAATGTGCAAAGTGGAGAATGGTAATTCGAACAATATGTGCAAGTTTGTTAAGAATCGCTGTGTATTTGTGATTTCTTTCTCTCAGAACATATGTGAACCCTAGAACGAACCACATCTATTGGACAAAGTGACATACACAGTTATAATATTCGTATTTTCTTATAGGTCGCAATTTTTTTTCAATTTAAAAAAAAATGGATTTCAAACAGTCCGTTTATATTGAGAATTTCATGTATCGTTTTTGTTAATTTAAGTTTGATACATAAGCACGTTTCTGCAACAGTTAAGTACGTTTAGAGAACTAATATATAACTTAATTCTCAAGTTAGGATTCTATTAGTAAAATATACTAACCAGTTTTAGAGTAGAAATAGGTTTTTAAAAGACAAACCATCTCTCGAGAGTGCTACCTTCGGGCTATAGTTAATAAAATTATGTTTTGTTTGTGTCAACTTTCTTTTAAGAACTTTATATTGAACACAGCAGTATAAATAAATTTAGAAAATTCGGTTTTAGCTTTAAGATTCAAACAAGGCTTGGTTCAATATATACATATATATTATTCATTAATATTTACTTTATTTCTGCACTTGATTACAAGAGCTAACATTTTGGAATGTATAGATCGCTCTCTCTCTCTCTCTATATATATATATATGTATGTATGTATGTGTATGTGTGTGTGGGTATCGCCATTACATAAACAGGTCTGGATTTAAAATATGAATATCTTTTTAATTATACCTAATTTTAACTGATTTAAACCGTAATTATAACAAAAAATCAGATGGCGCTGTCTTTTTTAAAAGCAGACTTAGTTTTTAAGCTCATGTTATCTTGTATTTGTCAACAAACTTCTTATATAAACTTTTATAACAAAATGTAGTCAACATTAACGACACGTAAACCACTAATAATTATTCGTTCTGGTTATAACAGATATAGTGTTGTTGAAATGTTGTGGAACACATTTCTTTATTTGCGGGCAGAAATCCTTATTAATATTCTAAACCTCAAATTGCTAATGTGTTTTCTTGTATGTTGTAGAATTCACTAAGACTTAAATCTCAAAAAAAAAAAACGTGACATTTGTAAATGACTTTTAATTAACTTCTATGTTTGGTGACAACGTTATTTTTATATGGAGAGTGAACCTGAAAATGTGTGCACACGTGTATGTACTGCAATATAATGACAAAAACCCTTAAACCAATTTTTTAGTAAATATTACGTCCTGTGAATTCTTTTTAAAAAACTAGTTTCTTCAAATATCGGAATTTTTTCTTTAATACCAACTTTCGCGAGTCAAGTTCTCTGTCATCACCAATTTTCGTGAAACAAGCTTCCTTCCTTTATAAAAATAATGTGCGACAATTATGTGTAGTTAGAATACAGGCAGTTTTATATGACATTTTATGAATAATTAGTTAGTTAGATCTCATTATCAAGAATTTTTTTTTAAATTACTTAAGTTAAAACTCGTAACGATCCTTAATTTCTTGTGTTTTTATAATAACAGACCTTGAAATTTAAACCAATAGTGTGATGGTAGAGATACTAGAAATAGCATGAACTTTATGTTATACTATGAATTATGGTTCAAAAAAAGGTAAAAAAAAACTGTAATTAAATAATTTGGCCTTACTGTTTGCTGTCGTTAAACTGTATTACATATGTCTTCTAAAAAATATGTGTCGTTGATATATATATACATGAATAGACGCCTTTCATCCGAGTTAATTTTTATTAGTTTATTATATCTTAGTACAGAGCCGGGGTTGTTTTAAGGGACAGAATCCGATATTTCCATCAGTCTTACAGTGTTATTGTTGTTATATAAACGTATAACTACGTTATACTGTTTTTGTTAAAAAAAAAGTTTTAAATTGTATAGACAAACATAATTTATGTGGCTTGTACGTCACTAAAAGTTAACTACTTTGAATAATTTTATTCCAGGATCTTTTCTGGTTTGTGCCTTCTTGTTTTTTAAATTTTATTTTGTACATTTATGCATTAGATATGGAAATGGTGCTTGCATTGTGATCTCTACATATATTTACTTCGTTTTATATTAAACCTCAGCTAAGCCTTTTTCATTTATCAATAAATTTTCACCTGACAAATATTTAGCGATCTGCAGATAATTTGTTCACCGAGGAAGACAGGAAGAGCTAAACATCCGTTTCTTTTCTTTGTATAACGTTTACATAACCAGTTCCCCCAATCATCAGGTTTCTGAATTACATTCACAAAATACTTACTAAAAACAGCATCGTCGATTTTCTGTGTAGCATTTGTTAAAGCGAAGCGGTAAAAGAATTTATTTTCATTTTCTTACGTTAATAATCGGAGCAGGAGGTGAATGTGTGGTGAGTAAAGAAAAGGTTCGCAGAATTTTTCAGCTTGAAGTGGCACTTATCTGAGATAGTTCAGTGGAAACCACTGATAATTTGTGAATAGAATTTATTAGACTCGTGTTTGTACTTCATTAAAGAATACTTTCTGTGTAACGGAAACAAATTTTTATTCAGAAAAAAGTGAGTAAACCTAATACATGAGAAACACTCAAGAATCTGGAAATGTACCAGTGAAGTATTTGAGGATAAGACCTCATCGCACTAATTCAGATAATAGTGTATTTTTACCTTTTCTGATACACTAAGGTATTCTTGATATTTGATATACAGTGGCACCTCGGTTCTTGAACTTACTCCGTTCCAGAAGGCTGTTCGAAAACTGAATCAATTTTTCTCATAAGAAATACTGTAAATTAAATTAATCCGTTACAGACCTCCAAAAATTACGCATTATGAAGCATTTTAAGTAAAATATTGCTTATTTATACCTGTATAATAATACTTATATGCATAAAGTCAGCCACAGAAACTATAAACACAGTAAAAAACAATAAATGAAAATTTAACTCCACTTTACCTGTGCTGAGGAGAGCTGATGGCGTAAGTGAAAGGTGGTGAGGAACGTGGAGAGTAAGAGGGTTATTATTGTTTGGAAGGGGTGTCATCTTCCATAAAAACGTCAGGTAACTCTCCTTCTGGAGTTCTCTCTCTTTTCTGTCGCTTTGCACCTCTGCAACCTGCTTGAGACTTACTGGACCTATTTCTCACTAAAAACTTTTCTAATGAGGCTTGTTTCTGCCTGCATTTTATAATGTTTATGAAGTAAAACATGGCTTTGTTATTGAAGAGGTTTATGCTGTGATTTCCTACCGCTTTGTCAGGGTGAAAATTCTCCACAAAACTTTGTAACTCTCCCATATTTCCACACATTTCCTTGATCAGTGAACTAGAAACACCATCCCTTCCCTCCTCCTCATCTGAAGACACTTCCTCAGTTTCCTTCTGTTACTGCTCCTTCTAAAGGTCTTGGCGTTCTTCCGTGGGGAGCTCAGCGTTGTGGTCTTCCACCAACTCCTACACATCATCACCACTCACATTCAAGCCTATACACTTGCCTAGTGAGACAATATCCTCGACAACAGGCTCAACCTCAAAGCCTTCAAAGTGTCTATTTGCTACTGAGTCTGGCCACAATTTATTCTGAGTTCATAGTCCTCAAAGACACTTCCCTCCAGGTTTTGTCTATGATTCTCAAGCAATGGAGTACATTAAAGTGATTTTACAGAACTCTCTGAAGGTTAACTCTATGTTAGTGGTCACTTCAAAGCACCTTTGAAGCAGTGCTTTGGTGTAGATTTTCTTAAAGTTCGATATGACCTGCTGGTCCATTGGCTGAATGAGAGGAGTCGTGTCAGGGAGCAAGAGCTTTACAGTAATGAAACTGTACTCCTCCTCCAACCCGTTTTCCAAGCCTGGTGAGTGAGCAGGTGCATTGTCCATCACAAGAAGGGCCTTGAGTGGTAACTATTTTTCCGTGAGGTAATTCTTTACACTTGGGGCAAATACTTTATGGACTCACTCCATAAAAAATTGCTTGGTTACCCATGCTTTACTATTAGCCTTCCACATGACATTTAGTTTACTTTTCATGACATTATTTTTCTAAAAACCCTCGGATTCTCAGAATGGTACACAAGCAAAGGCTTAAGTTTTAACTCCCCACTTGCATTACTACATAACAATAGAGTTAGCCTGTCCTCCATTGGCTTGTGTCTAAGCAGTGACTTCTCCTCCTTGGTGATGTAGGTCGTCTTTGTCATTTTCTTACAAAAGAGGCCTGTCTCATCACAGTTGAACACTTGTTCGGGAATAAAACCCTCAGCTTCTACATAATCCTTAAATTCCCAAACAAATTTATCAGCAGCATTTTTGTTAGAACTGGCACCCTCCTCATGTCTCACCACACTATATATGCCACTTCTCTTCCTAAATTTTTTAAACCACCCCTACTGGCACTAAAGGCATCGCTTGTATCAGCACTCGTTCCAGCGGTGTTTTTTCAGGAGGTCATCATGCAACTGCTTTGCTTTCTCACAAATGATGGGGTCAGAAATGCTATCACCAGCTAACTGTTTTTCGTTTACCCAAATCAACAACAGTTTCCTACCTCTTCCATTGTTTGTGATCTTTGTGGCGTAAGCACTTTCACTCCTTTTGCAACATCAGCTCCTTTGATGAACTCTTTATTTTTCAGTGTGGTGCAGACTGTAGACTTCACCATACCAAACTGTGCAGCAAGGTTAAACACGCGAACATCACTCTCATACTTCGCTATGAGATTTTTTTTCACCTCTATTGTGCCTATAACAACTTTTATTTTTGGTTTGCTACTTTCATTCTCTTTCTTTGACCCCATGGTGGCTTATTTAATCAGAATATTTAGAAAAAAAAAAGAAAAACGAGAACGTTCACAGCAGCTTTTAGCGGGGGTGTGGACTGAGTGACAGATGCGGATAAATTGTTTTGGGCAAGCTTGGCGTGGGCTGAAAATGGTTGAAGGGTTGTTCGGGTCATCAGTCGGGTTATTTCGGGGGTTTGGGCTTCGACAGCTTGGTTCGGGAACCGAGTTTATGTTCGACAATCGAAACATTTTTTTTCTCAAACAATATGTTCGAAACCCGAATTGTTCGAGAACCGAGGCACTACTGTAATTTCAAATTATCACCTACACGTGATAGTTGATAACTTTGCTGTAAGGAATTTTGATGTTATATTATTTGGTCATCAAGGTACTTTTTCTGAGGACTTATTTATCTTCTCGGAGTAATACAAATTCGTTAATAATAATAACATACAATAAAAACGTATTATCAATTCATGATCTGATATAAAAATTTGACTACAACAAGTGTTTTTTTTTATGAATTGTTATAAAGATATTACTATTTGTGAAAACAGTTTGTGGCAACGATTGAATATTTTAAATAGAACGTAACGAATATTTGTGTGTCTTTGAAACGATACTTTATTTTAAAGGCTTTAAATATATTGTATTTTTATTGTATGAAACAAGCAAAATTGGCTTTAAAGTGATATTGAGACGTGGAATTTTGCTGTACATAGAACTATTTTTATTTCTGCCTTTAAACCGCGTTAAAATATTATATTTTTGTTTTGTATGTTCATATTATAAATTTTGAATGTTAACTTCATATGATGTTTCAGGCTGGAATGTAACATCCGAGCTATGCTGTATGTGTACGATGGCTGGATGTAAGTTCAAATATAAAGCCTTCATTTTATCTCTTTTTTTCTATAAAGAATGTAAGCTATAACATTAAATAAAAGAGTATAAAATAATAAAAATGTGTTTTTCATAGCATCTTCATTGTGGTTATTCCTAAAATAAATCAGTACTAATATTTTAACAGTATTTCCTAGTATGGTTCGCTCGTTGATGAGTACAAAGACACATAATGGGCTATCTGTGTCATGCCCACCACGGGTAAAGAAACCTGGTTTTTGGTGTTACGAGCCTGTACAATTATTGCTTAGCCACTAGATGTCGATGGGGGAAGGAGGTTATGTCACTGAGTAAAAAAATCTACAAGAGGTAGTTCATGGTTTCAGTCCCTTTCTTAAATTAAAACGTTACATAAATGAGTTACTTTAAGGGCTTTCTTATATAAAAGTGTATAGATAAATTACAGCAGGGTTTATCAACGGGTCCGGCATGGCCAGGTGGTTAAGGCG
The DNA here is from genome assembly GCF_004210375.1 of Tachypleus tridentatus. Classification (NCBI taxonomy): domain Eukaryota; kingdom Metazoa; phylum Arthropoda; class Merostomata; order Xiphosura; family Limulidae; genus Tachypleus; species Tachypleus tridentatus. The sequence continues at coordinate 13,643,065 of NW_027467782.1, read as the reverse complement.
CTCGACTCGTAATCCGAAGGTCGTGGGTTTGAATCTCCGTTACACTAAACATGCTCGCTCTTTCAGCCGTGGGGTGACGGTCAATCCCACTATTCGTTGGTAAAAGAGTAGTGGGTGGTGATGAGGAGGCTCTTTATAATGTTTGTTTGGAAGAAAGCTATCTGTGCTCTGCCCACCACGGGTATCGAAACCCGGTTTCTAGCGGTGTGAGTCCGCAGACAACCGTTGTGCCACTGTAGGTCTTTATAATGTTTCAGTTTCAATGCGTAGAAATGGGTTAGTGCTGGTAATTGTTTCGATTAAGAACTTGCAAACACAGTTCAGTTTTCCGCAATAATTCACAAAACATTTGAAACCACATTTTTTTTTATTCACATATCATGATTTAATACAATGTTAAACAGTTCTTTAAAAATGATATTTACAGTTCCTTTACCTACAATTTGTGAGAAATTAATTTTTATTTTACTGTGACATTAGGTAATATAACTTCACCTATACGTTACTGTGGTGAACTACTTTTTAACCTTAATTTTGTATTCTGCATACAGTTTTATACTTTATTTATTACAAAGGGATTTTAAACTACTTACTTTATTACAGAAGGGATATTAAACTACTTACATTATTTATTAGATATATTTTTAAACTAGTTACTTTATTTGTTACATAATGATTTTCAACTACATTATTTATTTATTACTGAGGAATGTTAAACTACTTACTTTATTTATTACATAATGATTTTAAACTACTTACTTTATATATTACATAATGATTGTAAATTACTTATTTTATTTATTGCATAATGATTTTAAACTACTTACTTTATTTATTATGGAAATAATTTTAAACAACTTAATTTTTTACAGAAGGAATTTTAAACTATTTACTTTGTAATAAATAAAGTGAGTTTAAAATACTTTATTTTTTTATTACAGATATTTTAAACTACTTACTTTATTACAGAAGGGATATTAAACGACTTATTTATTACAGAAATAATTTTAAACGAATTACTTTATTTATTACTTAATGATTTAAAGTAATTTATTTTATTTATTGCATAATGATTTTAAACTACTTACTCTATTTATTACAGAGGGGTTTCAAACTACTTTATTTATTACAGAAATAATTTTAAACTAATTACTTTATTACAGAAGAAATTTTGAACTATTTACTTCATTTTTACAAAGAGATTTTAAACTACTTTGACTATTTATTATAAAGGGACATTAAACAACTTTATTTGTAACAAATTTAATAATTTGAAACTTCTAACTTTATTAAATAATGATTTTAAACGATTTACTATATTTATTACATAATGATTTTAAGCTACTTACTTTTTATATTACATAATGATTGTGAACTATTTATTTTATTTATTGGAAAATGATTTTATACTACTTACTTTATATATAACATAATGATTTTAAACTACTTACTTTATTTATTATTCAAACATTTTATACTTTACTTTATATATTATATTTTAAACTACTTACTTTATTTATTAAAAAGAATTTTAAACTACTTACTTTATTTATTACAAAGGGATTTTAAACTACTTACTTTACTACAGAAGGGATACTAAACTACTTATTTTATTTATTACAGAAATAATTTTAAACTAATTACTTTATTTGTTACATAATGATTTTAATCTACTTTATTTATTACAAAATTAATAATTTTAAACAACTCACTTTATTTATTAAATAATGATTTTAAACTATTTGCTTTATTGATTACAGAAAAAAATAAACTACTTCATTTATTTATTACGAAAGGGTGTTAAACTTCTTACTTTATTTATTACAGGAATAATTTTAAACTACTTACTTTATTTATTACAGAAGGTATTTTAAACTATTTTATTTATTACAAAATTAATAATTTTAAACTACTCACTTTATTTATTACAGCAGGGATATTAAACTTCTTATTTTATTTATTACATAATGATTTTGAACTACTTATTTTATTTATTGCAGAAGGGATTTTCAACTACTTACTTTATTTATTTCAAAATTAATGATTTTAAACCATTTACTTTATTATAGAAAAATATTTAAACTACTTAGTTGATTTATTACAGAAAGAATTTTAACCTACTTACTTTAATTATTAGAAAGTGATTTTAAACTACTTTATTTCTTTATTACAAAGGGATTTTAAACTACTTACTTTGTTACTGAAGGGATATTAAGCTACTTATTTTATTTATGACAGAAATAATTTTAAATTAATTACTTTATTTGTAACATAATGATTTTAAACTGCTTACTTTATTTATTATAAAGGGATTTTAAACTACATACTTTATTTGTTAGATAATGATTTTAAACTACATACTTAATTGATTAGAAAAGGATTTTAAACTACTTTATATGTTTAATACTGAGGGATTTTAAACTACTTTATATGTTTAATACTGAGGGATTTTAAGCTACTTACTTTCTATTATCAGGACCATGGTTATGAATGTAATACATTTAGTGTTTCATTACCACTTTGCTTTATTTCATCGTGCATATCACTTCAAATAGATCACTGGTAAATTATCACTTATCACAATATTGTGAGCGGAAAATAAAATTACGCATTTCATATTGAATGTGTAAATATTTATAGTATTTAAAGTAAGCTTTGGTAAGGGGTAATTATTTGGTTTTGAACAAACAAAAAATCATAATTGTTCCAATTAAATATAGGATTATCAGTATCAAATGTTTCTTTGCTATTTCTTAAAGTAAAGTGATGTTATCTGTATTTGCGAATTCTGATGTTTGTGGGTGAACTCTATGAAGATGTTTTTGGCTGCTTCTAAGGTGTAGATAATCAAAGAGACCGACTGTTGTTTATTTGCTAGATTTATGTTTTATTTGGGTGTTTTATGTCGTTGTTTTCTTATTTTTCCCTGCTTGCTTGCTCTCTTTTATTTGTTTATTGTTTGATGAGTGCGCAGCTTTTAAATAGGTATATGTTTGTGTTCTACACCCTTGTGCAAATTAATTGAAACAAATGGTCATTTTACAATATTTTCAGCATGATGGCCGGTGTTGGCTCGTTGGATTTCCTTTAACACTCATTTTTTTCACACAGGCGGCGTCATAAGCTGTGTTTTGCTGTACGGTCGATCTATTTCTGGAATATATGACGAAATTTTGAGGAATATTACGTCATTCGAAATTGCATTAGAAGGGCAAAGAGACCAGTCAAAAAACAACTTCTTATCAACTCAATGAAGAAAAAACGGTATCAATGAGGTCTGAAATACAAGAACTAGACGCAAAAACAATGAAAGAAGGTGGTATTCAGTGACGAGGCTCATTTCTTCGTACAGGTCAAAGAAGTCTGCGAAAATGCAGACTGGTGAGAAACTTCAAGAATCTCACATCAATCAGTTCGTAGGACATCCCTTGAAGATGTTTTGAGGCTTTTTCAGCTACTATGGCGTCGGAGGCTTACATATCGTGAAATTAATATTTAATCAAATATAAAAATTATTAGAAATAAACACTTTATAATGAAGCATCTGATTTTCTGAATCTATCCTCCTCTGTTTAATAGCACGATGGCAATCTTTGGTAGTTAAAATATTAGAATTATTTTGTAACTATGCATCAGTACTGTTATTGGTTGAAAAGTGTTAAGATAAGGCCTCCACAGTGTCACAAATAAGCTATATGAGAGTGTGAACTTTTCTATAGGCTTAACAGTAATTTTGAGGGCTATTACCTCTTGATATATTTGTTAGGCATTGAACACATAGCCCATTGCTCAAGTTGTATTTAAGAAAACATAGACACAGTAGAGTATCACTACTTTTCTTGAAAGTAACTTATTTCCTTTCATCAGAATTACCTTATTTTACGATGGTGTGAATATCAACTCCTTTTAGTGGATGTAAACTATTTTAAACTATGGATACTAGAGGTAAATATGTTGACTAGTTAGAAGTTGAGGGAATAGAAGCTTTACTGAACCTAAATGCTGTTTCTGTTTAAAATGTAAAGAAAAATTGAGTCATTATAAATGAAAGTTAGACAATGTCGTGTATTTTAACAGGCGGTGGATGGTGATGACTAGCTGCCTTCCCTCTAGTCTTACACTACTAAATTAGGGACGGTTAGCACAGATAGCCCTCGAGTTGCTTTGTGCGAAATTCCAAAAACCAAACTTACAGAAATATTCAGAATGCTGTAGGGTATTTAAGAGCAAATCTAACACGCACGTGAACTTTCGAACCTTCCATTTAAGTGTTAAAGCGCCATCTATTTTGTGTTTGAGTTATAACCAGGGAATATGCTTGAAAATGTGTTAAAATGTTATTATAGAATCTTGCCATTTCTTTTAATAAATGTCAATTTTGTATTCAGTTCTTTTCTTACAGATTGGTCAAATATCAGGCAGAAGGTTCAGTTGAGAAGACTGAGCTTCAACAAACAGTAGCAGCATGAAAATAGAGGAATAAAACCTATATTAACTTGTGTTTAACAGCATATTAAAACTGTTTTATTGACTTATATTTTAATAAAAATAGTCTATTGTGACGTTTAAAATATTTATTTAGCAGGTACTTAGAGGTAAAAGGAATCATGTTACTAAGTTGAAAAATATATATTGTATACCGAACCATAGATCCGAGGTCTCATGTTTAGAGACAGACTGTGCACACTTCTATTTCACTTACAGCGAATTTAATGTGAAAAATTGTACCACGTATTTATGCAGAGGTAGGTGCGTTATAAAAGTGACTGTCAAATAACATTATTTAGTTGGAGTATCATATAGAGTGGTGTTCACTGGCTTTTATTCCCCCTTCATTCTATCATTTCGAAATTAGGAACGGCAAGAAAACAAAGCCCCTCAGCAGCTTTAGGGAAAATTCAATAAGTAACAAACGGAGAAAAAAAAATCATTGTAAATTATATGAATAGTAAACGATTGTTCCTACACACAAATAAAAACTGAAAACAGAAATATCGTCATTTAGAGAAAACGAAATCTTAATGTGTTGATAAACAGCTTTTCTTTTTTCTGATTAACGTCATTACTTTCTCTCTCTCTATCTTTTAACAGAACACAATCAGCTGTCTTCACTCTGTTCACTTCTTGAAACGAATTCCGGGATCAGCAATACAATATTGTTATACTGACACTGTCTATTGACATTTATATTTTTGTTACAGTGATTTTAATTTTGTTTTGTTTCTTGATAGTTTGTTTGCTAAGTTTTAACAAAATTATAGTAGAGGGAACGAATTTCCTTATAAATCAGGTTTGTTTGTTTTAAAGTAATCAAAACATGAAGTAAAATAAAAGCAGCAATGATAAAATAAAAATTTATAAACTATGTTTTTCTTTGTAACTGTACTAGTTATCAAATAGTTTAAGTAACGATAAAGATGTAACTGTACTACATATCATATAGTTTATGTAACGATATAGATGTAACTGTACTAGTTATCAAATAGTTTATGTAACGATATAGATGTAACTGTACTACATATCATATAGTTTATGTAACGATATAGATGTAACTGTACTACATATCATATAGTTTATGTAACGATATAGATGTAACTGTACTACATATCATATAGTTTATGTAACGATATAGATGTAACTGTATATCTACATGTCATATAGTTTATGTAACGATATAGATGTAACTGTACTACTTATCAAACAGTTTATGTAACGATATAGATGTAACTGTACTACTTATCAAACAGTTTATGTAACGATATAGATGTAACTGTAACTAGTACATCAAATAGTTTATGTAACGATATAGATGTAACTGTACTACATATCATATAGTTTATGTAACGATATAGATGTAACTGTACTACATATCATATAGTTTATGTAACGATATAGATGTAACTGTACTACTTATCAAATAGTTTATGTAACGATATAGATGTAACTGTACTACTTATAAAACAGTTTATGTAACGATATAGATGTAACTGTACTACTTTATCCAACAGTTTATGTAACGATATAGATGTAACTGTACTACTTATCCAACAGTTTATGTAACGATATAGATGTAACTGTACTACTTATCAAATAGTTTATGTAACGATATAGATGTAACTGTACTACTTATCAAATAGTTTATGTAACGATATAAAATTACATCGTGGGTAAGAAGAAAAAAAATTGGTGTCATAACCACAGGATATTGCAATGAAAGGAAGTTTTCAAGCACACACTTCTCCACATACATACTAATTGAATGTGATTTTATTTGAGGATCTCACTGTGTGACATTTGTAGAAGAATAAATTGACTTGAAAATACCACAAATAGATTTATCACATAGTGTATGTATACTAGTCCTGCCTTGAGCTATTGAGTTGAACAAGTTTATATAATTGCTTTTCTTTGAAGGCATGCTATTTTCTGTAGAATGAAGAACATTGTGAAAAAAGGAAAGTTTACTCGTGAAGAGAGACAGTTGTATGAGGTAGTGGAAACGATTCCTCCTGTATGGTTGGTTGTTGTTTGGCGTTTTATGGTGCGAAGCAGCGAGGCCATTTGCGCCAAACAACCGGTTAAATATTGAAAATAAATTTATTAAAATACCTAAACACGAATCATTTTAAAACAAAGCAAAGTTCAATTTTTGATTAAAAACTTAAATAGCGTTTAAAAGGCCAATATCCTTTAAAAAACTAAAAAAAAACATTTGTAAAGCGGACAGTGTCACCATCCCCAACGGTACTGTCCAGGGTCAGGGGTAAACCTTTGGATAAAACATGTCTAAAACGGTGCCGTCGTTCAAAGTCGTAATGATGGTACGACAGTAAAGTGTAGACTATTGCGACTTGAGTGTCACATAGACCATACACTGGAGCGACAGTCCTGGATAAAAAAAAAAACGATGAGTTAAAAACTGTGACCAATGCGTAGTCCAATTAAGACAACCTCCTCCTTCCGATTCTTGCGCAAACAAGGCGACAAAAGACTAATAGAAGGTTTTATCTGGAAAAGACTGTTATCATGCTGCTCACTCCAAGTCGACTGCTAACTGGCACAGAGCCGAGCCTTGAATACAGGACCATAGTTTATGTTTGGAAAAGGCACAGTAGTAATAACGCCAGAGCAGATAAACTGAGCTGCGATGCCAGCGAGCTCGTTCTCGAGAACACTAACGCGTCCTAGTGTCCAGAAGGACTGGATAAAAGTAGATGTTAAAGATAAACTGGTCAGTCCGTTTTGAATGTCGGCGAGAACAGGGTGAAAACCTAATGTGAAGTGATTCCTGAGCCAGTAGATAGTTAAGCAAATCGGTAGAAATAGTACAATTTGACCATTGCTTGGCTTCTATATGATCCAGGACAAAAGAAATGGCATACAGTTTGGCAGTGAACACAGAAACTGTAGAGAGGATTCTGCACTCAACCATCGAACTACAACAAACTACGGCAGAGCCCACATAGTAACCTGATTTTGAACCATCCGTATAAAATGGAATGGAAAGATGGTTCAAAATGTGCTTAGCAAACAGAAGATGGTGCTTCCAAAAAGACGTATCCACCTTTCTCAAACGACTCGAAGAAAGGTCACACCTGGGAATGGTAACAAGCCTTGGTGGGAGGGGCTGACCAGTGGATAGAGCAATATTATCCAAGAACAAAACCAATTTATCTAACTGTGCCTGGATACGAAGGCCAAAATGAATCTTGTCCCAAATGATTTTGGAACTGGTGATAGAAGATATATTTGTTGAGAATTTAATCCAAGATTCTTTTTGTCTTTGATGTCTTAATTGCCGTCCATATGCGCGTGCTTGCTAAAAAGTAATGTGGTTCGAAAGTGTGGGATATCTATGAAAGGTATCCCAGGCCCGTTTTTGAGCCTTGCATGCTGTGTGGCATTGTGGATTCCACGACGGACAAGTATACCATGGAAAATGTGTCGAGGTTTCATGTATAGATTGAGGTGTTGCTTGGATACTACAGTTAGTTATCGCTGCCACACATTTGTCTATTGATGGCTAATTGAAGATGGCAAGATCAAGTTCCGAGAAAATAGTGAAAGAGGGACAACTGGCTTGGTCCAGCTCCCGCCGAGACACGCGAACCTCGTGGCACCGACCAAGGCCATTCTTTCTCAAAATGATAGGAAAATGATCACTGCCCTGTGGGTTTCTCTCATCCTTACATAAAAGGTCAGAAAAGTAAAGAAGACTAGATCAAGAGATCAATAGCAGTAAAACTCTGACTAAATGCATGAAAATATATACAAACACCGGTACTGAAGAAAAATGTTGTGATCCGAGAGCATATGCTCTACGGAATGACCTCTCCCATCAATATCAGCACCTCTCCAGAAGGGAATACGTTCATTAAGGTCCCTCAAGTGTAAAAAAGGAGACGGCAACTGTTCAACGAGAGCATCAAGAAATGTTTCCTGTAAAGACACACAGGATGGTAAGAATTAATCAGTGCTTTAATATGATCCAGATCTGAACATAAACCGCGACAGTTCCACTGTATCAAAATGACCATTTTTACTTATGTGCTGGAGAATTGGGTCGAGAGTGTTTCTGTTTTCGACCACGTTTCTTTATTAGAAGAAAGTTTATCGAACTCCATGGATCCTGCCTTGGGTTGATTGGGCAGGTATCTGTCGTTGGAAGAAGATTCCAGCGATTGAGGGCGTGAACGAATTATTATTCTGCATCTCAGAGCCGGAGAAGATGATGGACACAAGAAAACGCCAGAACTCAAATTCAAAGGAAGCAGGTCTGGACAGCAACTGGAAGAATTGTTTGGGACAGAAAGGGAAGTAGACGTTGACTCATCTAGTCTCTTAATCATGGAGGGCAAAAGATTATTGAGATGATTTGAAAATTACTCTGTCAGAGGCACGGACAGACCTGTCTGCACTCTCACAGTAGCAGTGGAATGGAATGCAGCAGCATAGTCTTAGATGGAGTTTGGGACATTAATTTCTGAGCCTCCAAATAAGTGATATTATTTACAGTCTTTAAACGTTGTACTTCTTTCTCCTCCACCCAATTAGGAAAGAAAGAAAGTATAAAGTGGTTTGAACCATTACAGTTGACACAGTGTAGTTCACGTTTACACACCTAGGCTTCGTGGTCTTTGCCACCAAGACGAGCACGTGTTAATGATCCACGACAAAAGGCCTTTGAATGTCTAAATCTCTGGCACTGAAAACATCAGAAAAGATTTGAAATATATGGCCTAACTTTACAATTTAAGTATTCTGCTTGATAATGGCAAGTGGAGGTGGCGATGCGAACGTCAACATAATTACATTTGTAGGTACCATAATTCCACCTTTGCAAGTGGAGACTCGACGCACTACAGAAACACCTTCACTGGAAAAACCAGCGAGAATCTCTGGCTGGGGAATGTTCTTTAAATTCCTGTCCTGGAAGAATTAAACGTTACATGTGGAATAACCTCGATGTGTTTATCCCTAATGCTCCTCGAATTTAGATGTTGTAATGAAGATGTTTCCACCAAAATGTTTCCAGATTGTAACTTTCTTACTGACTTGGGGAAGCCAGCAAGTCCCTCTAATCCCTTTCGAATAAAATAGAGACATTTGCACTAAGGATTTCTCGGATAAAGAGTGCATGATTAGAAATCGAGGTACAAAATCTGACTGAGACGGTTACTGTACAACAGAGTCGTCCATGCATAGTCACTTTCTGATAATATTTTTTTAGATTATATTTACTTTTTTTAAATATAGTTGTCAAGAATTAAGGGAATATATTTCAGTGCCCACTTACCTCACCCATAACGGAGCCCTATGAAGGAACGCTCCAATGCCAATCAAGGACATTGCAGCAAATGCCATGGTTTCTTGAGCACTATACCCAAACACTAGCATCACACACAATGTTCACAACACTTGTTGAGAACGTCCATTACAGATATTTGGGTGACCCTAGCCCAAGTGGACCAGCTGACTGACCCTGGAAGGCCACCTCAAGCCCGCTCGTCTACAGGGATTCAAGGCTAAAGTGGTGTTTTATGGTTAGACCCCTCAACCACTAGGATCCTCTCCTCCTCTTCACAGGTCGCCACGCACGGCAAACACGTAGGTGGATGTTTAGATCCCAGAGAAAGTAAAGTGGAAGAACATAACCTTCTCCCATCAGAGGACTCAAAAGACAGCGAAATATGGTCTTCCTATAAGAAAACAGACAGACAGATAGACCTTCTCTGGGAGGTCCCTTCACCACGTACAGGAATCTACACTGAGAGGCCTAGATATGGTCTAGGACCTTCGCCCATGATATGAAGGCCCATGAAGTTTATTGACTTTCGAGCGGAGCGGAAGTGCGGTAAAATATCGACAGTTTCACTATTTCATGACTTTAAGGTTAAATGTTGTTAACAAAAAATCTTTTAATAGCATGTTATAATAGAAACAAAACATTAAATTTCCACAAAATAAATATTTAATTGTTCTTAACTTTATAAATGCGTTTGTGTGTGATATTTAGAGCAAAGCCGCATGGAATTATCTGTTGTGTTCATCGAGGGGAATCGTACCCCTGAGTTTATGGTTGTAAATCCAAAGATTTATCGCTGTCACACCGGGAGACAATTATATAACTGAAAGATATCGAAGAACTGTTTTAGTTTTTGTTGCAAAAGCCTTTTGAGAAAACTGCATTTTGTTGTGTTCCCCAGTTATTTCCGTATGTTAACTGGTGTTACTATATTACTTAATGGTAACAATATTTGTATGAATTTTTTTACAATTCTTTATTTCTAAATATGTACATTCAAATAAAACTCCAATGCATCAATGAGCAATATGGCCACAAGAGGTATAGGCGTAACTTTAAATTTTCATGGAATCGAGATTAATTTCATGGTTACCAAAACAATCTTCTTTATCATTAAAGTAGAGATAAGTAAATAACTTTAATTTTAAATTTAAATAATCTGGAGTTTATCATCATTGTCTTTTTTTACATATTAAAATATTTTTGTGATTTTGTTTTTAAAAACACACAACACCTGTGAAGATAATAAGCGTAATAATCTTATTTCTGTTGGTCAGAAAAGACGTTTTTTGGCTTACAAAAATTCAGTTGCATTCGTTACTGTTAGGTTAAAGTAGAATCTAAGAAATATTTTCGTGGTAGGTTTATGTTTGTTTAACAGATCGAAACTATAAATCTTCTGTCAAGGTATTTTAATACAGCAAGAATAAAACTCTAAAGTTATTACATATAATTATTTAAATAAGGTTCCTTAAGCCTAAGGTAGGCCTAACCGTTTTACCTAGGTTCATCAAATTAACGTTCCAATAAGAACGACACTAAGTTCTGTATTTTTAAATTACTTTTTTAGCTTCTTTTGTTTAATTTTAAAACTTGAGTTAGAAGTCAGGCTAAACCCTAGGACAATACCAAAATTTCAAATTTTTTCTCAAACGATTCAGTTTTCGAATATATTGTTTGATAAAAAAATGTTTCGGTTGTCGAAACTAAACTCGGTTCCCGAAGAAAGCTGTCGTGACCCGAAATAACCCGACTGATGACGTAATGCGTAATTTTTTGAGGTTGCAAACGGATTAATTTAATTTACAGTATTTTTTATGGGAAAATTGATTCGGTTTTCGAACAGCCTTCTGGAATGGATTAAATTAGAGAACCGAGGTACCATTGTGTAATAAAACATCACAATTTGAAGGAAATCTATTCATAAATAAAGTAATATCAAAGTAACCACCTTATCTGGAACCTTTAATATTTCAAACATTAGCATTAGTTTATAAAGTTTACACTGCTGAAGCTTATGTTAACTTTAACCGCGATTACTTATAACCGAAAACTCATGTAACAAAACACAAGGTATAGTTTTGTTTTTCCTATTGTGTAAAGAAACTTACAAATTAGGATTTACTTTTTTATCGTGTTTCGAAATGTACGGAGCTTGTAACATTAATCAGCTACTTGGTCATTTGTTTTCATAGATGCGGTTACTAATCACGCCACTTCTTGTCTTATGACGTTCCCATTGTTAGTTTTGTGATCACGTAACAATACTTATAAAGATAAAAGCGTGAAAGACGTTACCATTAGAAACTATATTGATTTACAGTTCTTAATTACGTACCCAAGATATCATTCAGAACAGTATTTTTTCATGCCAGATTCCAGTGTGATATTTGAAATTGAATTAAGTCTTTTAAATATTTAATCGTTTTATAATTTGAATTTACTATTCTTAGCTGCTATTCTCATCAATACCATTTTAAATTATCAGATATTTCGGCTTGTTATGTATTTTCTGTTGCATTTCGTAATCACATCTATGTAAAATCCATAATAAATGTAATTTTTTGCCACTGTGAAATGTGTTGCCTATTTGGCACTTTTCTTAAATCACTACAGCCAATGAGGCACATGTATATTTTAAATCTCTCTCTCTTTTGCTTTGTTTTGGTCACCTAACATGTGCAATGTGCAAGCATGTCATGCATTTTTTTTACTTTTTTGTAATGTATTACTTTTGAGAACTTTCTAGTTGTTCAGAATAGTGTGCAGTTTATATAACACGTTGTTTGTTTGATTTGAATTTTCAAAGTGAATTACATGAGGGCTATCTGCGCTAGCCGTCCCTAATTTAGCAGAGTAAGACTACAGGAAAGGCAGCTAGTCATCATCACCCACCGCCAACTCTTGGACTGCTCTTTTACCAATGAATAGTGGGATTGACCGAACTTTATAACGCCCCCAGGCTGAAAAGGCGAGCATGTTTGGTGTGATGGGGATTCGAACCCACGACATTCAGATTACGAGTCGAGTACCTTAACCACCTGGCCATGCCAGGCCAACAAGTAGTCAAAAAGGTTGTTAAGTTACTTCTACTCCTGTTATCTGTTGCTCAGTTCGTGGTTTGGTATGAAAGTAAAGATCAGTTTTCTTCAACAACAGTTCAGATGCTTTCAAGGCGACAACCTCCCTTTATTTTCTGTTGGGAATTACCAGTCAAGTTAATGGCAGAATTCGCTCTGGAGGACTATGACAGTGCTCCTTTAATATGATGTTGTAACATAGTTTAATATTATTTAAAATTAAACAATATGGTAGATGCTTCATTCAGTAGAATTTGGAGAGGAATTAGACAGTTTAGATATGTAAAAGCACATGTATTTCAAGTTAAACAAGTACTCACTCTGTGTTGTATTTTAAAAAGGATTGTTTATTTTATTTCTGTTTATTTGCAATTTTTTTACAACTGCTGGAAATCCCATCTTTTTCACACACAAGTACCAGTGGTATGATGTTGAGCATATGCGAATCAGAGTTAATACTAATGTGGAAATGTGACAAGGTCTCGCCACAATCGTTCCTTTATAGATATTGTACGCTTTTTTGCATGCAGACAACATTACAATGGTGATTATTTGGTCACTTGATTAAATACTCTGATTCCCTACCTGAGTCATTCTTGACAGTCATTAGTCTAAACTGGACTGATGTATCAGTGAGGACTCTGCATGTTAGGTGTCAAAACACTTGAATATGCAAATACCTCATGAAGAGGTGTGTTTGTCAAAGCTCTGAGCATCAAACTGTGTAATGGAAAGATGTAAAAACAGTAAATGACCACTTCTAGTTTGAGCCCACCTGTTCGCAAGGTGGTATTGCTAACCATATCATACGAAATAGAGAAAACTTGGTCTGTTCATAGATTTCTAGAATGAAGAAGAACATTACTTTGATTAGGAACCATGTTAGTGACCTTGATTACGTTGAGTTGGAGTAAACTAGCTTGCTACATTGACATATGGTTAGTTGAATATGGAATCTGACAATTAGACTGGATCACTAGCTCTCTTAAACAACTACGTTAAGGATGTAGCTCGCCTTGACAGTTCAACAAACTGCTTAGTACTGACCTTTATCATCGACATTTTGGTGAAACCATTCCTTAACAGTGTGAAGAAATGGTGGAGCCAGAGAGGATGGTAAATAATCTTTCCAAATCCACGGCCATGTTGTACATACTCAAAAATAGATGAGCTGATGAGGGCGGGACATCACCATTGTCAACAGGCGAAGAAGAAACAAAGAAGTACCTAAAGAAAGGGTAATCCTTGACAAACATTCCAACTTCACCAGCCACATAAATACCTGACAGCTAGAGCTACCAAAAGCAATGCTGTGAAAACCAGTTTGATTGCTGTATAACTTGATAAGACTGAAAACGTACAAAACATGCTTAAGACTGGTCACAGGAAATAATTCAAGTTCTTCTATCAGTGCGGCATCACGTAACACCTACAGCATATGCAAGCAAAATTATACTCAGAGCCTTGCAGTAAAAAAAAAAAGAAATGCATTGAATCATTATCCACCACAATCTAATCTTAGATATTTTAATTTAGCGTAAGTGGAAATGGAAAGCATGAAGGAAACTCTCTTTAAATAACTAAAAGCAATGAAACATAAATAGGCAATGTCACTAACAATACTTGCAGCTGACTCACAGGATACACTACATTAACATTTTTCAAATGGATGGCAAAAAAAAATGAAAATGTCGCAGATAGATAATATTTTGATTCTTGGTTAAAATGAAATTTCTTCGTTATTCTGTTGCTTGGTACATCCTGCTGGTATCAATATCGTTTGTTTTACCCTATTTAAATTCCTACATGACTACACGAGCGGTGACGTAGGTGCGCGACATAAAAAAAAATAACAACGAGCGAGGCCTACGGCGTGTGTACGGATCTGTACTACATATCGTGCCCTGTTTTTAATTGCACATTATGGCTGCTATCTTCACAGACATGTAGACACAACTATATCAATCATGTATGTGTTGCGGGCTGGGACTGTGCGCGCGTATTGTTGCGTGACTTCAATGGCCAAAAATGGCCTAGCGCGTAAGGCGTTTGATTTGACTGTAATCCGAGGGTCGCGGGTTCGCGCCCTCGTCGCGCTAAACATGCTCTGCCCTCCCAGCCGTGGGTTGTATAATGTGACGGTCAATCCGACTTTCTCGTTGGTAAAAGAGTAGCCCAAGAGTTGGTGGTGGGTGGTGATGACTACATGCCTTCCCCTGTCTTACATTGCTAAATTATGGACGGCTAGCACAGATAGCCCTCGAGTAGCTTTGTGCGAAATTCCCAAACAAACAAAGCGTGACTTCAAATAGAATGTGACGATGTTTTTTTTTTTTATTCGTGGACCTTGCGTGCGTGGTGGCGAGCTATCACAACACACACGAATATATGCATTCTAAGAACCGAAACAAAACGTAACACAGTATGCATAGACGCAACGTACATGTGTGCGTGATAAACTACACACGAAGTTGGCTCAGACCAATTCTAAACCCTACCAGGCGTCTCATTACGACTCCAAAATTTCCTCAGATGCCTTGATACAGAATTTAAGCTCAATATGGATCATGCTTTTACCAGTGAGGATCAGGAGAGTGAGGTACAAAATAAACTTAGATTAAGAATTGTCAATTTGTTCTTGGGCAGTTATGTTATGTATTGTAGCCTTGTAAGTTGTAGGATATCTATTTACAAATAAGCATTTAATAGGCCTACTGTGCAACAACTCTGACACGCGGGATGGTTTTAATCAACTTCGGACACTGCAGGGTGTGGGTTTTCTAAATTGTTAACTTTTGTTAAATTTGAGCAAATCCAATGAGAATGATGTTCAAGGTAATCCCACTTAATAAAGATCAGTAACCATGTGGGTATGGTTAATTATTTATAATTATTAATCAAAAAATATTAATAAAAGTTTATAGTGGCAGCCCTGAATTTGATATTCAAAACATAAATAGAAACATTACCTGTACGTGAGACTGGTCTAAATTGTCAATATCCCGTTCCACCCCCTCCCCAGGGCAATTACAATTTTACAGTTAAGATTTCCAGAAAATGCCGAGTCTTTGATAATTAAAGAAACGAGAACATTGTGAATTCCAAGAATATGAACTACATTCACAAATCTATGTGCAGGCATACAACTTTACGCACAGCTTAGTTTGATAAAGTGAAAACACAACACAAAGTCATTTGGTTTGAAACATATTACTAAAATTTCATGTGTTTCGTGTGGCCTTAATCAAGTTCCATGTTTAATAATCAGGATATGTCCACAGTCCTGTAAAATGTTTGATAACCTGAAATCTGATCTTATATGTGGAAAACTTGAACATTTTGTGTCTGCTCAGTTAAACATGGTTAATTTTGCCAATGGTAATACATTCAGTGATTGTATCCACCAATCACATGGTCGGAAGATATTTTGATTTAGTAGTGCAGCTGCCGTATCCGCCATGTGGTCACATTCATGTGTGCGTTCAAACTGCGCGGGCGGGGTGGGGAGAGGTACCGCCTAATGGGTGTATGCCGCTCTAAAAGGTTACTTTTTTCCCAAGAAAACCATAAACATGGAGTATGATTTGTGCCGGAAAATCCTTAAATATGCTCCCCCAATCCATTTTGACCTAAATATGGGTAAGTTTATCGCTCAAAATGATATTCTTACAGTTCTCGCCCGAGTTCTGCACCGATTCTCGCTCATGCTCGATGTGTACATCGTTGCGCACACCAGTGATTTTAAATGTTGCACTTGAAATTTAAGAATCACGATCACGCGTGTGCGCACGGCTCCGATCCCTCGCCAGCCGGTCGGCCGCACGCAGCTAACTAGATAGCTTCGTACGGACCGGTGCGCATGGGTATGTTATCAGCTAACTCGGTAGTTTCATATGGACCTGGATGGGTTCGTTATATGGGGTAATGACTTCCTGCGCATCATGGAGGATTCCACAATGGATGTGAATGTCGAACGTCCCCATAAAATACCTTAAAATGGGTCAATTGTTCTTCTTAAAAATCCCTAATAATTATATAATGGGTACCCCTTTCTGCCAAAAAATGACCCAAATGAAAATATAGGGCGATTTGAATTGGGAAACGTCCTACAGTCATTTCTTGTTTCTGTATTTCAATAGGTCAGACCAAAGCCCCTTCCCAGAAAAAAGAAAAATACAGTAATCGATGGAAAAGTTCTGTGGTCCCAAGCTGCCTGTTAAACAAGGGAAATGTGAAAAAACCATACAGCAGGCAGAGGTTCAGCAAAGCGGGTCGTCAGTAGAAATTGTTGGTCTATCGATTAGCTTCAGAAGGCATCCATTCTTCTGTAGGTAGCAAAGCAAGTATGGATGACAGTTTACAGGCGGAATTGATAATCCCGTCAAAACCAAATCAACCACAAAATTTCCAGTACCCCAAAATGGAATGCAAGCAATTCAAAGGATCATTTCAGCCGTCATGGTAACGAAGAAGTTCCTTGGTTACACTACATAGAGTTTTCAGATACGGTTCTTTGTCACACCTGCTTACTGGCAGAAAAAAAAAAAGAGCAGAAACTCAATGCAAAGTACAAAGAATCGGTTTTCCTCCGAGATGGCTTTTCAAACTGGAAGAAGGCAAGGAAAAAGTTTCGAGATCACCAATGTCGCAGTGCCATAAAATGGCAGAAGAGAATGAAATAGTTCTTCCCAAAACATGTTCTTACATTTGGCGAAACAAGTTGGACACATGACACTGGGAGAAGAGAAGAAAGAATCTAGGAGCAACATGGCCAAAATCATCGAGAACTTACAGTTCTTGGCTAGACAGGGACTAGCTTTGCAAGGACAATAAGCGATGAAGAATCGAACTTCATACAACTTTATCACCTCAGAGCAAAGAACAATTCTAAAATGATTGAGTGGCTTTAAGAAAACCAACAAGTATGTTACACATGATGTTCAGAACGAAATATTAGAGGTAATGGAATTGCAGGTGTTGCGAGATGTGGCGTCTTGTATCAGAAATGGTCGTTATTTCTCCATCCTTGCCGATGAATGCACTGACGTTGCAAACAAGAAACAGCTTACAATATGTGTCGATGGATTGACGA